>NC_081825.1:230812840-231122658 GCF_030867095.1 Alligator mississippiensis
TGGGCCCCAAGCCAGACAAGCAAGTTCCAAAAACAAAAAAACCCCACACCCATCATCAGCTCTGACATGAAGGTGGACCTGCAGAAGAGGAAATTGTTCACCCTAGTTTTAATCACATTGAGCATTTGATGCTGCTTGTATGTTCCAGTGTAGCAGATGACCAGAGCCTAGAAGTAACACACTCCCATAAAATAAATGTATTTGCATCGAAAGGGAGATTTGCTGGATGCTTTACTAGAGCTTTTCCAGCTATGAAATGTCACTCTTCCATCAGGTTTACACCCCCACACTACTTCTTGGTTTATTTCCCTTCCACCCCCTGTAGTGGAAGGGAAATAAAGCTTTGAGCTATAAAAATGCTTGAGGGCAGTGATATACAAGTCCTTATTTGTTTTATATTCAAGCCAAAGAAAGCAAGACAGAGACACAGGTTTAAATATAAGTAAATAAATAAATAAATACTGTATTTTAAATAAGGAGGGAGACCTTAATTTGCTTTAAAAATAAAATAAAAAACCTCCACTTGTCTTATATTAGAAGTATATTTTGTTAATTCATGTTATTGATGCAGGAAAAAGCAGCAGCATCCTTCTAGAGAAGATGCCCATCTTTTACCCATCCTTGACCTCCCAAAAAGCCATCTTCCACTACCACTTTACTTTCGAGACACTTGAACTCTCTGATCTGTGCGCTCTGGCTAGCTCAAAAAAAAAATAAAAAATAAATAAAAATCAGACAAATGTCAAATATTGCAAATGTAGCTTTAACATTCACCCTGCACATGCACAAAGAGAAAGTGCTATGTATGGATACAAAATGCTTCAGAAGTCCATTCATGCAGGGCTTATTCCTGAAGATATATTTCTCTTAGTTAAGGGTTATTAGTTACCTCTCTTTAAGGGGATGCTCCCACTGTCAGTGTTACATCCCATACACTATAAGATACAACAGTAGGGCCAGCTGTGACTAAGGAGAGGTTCAAGATCTTGGAACAGATTGAATTTTAACGTGTTCACTCAAATTTCCTTTGTGGAGTTTGGTAGCGTAATCCGAGCACAGAAAAGTAGCCACACAAGTAACAGTGCTTTGCGCGCAATTATCCCTTAGTACAGAGTGATGGGAGGGAAGTGCATCTGCAACATTAGAAGTATTTGAAAGAGAGGTAGGAAAGAAAGACAAAGAAGATAGCAGCTGAGGATAGGTGGGGGGTGGGGACATGGCAGGAGAAAGCTTACAATATTGTACATGCAGAACGATCCTGTCAGCTTTTGTCCAGTTTCTAATTGTTAATAGCCCCATACTGTCTGATTGATAATAGCCCCATACTGGGCAAAAAGCTAGGTTGCTATTTCCTTCCTACCAGATAAATTTAGCCAGCATGCACAGGGAAGTTGTTTTATCACTGCTTTTCAGGAGGGCCTCTCACAGCAGGATCTATAGCAATCTGTGCACCACCTGACTATTCATCAAGAGGGCTGCAGAGATTTAAGCAATACGACACTAGGCTGCTTACAAATGTAAACTCCCCCTCCCCCCGCAAAAAAAACCCCTTCAGTGTTTTACTTTAAACTCTGTGCTGTGCACCCCCCGTACCAAGCCAATGCATGCTCAGGATAGGCATCGTGTTAGCTGGACCCGACTTGCCCAACAACTGTATCAATCAGGTGCTTCAGTGGGGCTTTTATGGCGCCTTTACCTAATAGCTGATTGTCAGCATGCTATCAACAAAAGAAAACAAAAATCATGGAAGTTTTTAATATTTGTGAGAGACAGAGATAAGTCGTATTTAATAATTCCTCCCTAGCTCTGCAGCTAAAAACCAGAGAATCTGTTTTTTCACCATTCACTTAGCATTTTTTTTTTTTTTTAAACATACAACTTGGATAGACTACACTTTAACTATCATAATCTCTGGTCTTTCCAGTATCAAGAAACAATTTGATGCTCTCCCCCTGTGGATTTTCATTGAAGTTATTAGTTGTCAATGTCATGCAAACATTTTTCCTTCTGTTTCAAGATAACAATTATTAGGCCTAAGCTATTTGAAGGACACCCCAGAGCTGACTACAGGCAAGAAGCATTGCAGTCATGTGTTAGATGTCCATCATTATAAACAGCTGCCTGCTCTGTCCTTTCCGCTACCTCCCAAACTTTTATCTTCTCCTTGCACATCTGGCAATTCTTGTGTTTCAGTAATTTTTGGTAACTTGAATCTCTCTAGCCTCTGGACCTGCTTTTACTTTATGGTACCAGAGTGGCCAGTCCTCTGAGTCCCCTCCTGCTCCTCCTCTTTCATGGCGGCATCAAAGACTCTGTTCATTAAAATTCAACATCCCTGCTAGAGTCTGCCATAACGGCACGGCTGGGGCCTGGGTAGCATATGTCTAGGCACCACCCAACAAAGAAGGGACGCACAGTGTGGGAGCTGTCCTGGGCCACTCCAAGGAGACACTCAGTTGTGCACATAGGCATCTTCTGGTTGCTGAATCATAAGTCTCCAGCACCCGGGCAGGACTCCTGTGAAACCTGCCATCCAAGCAGCTCAAGAGGGCTGCAGAGATTTAAGCAGCACTAAAACACCAGGCTGCTTACAGATGTAAAACACCCACCCCCCAAAAACTCAGCGTTTTACTTTAAACCACACTGTGTGCCCTTGCACCAAGCCCAGTGCATGCCCTGAATAGGCATGGTGCAACTGAACACCCAGCTTTGTGGTAGAGGGGGCGGGACGCATCTCCCCTGTGGGCCTGCACACATGGGCGGTCAGAAGTCGGGGGCTGTCCAGGCAGGCACAAGGGCCCCCGGGGACAGGGAGGCCCCCAAAGCTACAACCGAGGGCAGGAATGCGGCCCGTCCCGGCTCTGGGGCACCAGCGCGCCGCCCCTGCCTTTGTGCTAGGCGGGCGGGGCCGGAGCCCGGGCACGGGGCTGGCTCCTGGCCGGCGGCGGGGGGGCCGGGGGCGCGCGCGGGCTTACCCAGGCCGAGGAGCCGCTGCGTGAGCCCCGCGCCGCGGATGGCGCCGGGGCCGTGCTCCACGCCGCGCCGCTTCTGCAACACAAAGACATCGGGGAGCCGTGAGCGCGGGGCCGCACGTGGCTGCGCCCCGTTCCCACCGCCCGGCCCGGCCCCGCCGGCTCACCTGGCCCCGGGACAAGGGGGCGCCGACCAGCGCCACTGAGTGCCCGGGCTTCGGCACCTGCAGCGCCGCGTCCGCCTGCTTGCGGAGGAGCCGCGCGAAGCCGCTGCGCAGGGACATGCCGGAGGAGGACGCAACGGGAGCGATACTGACGCTGATGCTGATGCCGCTACTACTGCAGCCGCGCTGCGCCTTTTAATCCGCGCCGCTTCCCCGCTCCCGGCCGGCGCCGGCAGCCGCGCCCCGCCCCGCCCCGCCCCGCCCAATGGCAGCGCCGCCGCCCGGGGTGTGTCCGCCCCCACCCCGCACGGGCCCGACCCCAACCGAGTCGCCTTCCCTGCAGCGGGGGCTGCGCCGCCCCCCCGGGACACACGTGCGCACACGTACCCATACGCACATTTATCCACATGCACACATCCTCCCCCCTTTGCCCGCGCCCCCGGACAGCAGGGCTGCCCCCCCCAATCCTCCTCCTCCGGCACAGCGCGGGGACAATGGGAAGGCCTCCCTTTCTGGCGGGCCCAGCACAGCCGCGGCCCCCAGCGCTTCACCCGAGGGCTTCCCCCTCTCTCCGGTCAGCACCCACCTGAGACCGACGCCCCCCGGGATGGCTTGCGCTTGCCTTTCTTCTGTGGAAAGGATATGGCTCAAGGCATTGTGCTCTCTGTTTGAAGAGCTGAATGGCTGGTTGGTCGCGGTCACCCCCACCCGCCTCTTCCTCACTTCAGACAGCTGAGGTCTTAAGAGTGCCTTTGAGCAAGGTGGTTTACCCCGCTTTTCCGGGTGAGCAGGAGCTGGGCAGGCCTGCCCATTCACAGGATAGTTTACTCCAAACTAATCTTGCCTTGCAGACAAGCTTTGGTGCAGGAAGAATTCATTCGTTCATTTTGGCTAAGATCAAAGGGGGGGGGGGCATGTGAACCCCAAGGCCTCAATGCCAGGGGATTGCAGGTACGATGCCCCTGGTGAAGCCCCAGGCAGATGGGTCTGGGAAGGAGGATACTTGCAGGGTGGTAGAGCCACACACACTTAACAAGTGAACTCTGCTTGGTCAAATTTTGGAACTTCGCCCAATTGAATTTGGAACTGATTTGGCCTTGAATAAGATAAAAAAATAAATCCCCCCTTCATTATCTTTTACACATTATGTTTTACACACACACACACACACACACACACACACTCTCTCTGTCTCTCTCTCTCATACTTACCCTGACTTTCTAATACCTTCCCTTCCCAGTTGATTTCCCATCTGTCCGCCTCCTCACAAGCGCACTGCTACATTTTCTCAGACTCTTCACTGTTCAAATCCAGTAGCTTTATGGAAAAAGACTCACTACAGATACAAATTATAGAGACCCATATGGGGTTTAGGCAAATCAGGTGTTACCCAGAAATAGGGTGTTGCCTCTCTTCCTTCCCATTAAAACTATATCTAAACATAAAGAAGTATTTTTTTGTCTTTTCACTATCATCATCCAACATTTCCCCATTCCTCTCTTTTCCCTTCCTTCTTACTGTGTTCTTGTTTGTTTTCATCTCTCCCCCTACCACCCTCCTAGTATCCCCTATTTATGTCTTTTCCTCCCCCATTACTGGTTCCCCTCTATCCCTAGGACATCATTTTTTCTTCATCTCTTGCAACTCCCACCTTACTCTCCCCTTTCAAAATTTGCTACTTTGGTTCCCTTTTATTTCTCTCTCTACTTGAATTTCTTCCCCAAAGCTGCCCCTTTTTCCTTTTACTCACTTTAATTTTCTCTACTTGTTTCTTTCCATTTCTCTCCCCATGATTATTTTCTTTCCTCAGTTTATCCTGCATGCCCTCCCCTCTCTTCTAAATTTCTGTTCCATCTTCTCAGCAGTTACCTGTATTATCCAGTCCAAGCCATAGTCTTCAGCTAGTGCCACCCTTCACCTGCTGCCATGCCCAGAGCTGTCTTGGCACTGATACTTCAGTGCCCCCCCCCCCCCCCCCCCGCACCCTTCTGTTCCACTCCCATTGTTGTTGCATCAGCAGACATTCCTAGACAAAGGTTCTTCAGGCTTTGGGACACAATCAGGCTGATCACAGTGATAAGTATTCCTGCTGGGGGCACCATGTTCTGTAATGAAAAATCAGCAGAGACATGTTCTAACCCAACGGAAAGGGTGATGTAAGGCAGGGGTCTACACAAAGTATATTACAGTATTGGGGCCAGTTTTCCTTTGCATAGGGACCCCTGGACAAACACAACAGCAGCAATAGTGGGATTCTTTGTAGGATATTTTACTCTCACATTGACAGCAAAATCAAGTGGATCTGTACAGGAGTGAGGAGGCTGTTCCGACACACTGTAATTCCAGCACATCAGAGCATGGCAAGTACCAAGCTCCAACAGCCTCCAGCGTCTTGGGTATCAGCATCCCTGTGCTTGAAAATGGTGGTGGGCTTTAGTTCAAGTTCCCCTGCTGCCATTTTTAACTGCAGAGACGCTGATACACGAGACGCAGCAGTGCTTTCATTAGAATGGCTTTTTAGTCTAGGACACTGAGGGTCAACTTTTTTGGCAGGCATGCCACAAATTAAACTCTGAGTGCCACTCCAATCCCCTTCCCCTGCCCAATCTTCTTTTTGTACTCTGCTCTGTGCTCCCTGCCTAATATGCTGCCCTCTCTGACACTGTGCTGCCTGTTCCCTCAGCAGTCTGCTGCATACCGCTCACAGAGGCTCCCTGTGCCACCTGTACTGCAGGTTGGCCACCCCGATGTAGAAAAAGATTTTCCCAGAATCTTACGCTGGAGTGAATGTGTTTGCTTTAGAATTGACTTCCTAGAGCAGCGGTTCTCAACCTTTTTAGAGTTGTGGCACCCTGCAGAAAATGCCAAGTCAGTTTTGGTTTTTTGACTACAGAAAAACAAGAGAGCAATTTTTCAGCTGCAAAAAAAATTAGGAAGACCACAACAGGACAGAAAGTTTTTAATGCTATGGATTCCTATAGGAAATCTCTGGGTTTATCCTGTGAATCATGTTTGCACACAGTGATGTTGGCACTGCATGGATCCCCCACAGCACCTTTGAAAGGATTTCACAAAATCAGAGAAGTCAGGCTGGAAGGGACCTCCAGAGGTCATCTAGACCAGGGGGTCCCAGGGGGTATGCAAAACATCTCTGGGGGGTATGCAGGAGAAATTGTGTAATGGCAGATTTAATGTTCATTATATCAATCAAGACTTGTGGTAGAACCAACTAGATTTTGTTAAAAAAAATTCTTTAATTGCAAGCTTTCAGGCACAAACACCATGCATCAGGCATGGGAGAAAAGATTGCAAAAGGTCTCCTTTTGCGTGGACAGCACCTGTGCACAAGCAGAAGATGGTGTGTGGCAGCACTCTGTCCCCACCCACCCGCATGTACCTCCTAGGGGTACACGTACCCCTGGTTGACAACCCCTGCCCTAATTTCCTACAGGTAAAGCAGGGGAACCAGGCAACCAAATGTCCTGGTTCTAGGAAATGTCAATATATGCTGGAGTTCCCTGTACAGGGCTGCCCCCCCCACCCACAGAGGACAGGCAAATCCTGACTCCCCCTCCCAATCCTACTAATCTGATCACAGGCTAAAATTCCTTCCTAACCCCAAATATAGCAACACGTCTGACTCTGAGCAAGGAGGCAAGACCCTCCAGGCAGGGGACCTCCAGCTTTGGTCCCAGGAGGAGCACTGGCACAGCTGTCCTGCAGCCCTCAGGAGAGGGTATTTACCCCTTCTCTCCTAGCCTGCGCTTGGCAAAATCAAGTGCAAGGTTCCAGAGGTACCATTTGGGTTGGTCTAATAAAAGATATAAAATTCACTCAAGGAACCTTGTCAGCCTAGGTTCCAGAGACTCACGTGAGCCTTGCACGGAACCCTAAGAGCTTTGCTGCCTCGACCACGTGTAGAGCCCCCCCCCAGCACTAAGTATTTTCAACTGGGGTCAATGCGAATGGATCCCGCGCCCAGAGGCTGCAGCTACCCTGCCACACGAGCTCCACGTGGTGCCTCTGTCCTCCGAACCCACGTGCGTCACTCTGGGGGCGGGGCTCCGCCGCCGCAACGTCCCAAGGCGGGGGGCGGAGTCAAGGCCGCGCGGAATTCCGCAGGCTCCCGGAAGTGCCTTACCATAGAGCTGCGGGGCGGGCGCAGCTAGAGTGGCGGGCCGTTCTGGGCGGTGGGAGGCCTCGGCATGGAGGAGCGGGGGGACCGGACCGCGCTGCAGTGCCGCCAGTACAGCGCCTCCTGCCGCGAGTTCTCGGTGCGGTGCCAGCCCGTGCAGCTCCGCTCGCTCAGCGCCGCCACCTGCTCCGTGTGGCTGGCGGCGTACTGGCTCTTCGTGCTCACCCAGGTACGGCGACCCTTGGGCGTGGCAGTATCCCAGCTTCCCAAGCACGTGAGGCCAACAGGGCGGCATGCTACGGGGGCCTGAGCACCTCGCAGGTCAGACCTCAGGTGTGTTGTGGGGGAGGGGAGGGGACAGGTAACCAGGACCTGAGCAAAGCTCTGATGCAAGAAGCTCCTTCAAAGTGAACGTGGCTTTCTTCTTGTGCTGAGAAAATCGTGGGTCCCTAAGAAAACTAGGCCACTGGCTTCCAATCTGTGGTATGGATACCACCAGTGGCACACGGGCAACCTGTTGGTGGTACGCGTTAACAGATTTATTGTCATTACTTTATATGACAAAAATGTGCTGGTAGTACTTAAAGTTGTATCGTTTTAAATTGGCAGCGTGCAATTTGTCAGTGTTTGGGAACTGCTGCTGCAGGCCCCTTCAATCCGGGAGGCTGCTCGTGACCCTAACAGCTGAATGCGGGGGGCAAATAGAAAGAAAACGGGGAAGGGAGGGAGGTCACGGGTTAATAAGGGATCTAGAAGGGGACGTGGAGCACAGCATGATGGCTAGTGCCTGCTGCCCCCTGAATGAGTCGAGGGAGCGTGTGGATGCAGACTGGTGAAACCCTGCCCAGAGATGGGAGCGGAGGGGTGATAAGAAGACAGCCCCATGCCTGTCTGGGTTCCTCTACCCCGGCCTGGTCTGGTAGCTGGTCAGATTGGCCAGAACTGGAGGAGATTGATTGAGAGGTCCCAGGGCTTGGTGGTGCCACGGCTGAGCAGTGCGTAACAGAAAAGGTGAGGGGAGAAATGCAGCCAGAACCTCAGCAGGAGGTTTTGGAGGAGGCAGAATAGGGCCTGGTGCACTCAAGGTAGGTATATGCCAGGGTCCCCCTCTGCTGAGAGAAGGGGCAGGTGTCGTGGGTGTCCTTGAAATGTGCCAGGTGCACCCTTGGCAACATCTCTGTGGAAGAGCTGCTAACTGAGGCTGTCAGAAGTGGGCCTGTTTGATGTGCCGAAAGATCACTGGCATAAGCCCACCACGAATACTGTATGTCTGCCTTAATAAGGGAGGCCACTGGGGATACATCAGTTAAATACAGGGGGACAAATTAAGAGAAAACAGGAAAGGAAGTGAGGTCATAGGTTAGTAACAAGGGGACACAAAGTAGAGCACACTGGCCAGTATCTGCTGCCCCCTGAATGAGTCAAGGAAGCCTGTAGACATTGACCAGTGAAATTCTGCCTGCAAATGTGAGTGGAGAGAGAGGGAGACAGTGCCACACTTGCCCAGGTTCCTCCCCACTAGCCAGAGGGTCTTTCCTGGTCTGGGAGATGGCCATGCAAAGTGAATAAGGAGTCACTGGCCTTACTGGAGAGCTGAGAGACTGTCACCCTTTGGGCAAGATGGGCTGTTACCGTGAGCCTGGTCAGGCCCATGAAAACAAGATGCACAGCTCTCTGCTGACTGTGAGACTGCACCAGGTACCAGTCATGTTCTGGATGGCACGTGCAACAGCCCAACCTGCCTTGAGATTTTCTTTTGTAGTTTATAAGCTCCTTCAGGGCAGAGAACATGTATCTTCACTGAGGGGTGTTTAGACATTCTTGTGAGTCCAGAAAACACACAGTGGAGGAGAACAGGGTATGTTTGAAGTCCTACAGGAACAATTTCTTGGGGCAGATGAGTAATGGCTAAGATTCATCCTTAGATATTTATAAGAAAGAATGGCATTGCACTAGCAGCATCTTTTACCTAATTAGGGTGCACAGGTGAGTCAACAGCACCTGGTAGTCAAAGATTTCAAAGGCTTGTTAACAGATCTAAAGGAACTAGCATAACTGTCTGGTCTTTGCCCATTGCTAGGAGGTGATGAACAACCAGTGAGATAAATGTAATCTCTGTACTGTATAGCCAAGCCAAAACCTGACTGAGGCGGCCTAGGGACTATATCTGATGCTAGATGTGCCTCAAAACAACTTTCTCTACAATCTTTCTGAGAAAGGGAAAGATAAGAGTGAAAATTAGCAAGATTGCTCTTGTCAAAAATGGTTTACTGAAGAAGGACTAACAACTGCTTGTTGGAGAAAAAATGGGAACTCTTTTTGAAAAAGAATCCAGTCTCAGCTAGCAGTCACCCCCAGCATGTTTCAGCTTGATTTTTTTTTTACAACCCTCAATAATTTTGTTCTTCCACCTTTCTCCTAGTGCAATGCATGATCTGTATCTGCCCACAAGCCTTTTCCCAACAGAGCAGCTTGAGGAATAATGTTGGGCTCATTCATCTTGGGCAGTGTCATAAAGTGAGGCAGGACCAACATGGTTTTCACTTCTTAGTGAAATAATCAACATTTCTTAACTCAAACCTAGCAGTGTTCTCTATAAAAAAACAAAACAAACAAACAACCCCCCCCCCAAAAAAAACTGGTTCCAGGAGATAGGGTGATGGTCTGCAGATAAACCATGGGAGAAAGGAAGCATCATAACCCAAATAGTGCAGTGGCATTTGAGGCAGAAAGAGATTAAGGTTGAGCAACATCACCCATACTGGTTTTAGCAGAGTTATAATCCAGTTGAGCTCTGGGTTACCAATCCTGTGCTTTAGCCAAAACCCATACAAAACTCTGCTCTGTGTCTCTGTTTTCCCCATCTGTAACAGAGGGTTAATGATACTTGCATCACATTACTGTCTTATTGCATACTGATAGGAAAGCTTCATCAAAATCTATTTATATGATGTGCTGTCTTGGATGTTATAACCCAATGTTTTAGGAAGAGTTTATGTAGCTCTCTGGTCAGTTATGTCCCCCTCTGGCCCTCATCAGTCCAATAAGTCAACCAAGATGCAGCTATTGTATTTGTGTGAGAGGACCATATCTAAAGGAAAACTGGCCCCAATACTGCAATATGCTTTGTGTAGACCTGTGCCTTTTGCTTACCTGCAGTTAACTGCAGGGTTAGAACAGATGTCTCTGCTTGGTTTTCATTACAGAACAGCATGGTGCTCTCCACAGCTATATTTATCACACTGATCGGCCTGATTGTATACCTGCACTTTGTGAAAATTGACCAAGAGTCCCTGTTAGTCATTGCTTCACTTGGCATCCAGATGACCTCATCTTATGCCTCAGGCAAGGAGAATACAACTTTCATTGAAATGAGCCGAGTGAAGGATGTGGTCATCAACGAGGCTATTTGCATGGTAAACACTTACAGCCTTTCTTTTGTGTAGTGTTTCTTTTGTGTAATGTCCAATATATTTTCTCATGTCCTTATGTTTAGAGACATGGGAAATGTTTTAACATTGAAATAGTCAATTTTTGTTGTCAGTGCTTGAAATTCTTGCATGTATGAAATCAAAGAAAATTAGGGTTGGAAGGGATCTCAGGAGGTCATCTTGTCCAACCCCCTGGTCAAAGCAGGACCATCCCCAACTATATCATCCCAGGCAAGGCTTTGTCCATCCAGGTCTTAAAAACCTCCAAGGATGGAGATTCTACCACCTCTCTGGGTAGCCTGTTTCAGTCCTTTATTACCTTCCCAGTGAGAGAGTTTTTCCTAATATCTAATCTAAACTTACCTTGCTGAAACTTGAGACCACTGCTCTTTGTTCTGTCATCTGCCACCACTGAGAACAGTTTACTTCCATCCTCTTTGGAGCCCCCCTTCAGGTAGTTGAAGGCTATTAAATTCCCCCTCAGTCTTCTCTTCTTCAGACTAAATAAGCCCAGTTCCCTCAGCCTCTCTTTAGAAGCCATGTGCCCCCTCACCATTTTCATTGCCCTTTGCTGGACTCTGCAATTTGTCCACAGCCTTTCTGTAATGGGGGGCCCAAAACTGGACACAGTACTCCAGATGTGATCTCACCGGTGTTGAACAGAAGGTAATAATCACTTCCTTCTATCTGCTGGCAATGCTCCTACTAATGCAGCCCAGTTTGCGGTTAACCTTTTTCGCAACAAGGACACGCTGTTGGCTCATATTCATCTTACTGTCCGCTGTAACACCCAGGTCCTTTTCTCCAGAGCTGCTGCTTAGCCAGTTGGTCCCAGTCTGTACTTGTGCATGGGATTGTTTTGTCCTAAGTGCAGGACTTTGCACTTGTCCTTACTGAACATCATGAGGCTTCTTTTGGTCCAGTTCTCCAATTTGCTGAGGTCTCTCTGAATCCTAGCCCTATCCTCCAGTGTATCTATTACTCCCCGCAGCTTGGAGTCATTTGCAAAGAAGAATTCTGAGCATTCATCTGCTCTCTTAATTCTCTTTTCCTCCCCACCTCTCCTAGTGACAAGTTCCATAACCAGCCCTGTCTGGTTTTGGTCACCATCTACACAGAGCCTAGTGTTGAAGAACTAGAAGTCTTCATACGCACACAAAATTATGATCTAATTTGGATAATTGAGAGTTGATGGGCTAGTCCACGCGACTGAAATCTGGGTATGGATATGTATAACTGGTTCAGGAAACGCAGGCAGGGGAAAAAAGGGGGAAGCATTGCTTATGTATATTAAAGATATGTATTCCTGATCAATAGTCCAGAATAAAGTGAGAGAGTCTGTGGGTTAAGTTGAAAGGAAAAAAATAGGAGAGGTAATGTGTCATTGGGGGGGCGGGAAATAGATGAGCTGCCAGACTAGGAGGCAAAGGCTCTGGCCACCTGCTGGCTTAGCTTCCATTGGTAGGAGGAAGTAGTCAAGACTCCTTAAACAGCTAAATTAAGTATCTAAATTCTTCAACCTGGTGCTTGCAGGGGTCTTCAGTTACTGTGACATCTACTGGGAAGGTAATAACAGATCAGTGCATAAACCAGTGGTTCTCAACCTTTTTGGTTCAAGGCACCCTTCCCTCATTAAACTAACAGCACCCCTAGGCAAATGCCAGCTTTTTGTTTTCACTTGTTTCTTGCCTATGGAAAAAATAATAGAGCAGTTTTTCTGTTGTAGAGAACTTGAACAGACCACAGCAGGACAGTGTTTTTAACACTGGATTCCTCAAGGAACCCCAGGGGGTGATGCAGCTCCTTGGTTGAGAATCACTGGCCTAAACAGTCCAGCAAGTCCTTGGATAATGTTGGAAACAATTTTTCGTAGTGAAACCAATGATGACAAGTTGACAGGATGTGGGTGAGAGGAGCAATGGAGTGACTTTAGTGAGGTCTTTAACATTGTCTCCCATGACATACTTATTTAGCTTGCTTATAAGAATTGCTTATATGAAACTGTTATAGGATGAGTGCATTAGAGGTTGGTTCATTGTGTTTAAAGAATAGTCATCCATGTCTCAATGTCAGACTGAGGAGAGATTTGTTTTGGGTTTGGTCCTGTTCAATATCTTCATTAATGACTTGGAGGATGAAATTGAGTGTAAATGAGGTATACTTGGAGATGACATAAAACTGGGTGGGGAAGTAGGCTCTTAAGAAAACAGGGCTGATACAAAATTACCTTGATGTACTGGGAAAAAGGGTTCGAAATAATAAGATGCAGTTCAGAATGGACAAGTGCCGAGTACTGCACTTAGAGTGGAACAGTCAAGTGCACAAATACAAACTCTGGAATGACTGGTTAAGCTGCAGTAGTACAGAAAAGGACATGGGGGGGTTTAGTGGATTGCAAATTGTGAGTCAGAGATGTATGTTGTTGCAAAAAATTGATAGCATACTAAGACACATTGATAGGAATATGGCATGTAAGTTAGGAAGGGATTCTTCCACTCTGCAGTACTGATGAGGGCTTGCCTGGAGTACTTTGTCCCGTTTGGGTACTGCACTTCAAGAAAGACATAGACAAATTGGAAGGAACCTAGCGAAGAGCAACAAACATGGTTGAGGTCTGGAAAACATGACATCTGAGGAAGGGTTGGAAGAACTGAGAGAAGTCCAGAGAAGCAGAGACTGAGGAGGGATTTGATATGAACAGGATTGTTCAAGTACAAAAAAGGAGGTGGCAATAATTGTTTGCTATGACCATAAGGAACAGGACAAGAATTAATGGGTTTAAATTGCAACAAGGCAGATTTAAGTTAGATATTAGGAAGAACTTTCCACTTCTGCGGGTGGCTAAGCACTGGAACAAATTGCCTAGAGAGACCGAAGAAACTGTCAGTAGAAGGTTTTAAGGGCAGGTTAGACAAACATTTGGCTGAGATGGTTTAAATAGCGATGCTTCTGTCTTGAGCAATGGAGTGGACTAACGGACCTCCTTTGGTCTCTTCTAGCCCCGTTTCTCTCTGGTTATTTGATCAACACATGGGGGGGGGTGTTATACTTTTTCTCTTTCTTATTCTCTTTCTTATTCTGCCATCGATTCCTTTGTGAAATCTGCTGGAGAGATTTTAAATGAGCAAACAAAGACCAGATTCAGTCTTGATGTAAAGCCGTTGACAGGCTTTAGTCCTTAGTGCTGCTCGATAGTTCTGAGAGACACCCAAAATATTTTATATATTATATATTAAAAGTCAGAGCACAGTGTATTTCATGTTTTTTTGTTCTTCTGATTTTTTTTAACTCTTCTGAAAAATCAGCCTTTTTCCAATTTATTAGTGTTTCTTTCAGGTTTAAAATCTCATGCAAACAGACAAAATTGTTCTTGTATCAGGTGTGGGTGAAGGGAAGGGAGGGCAGGTATTCTAGAAGGTTGCAACACCAGTGCTCTACAATGTAAAAGCGGGGCTGGAGACTTAAGGAAAAGACATTGTCAAATGAAGCATATCAGCTCTGCCACAATGTTGTCACAACACAACCAATCTGCTTCATTGGGTAAAACCCACGTCACCCCGTGTCCCACCCTTGACTGTGCAGGAGAAGGGATGATTTGAGGTGGTTTGGGGTGAGTGAGGAAAGCACTGTTTTCTCTGCTCAGCCAGGAGCATCCCCTCTGACAGCAGGAATGAGTCTGGCTGAATGGGAAAAGCAGGTCTTTCCCCATTCAGCCAGACTTGCTCCTGTATTCACAGGAAACAGCTGTGGCTGAGTGGGAAGCCACCCAAGTTCCCTGCTTATGGATACAAGGTTCTTTGGGTGAATCTGATATCTTTTATTAGACCAACTTAAGCTTGCTAAACATTTTTTTTCCCATCTATTTAAGTTGGTGTAATAAAAGATATCAGATTCACCCAAAGAACCTTGTCTGCCTATGTCCTTAGACCAACATGGCTACAACCTACACCCCTGGTTATGGAGAGGTGCCCTAATGCCTCCCTGTAACCAGGCAAGTCAGACAGGTGCTTCAAGGGTTTGAGGGGCACTCAACCCTCCAGAGCACCTGCCTAGGGTAGCTGGAGAGTGTGAGCAGATCAGACTGTCTGTACTCCTTTGCCACAGAGCTAATAGATGTCTGCTGAAATAAAGTGGCAGAGCCAATTACTACCTTTTGTCATGCCACTAATTTTCCTTCAGTGTCTATTTGCTCACAATTTGTGCCTCCATATACATTTTTATCCCGATACAGATGAAATGTCGGGCAACGTCTGTTTCCACCATGAGTCACCTTCTCTTGGCTTTGTCCACAAGGTATTTTTTTTACTAAGTTAAGAGACTGCCAACACTCTGTTTCAGATATGAATTGACTCATCATTGTAGGAGAGGCCAAGGCTGTGTTGCAAGTATGTATTTTTAAAATGTAGGAGGTAATTAATACTGTGTGGATACCACATCTATTTGGCCCTCATTTTGTCCAGCAGACAGCTTTACCTGGAACTCAGTTTTCAAAGGGGGTCTCTAACATAAGGGCCCAGCCTTGTGTGGTTTTTTTTTCCTAGGGAATAGAATCACAGACCAAAGCCAGGCAAGCAGTGCACATTTTTACTAGCCAGGGACCTGAGCTGAGGCTCCTCTCCACACAGGAAGCAGATTTCATAGCCTTTGTTTCTCCTTGTAGCTGTAGCTATTCCACCCAGATACTCCCCCCTCCCTGCCCCCTTTAGCACAGAGAGTTTCTTATAACTCTCTTATCCATGTAATTTTTGGCAGACCTTTAATACAGAATTTAAAGTTTTCTTTTGGGAATGTCTCAGAACTGTCAGATTATCTTCCCTGTAACAGAAGTTCATCACCACAATGCTAGCAAGCCCACAAAAATGTAATGGCTCATTTTCAGATGTGTTTAGCTCCTGTAATATGCACATACATATTATAATGTTTTTGCTACAACTAATAATTTCCTAAGATGTATGTGATTTCTCCTTCAAATACCAACCATTTTGCTTTTAAGCTTTTGTGTAGCATTGCTACGTGCTGCATTTAGTGGCTCTTGTGGTGTTTTGAGATAAAATATATTAGATACAATAGACAATACTGTACAGCAACTGCCCTGGATTTCCTTGAAGATCTTCCCTTCAAATCCAGGCTATATCTAGTTGTGCCTGGCTTGTGAGTAGCTAAGAGATCTCAGGCTGAGGTAAAATACCTGAGAATTTCCATTTTCTTCTGAAAAGTATTTTAACTATACTTCCCCTTCCTCTCCCCCCTCACTTTCTGCGAAGAATGCTGTTGTATTATAAGAAGATATCCAAGAAGTCAGCTGGAAAGTGAAGGGGAAACCCCCTGGAGTACTTAGCACTACCTTACAGATCTTAAAGGTGTCCTGCAAAGGGAGAAACCATTGAGCATGGACTCTATTTGGTTTGTTGTTTTCTTTTGGTGGAGAAAGAAGCCTGGCACATCTTTGAAATTGGTCATATTTGCCTTAAAAAGGATAATTGATGTCTATGATCTTGTTTGCATCACAGTATTTTGCATTTTGCTGCATTTGAACACTACCATGAAGAACTGAGTTCACTCATGTGATGTCACTGACAACATTTTCGTAGTCGTTGTATTATGGAACAAATCTTTGCTCAAATCTTTGTAGCCGTTTTCTAACATGATGTGATTTTAGAAGAAAAACAAACCTCATAATGACAGGAGAACTAGTGAAATGATAGTAAGAGTAAGGGATTTTTTAGCCATACTGTTAAACACTGGAGGGGGGAGGGTTGTATCTATTGAACCCCAGTATTTGATGAACACTTTGGAGAAAGAAGTGTCTGTCAAAAAAAACCATCACCATCACCCTTTCAATTAAAGTGAATAGGGTTAAGACATTTCTGATATTTCTAAGGTAAAACACAAATAGCAAGCAAGAAATAAACACCTCTTGGACACACTTTGTGCATCCTTGTCAGCAAAATGCATTGTTCTTGTAAATCTTAATTGTAGATACTGAGTCATTGCAAGAAGATGTCCTACCTCAGTTTAATTGAACCAGATCCTCTTCTAGTGACAATGTAAGGGACACTGATAACATTTGTTGACTTTATTTTTTTTTTGTAGCAAAAAGTTATCTATTACCTGTGCATACTTCTCCGAGACCCTCTGGATCCACAAAGTGTGTCTGAAGTGGTGCCACTCTTTCAGGTGAGTCCGGTTGGATTGTGGAAAGTTTCAGGTAATTTTTAGCGCATGTACGTACACAGTTCTCAGCTTTTTTCATTCCATAATCTTTCACACAGTGAATTACTGCTGCCTTTTCTTGGACGTGCCTCAGAGGCCTTCACCTTATTTCTGCAGCACTTCACAGGAAGTGTGAGGACTCACAGAATTTAGTGTTGGGAAAAAACCTTTTTGTCTGTCATGGACATTAGGGACATGTGCAAAGCTGAACCAAGAAAAAACTCACTGGTCGTCTGTGAACCAAAAGTGATGAGCCTCATACAGCTGTGCTGAAGACTTTGATTTTGGAGTAGTTAAGGCCGAAACTTCACACAGTGCTACCACACAAGGGGCTCTGTAGCATCTGAGTAGAGTCTCTTTCAGCTGCCTGTACCAAAGATTATATTAAAGGGGCAGTGTGGTATAACTAAGTTATATTATTATTTCTTGCCCATTGATATTTAAAGGCATCAGAATTAGAAGCTGTGAGCTGAAACCTCTGGCAATTTGTTCCAGATGACAACTTTTTCCTTTTGCCGTTAATTTGCCTTTCTTCTCCTCTCCAGTTATGTAGTTTGATCTCTCTGTTGTGGCTCTATATAACTTGGATTGTGAGCAGGACATTCACCTGGTGTCGATACAGCACCTAACGCAATGGATCCTATTCCTTGTTTGATGCTGCTAGAGCCTGACAGCAACATAAATATCTTAGCAATAATACCTCACATCTTAGAATATTGACTGTAAAGTTCTGTGTACTCAGCAAAAATCACCTGTTACTGAGATTAAGTTTTAGTTGTCATTTCTGATACACCACTGAACATCATTAATCCGTGGCTATGTGCTTACAGGTAAATTGTGTTTAGTACATATTCAGCAATACCTGTTCCTGATTCTGCCCTGATTTCAAAGATATTAATGAGTATAAATGAATTATGCCTCATGGAACCAAGGCAGGGAAAAGAATTTGCTGAACTGTCTGCAACCAGTGAATTCCATGCAGCTCCATCCAGGATCCTGGCATCTGAATATGGTCAGAGCTGCAACAAGGCCTGGCCAGTGCTAAAGGGTTACTCACATATTTTTGGGACTTCTTTTTCACCTAACCTAGCTCTGGGCTACACTACAGTCATGGTATTTCAAAGGAAGTTGAAAAAAGAGCTACTCTGATTTGAAATCCAGCTCCTAAAGAATTTGCCACTTTATACAAGTTGACACTTTAATTTGCACTTTTAGAGGAACAGTAAGTGCTAACCAGTGTTTCACTACTTTTTCTCTAAATTTTCCCTTCTTTAGAGACTATAATTTACCATGTCACTAAGCTAGTTAACACTTCTGCACTGAACTGACCTATTGTTCTTTTAAGATGCCGTTGGCAACATTTACCTATTTACATAAATAGTTTTTAGGTGGACTTTATACTGTGGTGCTGTTTTGGGAGCTCAAAAGTCATAAAATCATTGAGACTGAGTAACTCAGGAGTTTAGGAATGGGATACAGAACCTTTCACCTCTTGGTTGGTTTTAATCTGGCCTTGGGTCAGTAGTAACAGAAAGTCATTATACTTTGACCTCTATTCAATGATTGTGTGAAATGAATTGGTGGTTTCAGTCCACTTCTCATCCTCTTGTTGACATTACTAGCAGAGGCCAAGGACCATGGAGTCTGAACTCCCCTTTCCTAAAGGTGGATGCTTCAGGGCAAGAGTTCAGGCACATTGCTGGGTGAGTGTGATGAAAACTGCTGTTTTGTAGTTAACCATAGCAGGAAAAATACATGTGTTGTAAAGTAGGCTAATGATTAGGTTATGGAACTTAAATGCAGGACACCTGGATTTTAATCCACATTCTGATTGATTTGCTGCGTGCCTTGGCAGCAGGGGGTGGAGGGAAGATTACTGAACCTCAGTCCCACAGTTTGCCTATCAGCAAAATGTGGATGGGTAACATTCTTTGTCAAGTGCTTTGAAAACCTTAGTTGAAAGGTGCAGTTTTAATGCCAGAAAGTAAGAGTAGTCTATTTGTTCTTCAGAAGTGATACTTGGACCATGCAGATGTTTTGCAGCTCTTGTATGTGTTGGCTTAGTTTTTGCTGCTTAACCTTATCCGAACACAAAGCCATAATGTGGTAATGTGGTCTCTTGGTGAAAAGCACTTCAACATAACAGGATATGTACCTCAGCTTCAGTATTTGATATAGTATATTCAACATCAATAAAAGGAAGCATCATTCAGATTTCCTTTGTAGTCCTTGATGGTGGTACACTTACCTATATCAGCTATTTTCCATAATAGTCACTTAGCAGTGAAAACCCAGGCATAGAACTTACCCAGCTGCATCTATTTGCTGGGTCATGGGCAAAGCCAGGGACCCCTGAATCTTAGTAAGGGTTTAACTGCCCAAATTTGACTCTATCAGTGTTGCTCTGGTAACTTGCAGGAAGAATTGGAAGTCCTTGCACAGTCATAGAGTTACTAGCCAATTGCCTGTCAAGAATGAGGGGGGCGGGGATGGAGCACCATGCCCCCACCCCTGGGCCCGCTCCCCCCTTCCCTCCCGCTGCTTGGGGACTGGGCCCTCTCCTCCCCTCCCCACTGCAGTGCCTCCCCTCCCCCTCCTCCCCCCCCTCCGCCCAGCGACATCCCTACCCTGCTCCCCCCCACCCATGCCACCGCCACCATCACCTCCAAGGAACAAGGGCAGTGGGGGGAGAGAGCAAGGCCAGGTCTGGTGGCTTTGTCCTCCCCCCCACTCGATCATTGCCACTTGCAGGGAGCAGGGCACAGGGGGAGAGGGGGGAGTGTGAGGTGAGGCCGGTGTTGCTTACTGAGAGTGCAGGAACAAACCATCCCAATGTGCAGGAAGACTAGCAAGTATGGCAGAAGACCACCGTGGCTTAGCAGGGAACTCTTCAGTCAACTAAATAACAAAAAGGAAGCTTATAAGAAGTGGAAACTTGGACAAACAACCAAGGAGGAATACAAGAGCATTGCTCAGGCATTCAGGGATGAAGTCAGGAAGACCAAAGTGCAATTGGAGTTGCAGCTAGCAAGGGATGTGAAGGGTAACAAGAAAGGTTTCTACAAGTATTTTGGTAGCAAGAGGAGGAGCAGGGAACATGTGGGGGAGGCAACCTTGTGACAGAGGATGCAGAAAAGGCTGAAATGCTCAATGCTTTTTTTTGCCTCAGTCTTCACAAATAAGGTCAGCTCCCAAACTATCACATCTGGTAGCACAGTTAGGGGAGGAGGTAAGCAGTCCTCAGTAGTGAAAGAACAGCCTAGAGACTATTTAGAAAAGCTGGACATGTACAGGTCCATGAGGCTGGATGGGATGCACCCGAGGATGCTGAGGGAGCGATTGCTGATGTGATTGCAGAGCCACTGGCCATCTTGGAATGGTGGTAGAAGCTCCATCCTTGGAGGTTTTCAAGACCCACCTAGACAAAGCTTTGGCTGGGATGATCTAGTTGGGGATGGTCCTGCTTTGAGCAGGGGGTTGGACTAGATGACTTCCTGAGGTCCCTTCCAACCCTAATTGTTCTATGATTCTAACTCAAGGTCCATACCCGAGTTATGAAGCAGGTTGCAATAGTCCTGTTCTGCATTATAAAGATGTGATGCAGGAACTGAACTGCAAAGTACTACTGTACTTGTCAGGACCTGTCTCTGTGGGCTGTAACTTCCTATTAAAGATGAGTAGCAGCTTGTGAGCTCATTTGTCCTTTTGGTCCTGATCAAAAAAAGTTATGCAAAATTTGGTTTTTATCTCATCCATGTTGTGACTTGTCAGCCAGATCCTTCTGGATTTCCTGTAAATTTTCTAAATGCCAATGACTTTGCATCATGTGCTCTCTATCATTTTATTACAAAATGACCAATACTGATTTTGGGGTTGTACCAAGTATATGTATTAGCGTATTCAGTCTTTTTTTCTCTCTTCCTTTTCTCTGACCTGGTACTAAGCTACCCTGGCAAATTACTCCATGGTGTAAGTAAGCACAACTCCTGTAGCTTAACAATTACCCCTTCTTCTAGCAAGGTTCAATTTAGCTAAGTGTACAGCCCTTGGCTGGTCCTCTGAATAACTTCAGTTTATTCATTAATAAAAGAGATCTTTGTCCATCTTGCAGGGTATTGTGGGCCTTAATGTCTGCAAAGCAATTTGAGAGTCTCCAACAAATTCTGCTATTTTATTGCTGAAAAGCTGAGGAATTTAAAGGTGAAAAATGTTACTGCTGTATTGTTGCTGAGATTAGGAAGTTCAAAACTGTGCCTTTCATGACTATTATAGCCATGGCGTGGGATATTAAATTGAACCTGACAATACAGAATACTACCTGTACAAGGGAGTTGATTTCCACAGAACCTATAAGTTATCCATTTAAATATTCTAGACTTTGAGTGTGTAAGGTCTCAACCATCTCATCGCAGTAACTTAAAGAACGGAGTGAATGTCCTACTGATGACAGTGACTGCACCAAGCACCTTGAGCATTGAAGTTCATTAACCACAAAGCAAGTACAACAGAGGCAATAGTCATGAATTTCTATTACCTCCAGCCTGCCTCAGTCCACCTTAGCATTTGCTGGACCATCTTAGCTATGTGTTTAAGAGGGGAGTTTTTTCTTTCTTATCCTAAAGCAAGATGATGAAGCCACTAAGAGTAGATTCTTGGCATTTTCTTCAACTTACAGATTTTACTGTATATGAAGGTGAATGCTCTTTAACTCTTCCATAGCCAGCTTAAAGTCTGACTCTGTTTTTTAACTTGATCTCTAGAGCTCCAAGCCACGTCTGAACTGCTTGGTTGAAGTGTACAGAAGTTGTCAAGAAATCCTGGAGCAGAGGAAAACGGTTTCACAGACACTTTAAAAAAAAAAAAAAAAAAAAAAGCTAATCAAAGCAGAAATGTTGCAAGCTGGGATACATTTGTGTATAGCTAGAAACAAACAGGACTGACTGCACTTTTAATCAGGTCTCATGAGGAGCTGATGGAGCAGCAGCAGAGTGAAACTAGTGTTGGCATTCCTGCTAAAAGCCCAAGTAGACTTAGAGAACCTTTATGGAAAACTGATCAGCCAGGCACAATACCTACCCCTTCATCAAGATGATGATGTGGAAGTTAATATAGCTCTTTACCGGGCTCTCTCTAACTCTGTTCAACCTGGTGAATAGAGATGGAACTGCAACAAAGGGTTACTTCTGCCTGGAGAGGAATTATAGGGATGAAAGTGGATGAGGAAGATCAAGTATCAGATTTACATTTTAGTGGATCATAACTTTTGATAAACACACAGTAAAGCCTTGTCCAGATGACCAGATCCCAAATAGGAATAAGTCTCAGCCTGAAATCCTTTTAACATTTACTTGGATTGGGGAGGGGGGGGAAACTAGCCTAAAATAGCCAAAGCTGAACAGATGTGAAGGGGGGTGGGGGCAGGGCTGGGGGAGACCAGGAACTCAGATTTGAAGACAACCAAGAGAAAGGAAGCATACCCAGGAGAACTAAGTCTGCTGTGGCATTCAGTTCCTGCTTCGTGAATAACACCCCCTTAATTGTGAGGGCTACTTAGAGATATCTGGGGGCCCATGTACATGCAGGAGAATCTGTTGCTGATATTGCTGCCTGACAAAGCTGAATGACTGTAAATAAAGTTGGTTTTTTATTTGTGTTGAGGCCTGTTCTTATATAAAATTGTGTGTGTTGATATCCTAAAGAAGGGTATCCAGCTGGCAGCCCGTGAGCTCCATGTTGCCTGTGAAGGGTTAAGTTGTGGCCCCTGGGCTTCTGCCAAGCTGCTACTCTCCCCTTGCTTAGACCGAAACTGCATAAGGAGTCTCTGGCCCCTTCCATTCTTCCACCAGCTTCAGCTTCCTGTTCCTGGCCCAGGGGTTGGGGCAGTTTGGTGCAGCACATCTTGGAGAGGTGAGGGTGATCCTGGGGTGGTGTTAGTGGGTGGTACAGCTGTTGGGGAGACCTCCACACAAGCACATGGTGGCACAGTCAGAAGTGTGCATCCATATAGCATGCAGCCTAGGGTGTACCTGGCTCAACCTGGTGCAGCCCAGAGGCATGCGGCCCCTGTTGGTCCAGGCTATAGGGTTTGTGGCCCTCAGTGCCATAGAAGTTGGGCATCCCTGTTATAAAAGTTACTCTAACTTTTAAGAAATATGGTTTTGCCTGGACTCAGATCACAGCGTTCCTTGCAGAGTATAAGGTATGAGGTACAAATCTGCCGCTGACTTCTAAATTTGACTTTGTCAAATCACTTAACCTTAATTACTGAAGTAACTCATGGAATTGTACAGCCATTGGGTTTAATCCTGTCATGGTGGAAACTGGTGGAATTCAACAGTCAAGGGAGTAGCATCCGTTGCAAAGTGTCTGAACCCTTTAAGTGGAGGTATTGAGAGCCTGTGTGTAACTGGGGGCTTAACCTTTAAAAAGCAGGGAGCCCAGGGAAATGTCTACACAGGGATTGTTGGGGTCCTGTGACTGTCAGGACTTTAAAAAGCAACTAGTGACTTAGGAAAAGAGGACTAAGTTAGGGCTGGCCTTTCCCTGGTGGCAGGCCTGGAAAAACTAAGAGAGCTGGTAGAATAGACCTATGAAAAAACTTGACTAGACCCAGGATTGCAGAAGTTGCCAGAGAAGAGGTAAGCTGGGCAGGACAATGTGGAGAAGTGTTAAGGAGAGTATGCACTCTTGCACCTAGGGCAGGGGTGGGCTCATAGCGGATTCCATTTTCTGCAGGTTGGATCTGGCTCATGGCACTCTGTTTCTCAGCAGCCCCTGAACAGCGGCTTTGTTCAGCTGCTGCCTCTGGATCCAGCCCCACTGCCTGTTCAGGTACATCCACTGCTGAAGGTAGGACTCATACAGGCAGGGTGCGCAGCTGGGTGGCTGGGATGGGGCCGCAGACAAGAGCAAGACAGGTGGGGCCAGGGAGACCCTGGCATCTTGGGGGTGGTGACCGTGCAGGGCCAGGGCAGAGCCACGATTTGCCCACACACCCCTGCAACAAGGTTCCATGGGCAGGGGTGTGTAGAGAGCAACTTGTGGCTCTATCCCAGCCCTGGCCTCGTGCTCTCACTACCACAAGATCCTAGCCATGGCCCTAGAGCAGCTCCCCACTTAGTAGTGTGCCTTGCCTGTGCAGCTCCCAGTTGGTTTCAATGGAGACTCCAGGAGTGTGGGGCCATGACAGCACAGGGCTGGACTGGGTCAT
This sequence comes from Alligator mississippiensis, assembly GCF_030867095.1. Lineage (NCBI taxonomy): Eukaryota > Metazoa > Chordata > Crocodylia > Alligatoridae > Alligator > Alligator mississippiensis. The sequence continues at coordinate 230,836,966 of NC_081825.1, forward strand.
GGTAGAGTCCCAGTTATGTGGCCCCATGCTGTCACAGCCCCGCACTTCCAAGATCTCCATGGAGGCTGGCCAGGAACGGCACAGGCGGTGGCTGCTGGGAAATGGAAGGCTGACTACTGGCTGGATCCACCATTTTGCCTATCCATGACCTAGTGCCTCAAGGATATGCATGCTGCTGGGGCCACTGAAGATGAGAAGACATTTCCTGTTCTGTAGCTGTGTGCTGGCAAGCCAGGTGGACCAGGATGCTGCCATAGGAGGAATGGTGAAGATAGTTATATGACTCTGAGGATCCTCTATCAGCAAGGAGAGGCAGGGTTCAGGGAGAGTAATGTTACTGGAGGAGGACTGGATTATTTATGTTTTTATTAATTTAAATTTACTTTGTTAAACTCTGGAAGAAATGAACTTGTGACCAAGGTAAAGGTTTCAGTCAGATCTTCTATGATGTGGAGTAGGGTTGTCCACCTTCTACATGGCTGGGTGCTTTATGCCAGCAAGTCCACACCAGTGAAACCTACGGGTATGTTGTGTACCATGTTGTGTTGCTGCTACCTTCACAGCACCATGCCACATGGGCACTCCAGACCAGGGTCTCCCATAATACCCTGGGTTGTACAATAAAGCTAACCCCTTGCCAGTTGCATGTGAGCTGCCACTTGGACAGCCCTGCTTGGAGGATCACCAGAAAGTGAAAGTGGTTGTGACAAGGCACAATCTCTCAGGGCCAGGTCACAGTATCATCCCGCCTGCCTGTCTCTAGGCTAACCACCTGCCTTCCTCTCCTGCCATGCCTTGATGGTAATTAAGATGTCAATTAGGCAGGAGGCTGCCCACTTACTTGCCCTGATGACAAGGGTGTTACACACTACTCTGACCTTCCCTTATTGTGTCCTGTGCCTTGCAGACGGGAACATATGATTATGATAGCTCCAGCCCATGGCCAGGCCAAACTCTGCCTCTTGTAGGGCGTCTTAACATCCAACGTACATACTCAGCCCTTCTCTGGGCCTCTTTCATACCACTCTCTCACAGGGCCTCTCACATGCTGCCTGCCCCCTTCCCGGCCACTCTGTCTGTCTTGCCCCAAACAGCACTTCAGGTTCCCCTTGCACCCTACTTTATGCAGCACTTTGGGCTTGCCTACTTACTCTCCAGCAGGGGCGCACACAGCACTTGAGGCCGTCTTCTCACAGACCCTACTCTACGTGACCTATAGCCTTATGGCTTACTCCAGGCTGGACTCAGCCACCGGCCCCTCTCATGCACTGCACTTCAGGCTGCCAGCAGGGACCCTACTCTGTGTGGGCCTCCACATGCTTCTGCCCCCTCACCAGGGCCATCAGGGTCTTTCACCTTATGGGCTCAGGTGCCTCTCTCTAGTTGTGCCTGGCCCCATACCTGTCCTTAGCTCAGGGTAACCCACCAGGCTGTAGGGGCTGGGGATTTGAGGCACCCCTACCTGTCTTTTACCAGGGAGGTAACTGACTTGGCATTTCTGGGGGACTGTTCCACCACAGACAGCCCCACCAGACCACCCTTCCCCAGCAGTTTTCAGTCATACCCAGGAGCCTTCTGCCATCCCCATAGCTCCTGCCCTTACTGCCAAAATGTTCCCAGCAGCAGCTCAGCCAGGCATTGCTTTTTCAGCTGCCAGCAGCAGACTACTGCCCCAACTCTGAGGGCCTGGGTTAAAATGGAGGCTGGTCTGCCCCCTCCTCCAATCCCAGAGCCCTCCCAGGGTCATGTGACCCAAATTAAGGCTGGCCCACACATGCAGGCTGCCCTGCTGCCTGCTCTCAAACCTTAAAGTGGCAGGCACCGAAGGTACTCTGCCATAGTGGGTCAGGCTGCCATGGGCCCAGGTATGGAAGTCGGCACAGGTAAGGCCATCTTTTTACACGTCACCTTATGTGGAGGCTGCTTTAGCTCTTAAAGGGTTAAGTGACAGTCTGTTTCATGGCATTGTAATCAGTATTCCTGTTAAGGAGTTTAATGTGACCACAACTTGATTAGCTGACAACTGCATTTTATTAAAAACAACAATAAAATCTCACATGTCATAGGCAGCCTTCTACATACACACAGCAGTTAAGAAAACAGAGGCTTCTGTTGTTCATTATCATTCTACACTTAACAAAATGTCCAGTCATAACCAAGAGAGCTGATCAAAACAAAAATTAAATTCTCTAGTAAGAAATCATATAAAATAGATAAGGTATCTACACCGTTTTCTGCATTCAGGCAAGCTATAAATAGGAGGAGGTATATGCTGGCAGTTATCAAAGTGGGGTGTTCCCAGAAAAGGCTCAAGTATTGGTAAATATTAATAAGATCTAACGAGAAAAGAATCAACATGTCATGCTAGTGAGTTTAAAGTGCAGTTATGGTCAGAAAAATAACTCTAGAAATGCTCCTTCTTACTCAGCATTTTTGCTTCTTGTGTGTTGGCAATTGGGTCTCTAATGTCACTGTAAAGCAGGGGTGGGCAATTATTTCGGGCGGAGGGCCACTTACTGAGTTTTGGCAAGGGCCACATGACAGGCAGCCAGGGGCAGATAAATATTAATTTTCTAAATTTTTTATGGGCCATGCGGGTCCGATAGAATGGCTTGGCGGGCCACATCTGGCCCACGGGCCGCATTTTGCCCACCCCTGCTGTAAAGTGAGTCAGCTTCAGGAGAATCGGGGAGGGGGGGAACTCTTTTTACCTTGTGTATTCCCAACACAGCTAATAGCTCAGTTTTGGATTGAAGTGTTGGTATCACTGGTGATTCAAGAAATAGGAGGTCATCTGGGTTCTCAGATCCCAGTGATGGCTCAAAGTGCAAGAAGGTGTCAGGGCAATGTTCTTTTTAAATACTGTTATTTTTGTATGGGTGCCGTGAAGAGAATAAATCCTGAAGACAATCATGTCAAGCTGTTTATTCATTTCTTTGACAGTATCTGCAACTTTTTAAAAAAAGGAAAGACAACTAGAAATCCATTCATAATTATTCTTTGGCTCAGAAAACCTACAGCCCTTCTTAGCAGTACAAGAAGGCACTCTAAAACTGCAAGAAATAGATACGTTACAGTATGTGCAAATCAGGTCTTCAGGAGTTATTGGCTCCAACCTGCTACTTGTGTCACATGGTTTTACCAGCTCACTAGTCTCTTTCTACATTTTAAAGCCCTAAAAGGATCATGTCAAGGGATTGCTGGGAATTATACAAAATAACTACCTCAGCTCTGCGTTCTTCATAATTAATTTTGCCTAATAGTTCCCTGAAAGCTTGAAACTAAATCCTGTTTCTGAAATGTCTTTTCCATTCTGTGCATTGGTTTGTTGTTATTGCAAGGTTGCTGATGGACACTGGATGAAACATGTTTGTGTTGTAAGTTGATTAATTTTTTATAATTTGTCTGCAAAAACTGAGCTGTTATTGAAGAACTCTTTATAGCAGCTGCATGTACACTGATTTATTTTGGTAGAGTTGCCTATGAAAGCTTGGAAGAACTCCTAGGTGGAAAGTGCTTAAGTTTCGTTAGCGTCTCAGAATGCTAATGAAAGCAATGAAACCTAGTCAAGTAGCTCTATGTGCTTTGGGAGGAAAATGATGTGCAACTCATTTTAAAAAGTTCACATTTTGAGTTTCCCAGTCTTGACAAAGTCCCCTTGAGGCTGATCTAACAGCACTTGTTAGGAACTTCTATAAAACAGTACTTGCAAATATATTTGTTGACCACTTCCTCCTTGCTTGAATGACATGGAAGAAGTAGGAGGTCAGCAGAAACTACTCCTACAAAATCAATGCAGTGTAGCTCTTTCTAAATGTTACACTAGTTGCTGGAAGACATGAAAAGTACAAAACTCATTTGTCTTGCCTTCCTGATTCATAGAGATCACATACAGTAGTGAACACGTCTTGAAATACATACAAAATAGTGGTTAACATCAAGATTCTTTGAAAGCATGCATGAGGCAGGGGATAGTGCATTATAAATGCAACCCTGTGGTACAGATCTAGTTTTGTTGTACAGAAAAGTACAAAACTCCATGGTAAATCAATCCTGCAGAAGCTAGGATATTGTCTGACAGATCTCCAGGCCTATTCATCTTTTGAGTCTTCAAAATGCAAAAAAGCTTCCACATTTCTGTTATACTTTTCTTATAGTTGAAACTGTTCTGCCCTTGGATTGAATTCTCCTTCTTTTCCTTCCTTTTATATAATAAGCTCTTCAGCAATAAGCACAGAATTTATCTGCTTGTCAGTTTAGCATCTCTTCCATTGGGATAACTTTTTGTTATCCAAGCTAACTTCATGTCTGTCATAAACCAGGGATCAGTACAGGCTAGAGGGCTGCATCTGGTTTTGAATTTGGATGCCTGTCTTACTGAGGGGGGAGCACTGTTTTGGGATTGGCTTGTGGTCTTGGTTATGCTGTGTTGCCACATGCACACAAAAGTATTGGTGGTCTTACAGAAATAGCAGTTATTTTAATTGCTGTTTGAACATAAGAATTGCTATTTACTGGGTCAGACCATAGGTTCATCTTGCCCAGTATCCTGTGTCACACAGTGGCACAGGGTGGATACTGAAGGAGAGAGTGAACTGGGTATGACCACTGTATTTTTCCACTGGGGTTGGGGTTGACAGAGATGAGTAGGCACTATCACATACTCTCTGGAATGTGGAGGACATCCACCACTAGAGTATAGGACTGATATGCCTAAACAGCATGATAGGGTTGTTATCATGACCTTCATTCATATTATTCTTTACCTTCTGGTAATTGCCCTGTTTTGACGCATGAAGTTTCTGAACCAGTGATATGAAACTTGTAGTATTGGCGGTATTCAGTATGATGCATCTGTTCATACAACTTATATCACAATTCTCATTATTGTTCGTTGAAATAGTGCAGAGTGAGAACATAGTCCTCTGGAAATACACGCAAGTCAGAATACCCACTGAACAAGCTTAGAAACGACTTCAGATAAAAGCTAGGAAAAGTGGTGAAACGAGGCAGAGAGGGTTCATAAGGGGACTGATGATAAAGGATTACTGAAGAGGAATGTGGAAAGAGGTAGCTAGCCATGTCAGTCAGAAGTCAGGCAGAAGGCAGGATAGACTGGCATCTTATGGACTAATTCAGAGACGCATACGTTTTTCCAAGCAAGCATCTTACTGTTGCTTACAAAAGCTTATGCCTCTCTAAATTATTCTTAAGGGGCATTTTTATACATGCATGCATTTTGCAGTGCTAAAAGTACCCAGTGGTGCAACGCATACAGTTGTATAAGTGGTGAAATGCATGTCAGAGCTAAGAAAATGGTGGCAGCGCACTTTTGAACTAAAGCACCTCAGATGTGCTTTAGTTCAAAAGTGCACCGCCACCATTTTCTGCATGCTGACACTCATTTTGCCACTTATACAACTGCATGTGGCACAGCACAGTTCACCTAAGCTCACGTGCGGGGCAGACTTGATTAATTGAGTCCTCTCTGAAGCGGTGGATCTTCGGTGCGTGTTGGGGAAAAAAAAGTATGTGTATAAAAGTCCATTGTGCCACTCTATTCTGCCTTCTAAAGAGGAATATGTTAAGGAAGAGAGATCACTAGGCATATAAGAAGTTGTAGGCAACTTCTTGGCATGGGGAGTGGTGACCTGGGAGAAGGTGCAAGGTTAAGAATGGGAGGAGACAAAGAGCAGCTTGAACATGATGTGAGAGGAGTAAAACTTGGTGAAGAGGTAATGTGATGGGAAGATGTCTTTAGCTACATAGTTTTGGATGGAGTATGACAGGGAGAGGAAGTGTATGGAATCCCAAAATCTAGTTCTTTAGAAAAGACTCAATATTACCTCTAGACATGCTAAGGAACTTCATCCCACGTTAATGGGAGAACTGAAGACTGCATTAAACAGGGCAGGAAACCACCAAAATTGCAGCAGTCCTTGGTTCAGTATGGGGCAGTGTGCATAATGGTAAAAAGGATTAAAACCCAAAGGCACTGAGAACAAGCACTCAGAGCAGCGTAGGCCCTTTGGTGGTACGAGGCATGGAAAGAAAGACAGACTGGCTTTCAGTCTCCCATAGCTTTTTAGGTGGTGGTGTGCTCAGGGAGCAGGGTGCGGGAGATGGGAGGGAAGATGATGTACAGTGGTTAATGTAGCTGGCAATTAGAAGAGTCACCTCAACGATCTGTGGGAGAAAAACAAGGATTAATTGCAGATCAATTAGAGGGCAAGTACATTTAGGTTTCTAATACCTGTCTGCAGAAGAATTCCTGAGAAGGCCATCCTCAAAACTGAGTTGAGCTCTTTAGAGGTAAATTTAGGGCTAAATCCAGGGTTGGATCAGATGGGTCAGTCACTTAGAGACCTGTGCTTTCAAAGGGTTTGAAGGCTAAAAGTACTTGATGGCTAGTGCGGCAAGGAAAGCTACCACTCTCCAGGAAGTGGACCAAATGCTCAGCTATTCTTAACCCTCAGGTTTTTCCTGCCAAGTGGAAGGGACCCATTCGACCATTCATTTTATACCCACCTTCGGAACTGCCATGGTGAAAAGCAGCTTTTCAATGCTGTTTTTTCCAGAACTCCTGTCCTTCACCTGACTGACTACAATCATGAAGTCATCTCGACAGCCTCCAAAGGTCAACACAGAAGCATATGAGTAAGAGAGCTTTAAGTGCTGCAGACAACGGACGGTAGAAGAGTCTCAGTTTTGTAAAAGAAAAAAAATCCCCTCCCTTAGCTGGAGTACTGTTTTTCAGCCTGCACAACATCAGATCCCCAGCGGACCATTATAAGCAGTTTTGTGGCTCTGAATAGGCCATGCAAATGCTATATGTCGTTCATAAGGACTCCCTTTTGTGAGGGTTGGCTTTAGGATAAACAAATTCCTGACTAAATTTGCTTTCCATATTAAGTTGTTTCTAGCATTTTCCCAGTAGGTCCAATGCTTACTTAACCATAGGGAGGCAGCCCTAGCTCATTTATAGCGTAGTGCAAGTTAACAGAGGCACCTGCCACCGTGACTTGGTCATATAATTACTCTACCTTTATGCAGTGTTCAAGTATAGGGAAAACTTGTTTATCTCTAACTTCACTGTATGAACTCCTGGCCCCTTTGGAAGTCAATGGGAAATTTCAGATGGGTTCATCCTAGGATTTTGGTCTATAGGGATGTGCTTCTGTGGGGAAGGTTGCTATTTTTCTCAACCAGTGCTCCTCACTGTACCATAGTGTGATAATCCAGTAGGCTGATGCCATCTTCATTCACAGCTATCCACACTGGAAAGTCTTCCAAGGGAGAGGGCAAAATAGGCTGAAGAAATTAGAAATAACTAATTAAGAAATACTATAGCATCACAAAGCCAAGAGATTTCCATCTTATTTCTTGAGTCATAAGGACAAGTTTGGGAGGAAAGGGCCTATACATTAGCCTGCCTGACCAAATCTGTTAGATATCTGTATCATCTTGTATATCTTGCACCTCTTATACCACTGATCCTAATTATCATGAAATAATTAGGAACTCATGAAAATAATTCATCTCCAAGTTTCAAAATATTGTCTTTTAAAATCTAACCTAAGTTGACGTATGTAAAACTGAATGTAATGATGTGTTGAGGTACCAGATCAGCTGCCCTATTCTGTTTGTGGGCTCTTCTTGTTCCATCATCAAGGGACCTGTCTTTGCTTATTACTGGACAGGGAGAGAAAAGATAGTGTCAATGCAGCTTTCTCTCATGCTATTCTTTGCTACTGTACTTCAGTCCTCTCCATAAGGGAAAGAATACAGTAGCTCAGTCTTGAAGCTGATATTGCCAAACAATGAAAGGCAGAAGGCAGGGCAGGGTGGAACCGTATGCCTTTCTAAGCAAGTTAGCCTTTACGGTCCCACCCTTCTGCCTAACTTAGCTACCTACCTCTCTCTCTAAGAAAGCCAAGCACTAGGAAATAGTACCAGGTAACCAGTACTTTTTACGTAGACCAATGGTTCTCAACCTTTTTTAGATTTGAGGTATTCCTGAATAGATTCAAGGCACCCCTTGTTTTTTGCCAGTGGAAAAATAGTAGATCAGTTTTGCTGTTGCAAAGACCTCAGAAAGACCACAACTATGGATTTCTGTTTGGAATTTCTGGGTTTTGCTTAGGTTTACAAATATGATTCATAACAGTACTAACATTGCGTGGCCCCCTGGGCACCCTTGAAAGAATCTGTAGATACTCCAGGGTGTCGTGGCACCCCAGCTGAGAATCACTGACATAGACTACTAGAAGCCATAGATACTACCAAACAGGGCTGCATCTAAACCATCAAAACAGTGGAGCAAAACTCCCTACCTAATTAGCAGTCCTCTGCCAACCAGTGCCCCTGAAGTACCTCATATATTTGCTATGCAAAAGTGCTGGGTGAGGTGGCATCTCTACACCACTGTTCATGCAGAACCCCTTCAGATGTTCATGTCCTTGACATGGACAACAGATCCCCAAAGACTCAAGTGTTCGGAGAAGAAAACTGCACCCAACATAAAGAAACACTGAGAGTTGCCAATGACCTGCCATAAACTGTGCTAATGTGCGAAGCTTTTTATCCTACTGGAATGAAAGGTTTTTGTGAAGGACAATTCCAGAATATTTGGTAAATATAGGAGACACTGTTGTGGGCTATTGTTATGGCTAATGCCAATTATTTCTCAATCTGTGATTTTTGTTATTACAGATAATGCCATGGTTCTTGCAGTTTACATATCAGATTAAAAAAACCCAACATCCCAGATTGTTGGAAATACCAACATTGTTAAATTTTGGGTCGAAGAACTATAGAATATTTTGATTTTCAGTTCTATTTCTGGAGAATGCCGTCAACTGCTGCATATACTGGTGACAGCCACTGAGTTTAATGGAAATCAGCACACTCTCTGAACTTGCTGAAAACTTCCAGTTTAGCTACTCAAGAGATCAGTTTTCCCCTTACTTTATTCCAGAAACTCAACAAATTTGATTTCAAAGCAAGAGACAAAACATCAGAACCAGTGCTTGTAACTGAGTCTGGGCAAGAGCCTCCTCTCCATCTTCAATAGCCTAAGCTCCTGCTGATATAGAAATCAAACAGATAGGAAGGTATAGGGTAAAAAAAAAATCTTTCTTGGGTCTGATTGTCCAGGGCTGGCTTTGATTCACATCAAAACAGGTATTTAACAACAATCATTTACACACTCAGCTTGAACAGCAAGTAACATGATTTAGCCCCACATTATCTCTGCTACTTTATGGGTGCTTGAAGTGGAACAATGGGTTTGTACATCTGTAAAATCCTAGAATAAAATACTTTGTCCCCAAAGAAATCCAAGGTCTGTTTTTAGGCTAGGCTAGGGCTATAACCTAGTCATCCACTTCTGCTTTCAGTGTATGATTACCAAAGTGAGGTTTGCTAGCTTAGCACAATGTGCTAAGACTTTAAATTTCACGACATGTAAAAGGAACAGGTTAAATAAAAATTTCGGGAGGTTTAAGAGATTAACATAAATTACTGGAAGCCAAGGCTCCCGGCTTCCATTCCTTGCTTTGCCACTGAGTTGGCAAGTGATATAACCAAGATGTGCTTTAATTTCTGTCTGTACAATAGGGCAATAGTTTTACATACTTTTTTTGACTGAGAAAGAGAGGTACAGGCATTGTTTCCCTGTGCTATCTGCAGAGCTGAGAGCAGGATTGAAACTTCTGGTATTCCTTTATATGGGTTACCAGCTTCAGGGGAGGATGTATAAAAGTTTTAACCCCCTTTTCCCTCACTGGCGCAGGACTTTCTTATACAAAGCATGGTTGTCTTGATTCTCTGGCTATGAAAGCATCAACATTTATTTGTGGTACACCAGCAACCCCTAGTGTCTGGAGCAGACTTCTCTTTTCCATTCTTTCTAAAGTGAAACTAAATGCAAGAAGCCACCTGTAGTTACCTTAGCAGCAAATATCTTAGCTCCAAAGAGAGGCCATTTCCGAGCCACTGTCAAATAAATTCGAATGCATTCTGGTGGAGAGCATCCCTGCAGCACCATCCATTTCGTAGCCAGTCTGTCAGCTAGACGCCTGTTGGAATCCACAGTGCATTATAACATTACTCTTTCCCCTTGAAGGACATGAGATAAAATTTCTGTTATACTTATAAAATATCTTTCCCTCTGAAGGACTATCGTATAACATACTATAAACAGGGCCCATAGCAGTGCCTGTTATTAAGGTTGCCTGACAGAACCTTGGTCTTAACTGTTGTTAACTTTGCTAACTTGAACAGCTTGTGATTAATTTTTCTGTGGTGAGTATTTGCCCTGGAAGACTATTTTTGCTTATTTAAATTTAAATTAAAAATTAAAGGTTGTATCATAAGCATATGCACAAGGGGGAAAATTAAGTTTGCATAGGCCTTTTTAATGTTGGCGTTTCCTAATTTTTTAGTTCTTGACTTTGCAATTTAAAAAAAAAAAGTATAAGTGTTTGACCTAGGCTGGTTTTTTTTCCATGGGAAAAAATAATGCCCTAGATCTCTCATGATTACTGTTATGTGTACCTTAAACATCTTTGTTGCAAGGTGCTGTCTGTGGGATTACAACTTAAATCATGTGAGGAGGTGCAGCAGCTCATGGACTGCTCTGTAGGCAACACATCTTCCTATGGAAGCCCAAGGGAGACCCATGGATTTCTAGGTGGAGTATATTGCACTAGTTCTGACCAATAAAAACTGGAGAGACTGGTATACTTTCCAGGCAAAATGGCTGGAACTGTGATCAGTAGAAACATCTAATCTTTTAGTTTAGTTTTATACACGTGTGTGACGCTTCCTGACTCAAAGAGCCAATAGCAGACTGAAGGACAGAATGTGGGTCAGCTCTTTGACTTCCAAATTTGCTTCTGTATGGTCTGAAGCAGCCCAGGTTTACTGGGCTTTATAGGGTTTGCTACAAAGCCCCTTTGCTTAGCTAGGCACTTAGGGAGAATTGAGGTTTGGGGTATTTCATATAGGGGTGTGGACTCTAATTTGGGGCAGATAGGGTTTACTGTTGAATAATTTGGGGTTTTTTTTAGGTGCTGGTTCTTTACATGGAGAAAATCACCTGTAGTTAACTAATCCTATTTTAATCTGGGTTGGCTCATTATCACTTTTAAAGGGCACATGTTGCCTGAGATCTATGTTCTTTTTATGTTTCTTCATTTAAATAAGACAGCATTTGCTTGTGTAAAATATCTATCTTGACAGTATCCCTTTTAAATTTTCTAATTACAAAAAGAGATGCATTCTGTAAATAGCAAGTACCTGGATCTCTCTCTCTTTCACCTTTCCCTTCCCTCCCCTCCTCCCCCCCTGCACAGAGTTGCATGTAAGAGAACATGACCAGGGTTAACATCTTACCTAAGCTGCTCAGGAACAACATTTTGTTTGTAGCGTTTGGGATAGAACTTGTCCAAAAACTGTTGGAGCAGGTGTTGCATTTTGGACTGAGAGGTACCCCCAGGACTTGAAGGTATTGGTCGATCCAAATCCCCATATTCCACCTGAAATAGAATGTGAAGGGGCTCTGGAAATGACACCAAAATATATTTCATGCACAGTGAGTGACTACTGGGGACATCCCTGCCTGCTTTGTGAAGATGAAACGGGATTTGGGCCAACCACTGAGACTGCAGGAAAATTCCTTTGTATCATTGCTAAGACTTTTATTCCACCTGCAGTTGGCCAGTAAGCTTATTTGCAGCTGGTATAAGCATGATTCCCTGTTCTGCTAATGTCACTTTGTAACAGATACAGTGCAAAGTAACTTGAAAATGACCAGAGGAAGATTGGGAAATTCCTCTTTCATAGAAGGAACTCTTTGCTGCTAGGGTCTGTGCAACTTTCTATGCCAGCTGCCCTGTGTCTTCAGGATGAACTGAGCAGGCACATTGATAATGGCCAAGGAAATGGGCATAAATTTGATGGTGAGAGGATTCTCTACTGTTCTAAGTTCCCTCTAGGATCTTATGCTGATAGCACAAGTTTAGGCTGTTCTTTTGAAGGTTCAATTTACTCAAGGGCTGAGGTTAAGAGAGCCTTTTGTTAACCCACTCTTCAATGCATCCAAATTCTGCTCAAACCAAATGGAAAATCTGCCTCCCTGGATTAAAAGAACATTTTTTTTTTTCAGGACATACTTATCTGACTGACTCAGGGAGCAGACCTAGTATTTATGTTTGGTCATTCTTATTTAGCAAGAAATAACTGTTCTGTGGACTATACCCACACCCATTACACAGTGTGATTAAATCTGTATCAGTAACATGGTTCTTGAAAGTATAGTGGACTAGTATAGAAACCTGCAAGATGCTTTTCCTGAGTGAGGCTTTTGGCTGTTGGCCATGTAAAAGAACATGCTCTGACTATTGGGCTAAAATCTGTAAAGTGATTGTTTTAATAATCTTCATCAGACATGCTGATCAGAAATGCTTCTGGCACACTTACAGACTGGCTATATCTTTTTATGGCTCTTGATACAACAGAGTTCTCTTGGGAACGATGGGGTATTTGTATACAATCAAAATTGTACAGAAGTCTACTACTTATTGTGAATAGTTTACTCTGTTGATTTATGGTTGGCATAATATAGCTCATAAGGTATGAGTGGTTTGGTAAGAAGTACCATTCCCTGTTACATCAGTCAGGACAGCTTAACTGAGGAAATATGATGTGCAGCAACAAACAAAACAACAGGAAGGATTTTCACTTATAATGCAGCGTATTAGAAAGGAGCAAGTCAGTGGCCTGTAGGAAAGAGGTATGGATTTTCTTGCTTCCTTTTGCCAGATGTGCTTTCTATAACAGCCTCTGAAACAGAACATCACCACAGAAGCCTCATCCCTCTTTAGAAATGTAGCCTTCATCGTCGTGCTCTCCATACACAAGAAAAACATGGCCCTGCCAACACTGTACCATCCCACTGCTAAAAACAGAGCTCAGCTCCAGAGAATGCTTGGCTGGTTGCTCACCTGAGCCATCAAAGCCACCATTTCTAGAGCCAATTCCTTATTGACAGGGAACCTTCCATTGGCTATTTCACTGCTGACCTGGAAGGCCAGCAGCAACCGCTCTCGATCTGTCTCACCTTTTGCTTGGCTTCGAAAATACAATCTGAAGAAGAGAGAAGTAAAAGGGAGAAGAAGTGCCAAGTAGTAGCTGAGAAGAGAATTGAAAACTTAAAAGATTTATTTATTCTTGAAAAGTTAATTTTGTGCAATAGAAGAGTTGACTTGGGAGCATTGGTGCTGAAGCCCTGTCCTCATGATAGTGGAGACGAAAGGGCAGAATTGGAAACTGTTTCCTTCACATCTCAGGAGGGAATTGTTCTAGAAGCCATTCCCATTCCTGTGACAAACCTGGGTATCAAAAGGTGTCTAGTTAATACTGAGCAATGCTTTTATAAACCTGGGGAAATCAGTACCCTTCCATCAGACAGAGGTTGACAATATTTACTAGATGGTCCATAACATTTACACCATGATTTTGATCCTTCAGTTCTGGGCAGGCTCCCATTTTGCCAGCAGGTGGAACTCTTGAGGAACAAGAAGGGGGAAGTATTGCATCTAATCTTCATCTACAGACAGCTCTTCACTAACATTTTATTCATTTCAGACTCTCCTTCAAACTTGCTTCCTTTGTTTATAAAGCCCACCACACACTCAGCCCAGTTCTCCTTATAAATCTTTGTCTCTTACTTCCCTATTTTCTGTCCTCATGTAGCCCTAGCATTAGTCACTTCCTCCATTTATCTTGCCCAAATGGCTCCTTTTCTTTGTTAAGTCTCAGAATTGTTTTCCCCACGCATGTGCTTCTTTAAGTCTCTCCTGTTCCTATCTAATATATATTGTTTAATTCTGTTTTATGGTTGGGTCTCTATTAGTGGAACAATACAAAATGCTGCTCTGTTGTATTGTATCTTGTAATTTGTCTGATTCTAAGTCTGTTTTAGCTTTTCCAAAATGTGTTGGGTTTTATTCATGTTCCATCCATCCCCTTGAACACACACAAATTACTTTTCATTCCTTTAAGAATGGAATGCTTCTAGATTCACCAGTTCTGACAATAACAGTTTATAAAAAGTTGCAGCCCCTCTGACATATATCAGGCTGATATATGCACTCGATAGATATTTAATCAGCAATAACAACCACCCCATCAAATGATGAATGGTACCTGGTTTTATAAGTCAGTTTCACTATTCTTGTGCCACCTTCATATTTCCCAGGATGCAGCTCTTTCAAAGCTTGTTCCCATTTTGCAATGACATCACAGATCTTTAAAGCAATTACAGAGACAAGTTAAAAAGAAATGTAAACTTAAGGAAAAAGTGATTTGGATAACAAACTATTGTGGGGTCAGGATGAGGGAAGGACAGATTGGATCAGACTACAGGCAGTCCTCGACTTACAGCGTTTCAAGTTACAACTTTATGCATTTACAACGTTTATAAATTGACACCCTGTTTCAACTTTAAGACATCAGTTTCGACTTTACAACACTTAATCTGATGCGACTCCACACCAGCAAACAAGTTCACTGCATCACCCATCTCCCTGGAGAACATCTGTCCAAACTTCCTTGGATACTTTCTTTAAGAAAGCAGACAAGACTCCAGAAAAACCTGCAGCCAAGACTCCTGAGAAGACTCCAGCCAAGAACCCTTCAAAAAGTCCAACCAAGAGCCCTTCAAAAAGTTCAGCAAAGTCACCTCAAAGAAGTCCTTCCAAATCAATATGATTGCTATTTACAATATAAATACATTCATGTAGCTATATTACTCATCTGTAATTGATTGAGTACAAAATTCTGGGGTATTTTTAGTGTATATAGGGTATCAGGCCTTGGTTCAGGAACCAATCCCCCATTTATAACATTGTTTTTTATGAAAAAATTTGTTCTGAGTTACAACGGTTTGATTTAAGGCGCAGTTTTCAGGAACCAATTGTGTCATAAGTCCGAGGACTGCCTGTATACTTAGCCAGGAAGTGACAGATGAGTCCATCACATTTTTCCTGGTATGCAATACATAATTAGAAATGGTCCTAAATGAAGACTCCAGATCCAAGTCTCTGGGGAGGTTGAATGTGAATCCCAAACTAGTGCAAGCTCTATGAAACTCCTCCTGGTGGGTATCTATGCCAAGATGAACCAAAACAAAACCTAGTTTGGAACTGGATCTCGACTTTGCATGTCAGATCTCCCTGTAATCAAAACAATACTACAGTTCTGGTTAGCTTCTTTAAATTATTCCAACCTTTTTGAAAATGGGATAGTAAAAATCTCCATTACATCCATTCACACGGTAAATAAAGAGCAAGTGAAGAGTATTAGAGGTCACTTGAGATAACTGAACAACCATCCCAACCTCTTGACTTAAGCTATAGAGGAGAGGTCTCCTTGCCCAATTTAACCAGCCAGGGTAATGCTTTTGTTTGTTTAGGACTCAGCTAGCTCTTTGAATATCTTGTCTCCCCATACAACACAAGCAAAGCTCAGGATCACCTAATCTGTATCCAACTATGATAGAGAACTAGCTGGCTGCAGTTCATTGTGGCACCTTCCTCTGCAAAACATGTAAGAAGGAGTTATTGCCATTTTTTTCTACACTCTACAGTGCTTTTAACTCCTTATGCCCTCTATTGCCACTATCGCAACATATTCCTTGCAGCTGAGCTGGAACTACAGTCTCTTTCAAAGCTGCCTTTTCCAGTTCTGCTCCAGAAATGTCCATCTGCAACAGCTTGTGCCTTGTATGTAAATGTATCCTCTAAGCCAACACGGAGGAGGGGCTCTCTAGGGTCAGCACCAAAATATAGTTTCTTCAAGTCACAGCCATCAGCAGGAGAGGTTGGTTTTACGTGGAAATACCAAGGGCATTTAACAATCCAATATGTGATTTTAATTACATGCATCTGGCACTCCACAGCCTGGCAGGACCTTGTGTTGATGAGAATTTCAAGGTGTGATGCAAAGTCAAGTTAGCTAGCTTTATTTAAGAAGCATCTTTTAAAGCTGTAGTCAAGAAAAAGCCCATATCAAAACAGTTTGCCTTGACTTGACTACAGCTTTAGGTGCTGCTTGTTAGATGAAGCTAAATAACATGATCTAACATCACACCTTGAAATCTTTGTCTAGACAAGATTCAGGTGAATGCGATCTCGGCCACATCAAAAATATTCATTCGCCATTAGGAGGATTTGGAAGGAGTATGCTGGAATTACTGGAGAAGGAATCACCTTCATGTTGCCCTGGAGGCAGTGCTCCAAGTCTCTGCCAGATGGGTCATCTGTGAAGAGGGAAAAACCAGTGTGGGAGGGTTTCCTCATTCCAGTCTCCTGGTTCAGCCGCTGGATGAACTCATCTACTGTTGAGGAACCATCAAAACCGACAACCTAAAATGAAGCCAGAGATTAAAATAACTAAATGAATAGAGTTTGGCCAAACAGCTGTAAACAGAGAACATGGTAACTATTAGGGGTGTGCAAAATGAGCTGTATTTGATTCAGATTTGGCCTGAATCGGGGACAGTGATTCAATTAGTTGATTTGGATCACCATCCCAATTTGATTCGGCTGAATCCAAATCTGAAGATTCAATGCCGATTCAGAGAATCAGCAATTTGGCCATAGACACAGCTTTAAATGTTTTTTCTACATGCCTTGAGGTACCAGGTGCAGTTCGTCAATGCTGCGATGGTGGGGCGGATGGAGTGTCCCACAGGAGTGCTTGGTGGTAGACCCAGAAGTGGACCAGAAATGCTCCCCCTGCGCTCCCCAGGGATGCTCCAACCACCCCACCATCTCAGCATTCATGAGCCACCTGGTACCTTGAGGTATGTAGAAAAAACATTTAAAGCTGTGTCTGTGTTCGAATCACCGAATCTCTCCAAATCAGTTCAGAGGGCTCTGATTCGATTCAGAGAGACTAAAGGGTCTCCTGATTCGATTTGGATTCACAGATTCGGCTGCTGAATTGCACTGAATCTCTGCCGAATTGAATCGGCGACTGAAGCTTTGCACAGCCCTAATAACTATCCACAGAGCCTGATTGGGTACAATCCCTCAGTTCCCCTCCATTGACCTCCCTATTCCAGTTGGGCAGACTCCAGTGCAGCTCTCAATTGCCTGGGAGATACATACCCAAGCCCAGCATCTTACCTGGTAGGTTCCATTCATGAAGTGCACAGGAATACTGAAGGGCAGCGAGTGGTGGTAGGGGTTCCGCAGCAAAATGGACACAATCTCCATTCTGGAAGGCTTAGCTTCCCTCTCTCTGGTCTGTAATGTGCGCTCCAGTGATCTCTGACAGTAGATGGCATACTTGCCTATTTCACTCCTGCTCTCAGAGTGAGAGAGGGACAACACAAATACATTATTTTAGGTATGTATACTGTACCCATTACTGTCACTGCTTCCTAGTGTTCTGGTTTTCCCAGAGATCTTTCAAATGAAGAAGTACATATGTAGAAGTGTCCTAATTCACCTCAATGGGTCTGAAGCTCAGATTTAATTCAGATAAAAATGGACTGAGAAACATGGGTTTGTAAAGTAAGGGTAAGCATTAGTTTTGTAGTATTTCTGCTTCTAATTAGGCAGGCAATACTGTAAGAAAGCCACTTCCCCCATGGCATTTTGCCATTTCTGGTTCTGACTGGAATTGGTAAGTACAGAGCCATTCAACAACAACAACAACAACAACAACAGAGTCCTTTTCAAATCTCAGGGGACTTTTAGTCTGAGTTTTTTTAAAAAAAAGTTCTGGGCAGTGTGTTTGGATGCAAACATAGGTTTAAAATGAAATAGCTGTTTACTTACAGCTGTTCTTACAGTGCATACCCAGGTTCTGGTTTACTGTTATCTGGTTAATAAGGCATGATGAAAGTGTGTGGTGAGACATGAGGCTGAAGATCAAGTGCTTTTAACTACCTGTGAATTGCATCAATAACTAAGTAGTGCCCCCCTGGAATGGCTTATTGTGACCAGAATAGGGATCACTGGGTATTCTGCTCTGTAACCTACTCCAAGGATAATAAAATATAGTACTGGAATCTGTTTAAGGTTTGTTAACTTTTTTTAAGGTTGCTGAAGTCATTTAGAGCCTTGTCTCCCTCTTCTTGTCCCCTCAGAATTCCTGCTAATCTTTCAGCAGAATTGATCACCTAGGAACCATTGCCAGTTTGTTTGCTTCTATGGACGCTTTGGCTTCGTCTCCACTTTATTTTTGTCACCATGAAAAAAATATTCACACCCCAATCAATGTTTAGGGTAACCAGACTAGTGAAAGAAAAACCTGGCATGTTCCTTACCTGGGATCCGCATGCCTCTGCAGGTGCTGTTTGACATACCAGAGGAAGTGGTGCTGAGGCAGAAAGAGAGGAGCACACAAAGCCAAGAGTTGCCAGCACTGTGAAGAGAACCAGGTCATTTAGACAACACAGCTACATAGGCATAGATGTGAAATGGTTTAGAAACATCAGCTTCTGCATCTGGCCCTTTCCAACCCTTCAGGAACAGTCATTTTTTGTCCAGTTCTTGCTCCCAGTTATATCTTGAGAAAACCACAGGTTGAAATTGTGATTTGTGATTGTAGACACTTCCTTTTCAGGGCATCTAACTTGAGATGTTTTAAAGGACCTTGATTTTCTTTCTGAAAATCAGCTCCCTTTATGGCTTCTCAAGGTAGGTACCCCAGATGAAGAGTTTTTCTTTGGAAAGTCTTGGCCAGTGCAACTAGACAAATAATTCACAACTAATAGTTTAGTCAGTGAATTTCGTTTTATTGATTGTCTGCCAAAAGTTCATAAAATTCGCAAATGTACTCAAGCTTCCTTAATAACTATTCTCCAACTATTTGGGTTGGTCTAATAAAAGATATCAAATTCACCCAAGGAACCTTGTCTGCCTCAGTGATTCAAAGCATTTATGCATTTCTCTAGCTAGAAATCTTTACACTGTGAATTGTTTGAACTGGTCATATCACAGTCAAGGATCTAATTGCCACTTCATGCTGTAAATGAAATGATGCAGCTAACTTAACTAATAAGCATAGCACAAACATTGAATTTCTTATTTGCTTGTGATATTATTATTAGAAACGGGGAACAAAAAAGAGTTCTCACAGAGTGGGAGCGGCAGAAAGGAATTCACCTGAATGACGGAGTGGTTCTGGGGTTGCCGGCAGCTCGTCTGCTTAACCAGCTGACAATAGATTTCATTCTGCAGCTCACTGTGTGTCAGGCAGACTTGCAGTGCGGTCTGGGCAAGTGACACGTGGTAATCAATAGATGGTGCCTCCACGGGAACGTTGATGAACAGCTGACAGGACTACATGAAAAAGGAATTGGCATTTACAGGAAGAACAAGACAGTTCTTTTCTCCGGCAGTTTCCAGCTGAGGTTCTCAAAATGTTTACAAGAGG
The DNA here is from genome assembly GCF_030867095.1 of Alligator mississippiensis. Taxonomy (NCBI): domain Eukaryota; kingdom Metazoa; phylum Chordata; order Crocodylia; family Alligatoridae; genus Alligator; species Alligator mississippiensis. Next base: position 230,856,421 of record NC_081825.1, read on the forward strand.
TTAATTCATCTTCCTAACAGCTCTGTGAGGTAGAATAAGTACTGTATTTTTATGCGCCCCCCTCCCCCCAGGGACATGAGACTGAAGAATTCACTTGACCTCTCTGAGCTGCAGGGTCAAACAACAAGTCAGTGACAGAACCTAGTAAAAACCCAGCTCTCCTGGCTTCCATATCTGTGATTCAACCTCTATTAAATGAAGCTGCTTCTTCCATACAGCTCCCCGCCACCGACCCCTCCCTGAAAAATATGCATAGACTACATGTCAGCAGCATGTTCTTTGCAGAAATATGCAGTCATTAAACATCACATAGGAAGTAGAGTCATAAACACAACACCTAAATCCTTCCTGCCTGCCTCTGCTCTAGGCATTAGACTATACTCTTTCTGCAGCTGTTGTGAATGGTGCATGATTATGACACTAAACCTATAAGAATTCTGGTTCTCCTATTATCATCAAATATAGCTTGGTCGCATCAGCAATTCTGCCAGCCAACTCCATAGTTTGACCTGCCTTGGGTCCTACACATTTATGGTATCATACTCAGAAAAAGTCCCCTTATAAAAGACAAAAGATTATAGCAGCCAATAGGAGGAACCTCAATGCTATAGTAAGACTATTGTAACCTGTAATATTTCAGACCCTTACTAAACAATCCTGTAGTACTCTGTAACAACAGTAAGTATTATTACCCCATTCTGCAGAAGGGATAATGGAGGTATAGAGGTTAAATTATATGTCCAAGCCCACAGAGGAAGTCAGTGGATAGTCCTGGCTCAGTCCATTGTTCTAATCACCAAGTCTGATTTTCTATTTCATGTCTCTTGAGTATCTCCTACCTCTACACTACTTTTTAACGCCTCTCTCTCTTGCTAGCTTTTCCCTACAGCTCTTCACAGTCCCTTGAGCACACTCTTGCTTTCTGGTCCTAGTTCTGGTTTTTGTTTCTAGTTGAAAGGCCCAAAGCAGATCATGAGAATTAGGTCATGAGTTGCTTCTCCAAGTTCTCATTGGCAAAAGGCACTAGCAGGTCTGGCAATAAGTCGTTCCCTCTCCCTCTGGACCTGATGTTGGAGAGGGAGAGAAGGCCAGCTTAGGAGTTGTAAGACTTGCCTGGCACACTTGGCCCCCCCCAAAAAAGTGAGGTCCCGAGTGGCTATTTGCTGAGAATAAGCTACATCTGCTAAGCGGACTGGCTTTTTATACTGCGGATGGCATATCTGTACCAGCACCAGGAACATGCACGATGTCAGCTAATGTCTTGCCCATAACTTATCTCTTCTCCAAAATATGTGATCAGAACATCTGAAAACCTTTTGCACTGTCTTTTTAAATACCTTGAAGAGCTTCAGGGCTTCTGTTTGCAGTGCCTCTGAAGGCAGAGTCGTGAGAGAAGTTTGCAGCCCATCCTTGCTGTAGCACAGCATTGGGTGTTTCCACAGTGGAGAATCTGAAGTGCAAAATGGAACAAAAACACGTAACCTCAGAAACAACATACCATGAATTTGTATGTGAGGTAAGGAGGAGTTTCCTAAGAAAGAGTTAAAACTTCTCCTGAGCCTCTCCTTGCTGAAGGAGAGTGAGGGTCAGGAGCAAGCAACTAAGGCAGGCAGCAATACATTGGGTCAGCAGTACATCCCTGGTATAAGTCTACTGATTGCAATGAAGTCATGACACTAACAACAGGCAAATCTCTTTGAAGACCAGTGAGTAATATCATAGAGCAGCATAGGGCAGCCCTGCCAACCCTTGCCATGCCATCTGAGTGCTTCACACAGACTAGATTCTGGTGGGAAGTGATTCTGTTTGTTGATAAAAGGAAGACAGAGAAACCTATGTGTAACGCTTGTGAGATCTTTATTCATGAAATATACTGTTCTACACTGATTAAAATTTAAAGATCATTATATGTGTATGTGAGTGTACAGTAGAGAGTATGTATATATTCAGGGGTGTGAGGAAACGTTCATGTGAGTGCGTGAATGCAGGTCCATTGGGGTGCATGAATATGTATAGATGGTACATGCATACATGAGAATACTTGTCAGGGGATGAGTACATTGGCATATATGCAAGCGTGAGAGTATATGCACTTGTATGTGTCTGGTATAACGTGGATCTGTGAATATAAGCAGGCATACATGTGTGTTGCATACATACGTATGGCAGCCAAGTGTACGTGGGTTTGAAAAAGAGTGTGTGGCTTTATGGCTGTGAAGCATAGAAAAGTGATAGCTCAAGGCACGCAGTGCCAGGTGGAGCCAAAGATCCAGATTTTTGTCTTTTTTGTTAAAATATTCCAGGTCTGTGCTCAGTATTTATTACCGTTTCATCTCCAGTATAATAGACGCTTTGATAAACAAACTGGCAGAGTTGCCTAGTTTCACTCTATTTCCTGTGTTCTCTGCCAAAATCCTGTTGCACAACTAGTGGTGAAAGACACCGTGCAGTATGACTGAGCCATCCCCCTCTGCTCACCTATGGCTTGAAGCAAACCGTGATGAAGAGAATTAGTCGTCACCCTTTCCTACTGTGGGAAAGACATTCAGGGTTTCTACTTACGGGGATCTCCCTCTGTATCCAGCAGTTTTCCAATGAGCTGTTCATATGCTGTGCCCACCTTGGCACTGCTGCTGCCAGCTGCTACAGTCAGATGGTATAGCCATGTATCCTTGGGGAAAAGGAAAGAACAGCATGTAAAGGATGCTGTAAATCAAGTTACATTCACATTATGTTTACAGGTAACCAGCCATCAGGATGCCAAAAGCGAAGGGTACCCATTAAAGGTAAACCCATTCTCTCTCTCTCTCTCAAACACACACACACACTTTTCCATTCTTTCCTTCAAATTTTGGTTTACCGAGGTTACAATCTGACCAAAAGCCAACAGTGAGCTGCAGGTATAGCTAGGCCCTTTTGCTATTTATTAAGAGCATGCCTACACTGCAGTCCGAAAGTGTGATTGCAGCTTTAAACTAGCTAGCTTGGTAGCAGTGCAGCTGCAGCAAAGCCTTCAGCTACATATCCAAAGCCCTGGGAAAGTCTGTGCAGCTCTTGCTGAAGCCCATAATGCTGCAGATAGATTGTTACCAATATACAAGCTAACTAATTTAAAGCTGATTCAGATATGTGGGCACCTCTGGATTGCAGTCTAGATTCACTGTTATTTAGGAGTTATGGTGTAAGAAATTATCTTTAGCACCAAAAGATTCCAGGATCTAAGTATGGAGGGGACCTCTGAATTTTGGACAGCAGTGCATTGAACTCCAGATCTTTCACACCTTATCTAGGAACAGCAAGACAGACAACATACATACACTATCTATTTCACTGCGAAGTAAAATAATCTGAGAGAAGACAGAGTCCAGCAGGGCTGTGGGTGGAGGGGGACTGTTTCTCTGAGGGGGTGATCTTTGTGGGGCTTGGAAATGCTGGTATTAAAAACCTCTGGGAGAGAGGGAAGCAAAAATGAGAAGTAAATGGAAGACAAAAGGAAACCACAAACACCCCATTGCAGCTTAACATTGCATGTGGGTTTTGGGTGATATGTCAGATTGGTCCTTGTTTTATTCAAATTGATCGTTTTTGCCAGTCCATAGTGTCAAGTATTATCAGTATTGCATCTGCTTGCTCTCTAGGGACACCAACTCACATACCTTCTCATGTTTGGTACCAATAAGTAAGTAAGTGGGACTCTGATCTGGTGGATGAATCACCAGAGTGCAATGTGATGAGAGGATGCCCCCACCAGTGGCTTCATAATCTTCGTCTGAGTCACAGGAGCGGTCCACCTCCTCCACCTTTGACTCCCGGACGTGCAAATGTCCCAGAGGACACTGGGGAAAGAAAATGAACTAGGGTAAGTTCCTTATGTCTGTTGCAAGAGCAGAAGATAAAGACAGACAGTTCAAATTGCTGGTGGGTCTACTGAATGCAAGAATGACAGAGTAACAGGATTGGAAGGGCCCTTACAAGTCATCTAGTCCAGCCCCCAACCCAAGCACAGGATGTGCTATTCCTATACTTTCACCAAGAGATAGATGCCCTTTATTCAGCCTCTTCTGGAAAACTGCCAGTGAAGGAGACTACACAGCTTCCTTGGGCAGCTTATTCCATTGTTCTGATGTTCTTACAGCTATAAAGTTTTTCCTGAAAATTGTTTAAAATCTGCTTTGCTGCAATTTCCCTTGAATAATCTTTGTCACTCATCCTGGGATCCTCTCCAGTTTCTCTACATCCTTCTTACAGTGCAGTGCCCAAAATGACACAGTACTGCAACTGAAGCTTAACCAGAGCTGAGTATAATGGTACAATTACCCCCCAGGTCTTGCATACATTGCTTCTGCAACCCCAAACTGCATTCACTTTTCTTGTGATGGCATCACACTGCTGACTTATGTCTCTGATTCACTATAAGCCCCAGATCTTTCTCAGCAGTGCTTTTGCTAAGCCAGTTCTCCTTCCATTCTTTGTACATTTGGTTTTCTCTTCATTATGTGTAGCACTTTACATATTCATAGATTCATAGATGTTAGGGTCGGAAGGGACCTCAATAGATCATTGAGTCCGACCCCCTACATAGGCAGGAAAGAGTGCTGAGTCTAGATGACCCCAGCTAGATGCTTATCTAACCTCCTCTTGAAGACCCTCAGGGTAGGGGAGAGCACCACCTCCCTTGGGAGCCCGTTCCAGACCTTGGCCACTCGAACTGTGAAGAAGTTCTTCCTAATGTCCAATCTAAATCTGCTCTCTGCTAGCTTGTGGCCATTATTTCTTGTAACCCCCGGGGGCGCCTTGGTGAATAAATCCTCACCAATTCCCTTCTGTGCCCCCGTGATGAACTTACAGGCGGCCACAAGGTCGCCTCTCAACCTTCTCTTGCGGAGGCTGAAAAGGACCAGTTTCTCTAGTCTCTCCTCATAGGGCTTGGTCTGCAGGCCCTTAACCATACGAGTGGCCCTTCTCTGGACCCTCTCCAGGTTATCCGCATCCCTCTTGAATTGCGGCGCCCAGAATTGCATGCAGTACTCCAACTGCGGTCTGACCAGCGCCCGATAGAGGGGAAGTATCACCTCCTTGGACCTATTCGTCATGCATCTGCTGATGCACGATAAAGTGCCATTGGCTTTTCTGATGGCTTCGTCACACTGCTGACTCATGTTCATCTTGGAGTCCACTAGGGCTCCAAGATCCCTTTCCACTTCCGTGCCACCCAGCAGGTCATTCCCTAGGCTGTAGGTATGCCGGACATTTTTCCTCCCTAGGTGCAGCACTTTGCATTTCTCCTTGTTGAACTGCATCCTGTTGTTTTCTGCCCACTTGTCCAGCCTATCCAGGTCTGCCTGCAGCTGTTCCCTGCCCTCCAGCATGTCCACTTCTCCCCATAGTTTTGTGTCATCTGCAAACTTGGACAGAGTATATTTCACTCCCTCGTCCAAGTCGCTGATGAAGACATTAAAGAGTATCGGTCCAAGGACCGAGCCCTGTGGGACACCACTGCCCACACCCTTCCAGGTCGAAGCTGACCCATCCACCACGACTCTCTGGGTGCGACCCTCCAGCCAATTCGCCACCCACCGGACTGTGTAGTCATCCTGTGTTAAATTGTGTCCTATCTGTGTTAAATTTCTATTATTCTGCTAAACTAGATGGTATAATCAACCTAAAGCACTTATAAATAGGGATGTGGGTTTCCTGTTTGCTGTGGAAAAACATGAATTTTCTCATTGGAAAGAGAAAAATGCAGATTTTCTCCTTTAAGAGAGAAAAACATAGATTTCCGCTTTAAAGGAGAAAAACCACAGGAAATGGCGGGTTTCCCCTTGCAGGCTGGCAGCCTTCTAAAGGGCTGCAGTGGTGAGGGGAGGGAGATTGGAGGCATGTGGCCAGCATATAGCCAGGCAGGGTGATGCAAGCAGCCCTGGCAGCAGGATGCAGATAAGTCTATGGGAGGTGGGAAGGGAGTAGGGGGGCCCTTCAGGGGCAGTGGGGAAATGTGTGGCCAGGTCAGCAGCACCGGGGCTGGTGCCCATGCTCTCAGGGGTGGGGTGGCCGGGAGATGCTGCCATGGCTAGGCTGCCTGGTACGGCCTGGGAACCCCAGCCTGGGCTGCCATAGGTGTGCCCTTCCTCCTCTCTCCAGCCTGCACTGGGGCTTGACTGTCTTTGCCACTGCCTGCACAAGCTGGAGCCACCACAGCCAGGCCAGGGCCTGGAGCCCCTCACCCTCCTCCTGCTGCCTGAAGCAAGGCTAGGCCAGAGCCACATTTGGCTTAATGCTTCTGCTGTGGAGTGTGGTGTGGTCCTCCCTGCTGTGCCACAGTCCCAGCTGGCAGTGTGGGGTAGTGCGTGGTGCCCCAGCTGCTGGCTGTGCTTCCACATAAGGCGCGCTGCATGCACCTCATGTTGGAGGTCGTCCCTGCTGACCACCATCATGTGAGTCCCCATGGGGCAGGGACAGCTGGGGGTTCCCCTCTGGCAGGGCTAGGGGGGCAGGGGGCTGTGGGTCAGGAGTGAGGGGCACAAGCAGAGCCAGGGGGCTGTGGGTTGTGAGTGAGGGGCACCAGCAGGGCTGGGGGAGCTCTGGGTCAGGAATGAGGAGCAACAGCATGGGCAGGGGCAGGGCACCAGCATATCAGGGTTGCTGAGCACCACAAAGCAGCAGGGGGACAGCTGCAGCTGGATCTGCATCCTGATGAGTGAAGGGGGCAGGAGGAGCTCTGATTTTCCATGATAAACCCCCCACAGAATCAAACACCAAAATATGTAGGTATTTAGAATTTCTTTTATTATAATGATTGAGGCACTGGTAGGCTTCCAAATTGCTTTAAAATTGTAAATATATCAATAAGACATTGTGTTCAACTGATACATATGTATCATGTATGTATGTATGTATCAGTTGAACACAATGTCTTATTGAGATATATATAGTGGTGTTTCATTTTAATCACAGAAAAACATGCGTTTTGAGTTTTTTAAATCAGAGAATTTGTGTGTGGGGGGCGGGGGGGTGGTTATCAGGGAATTCACAATTTTTAAACAGAGAAAACCAGGATCCCTGCTTGTAAAGTAAGGCCCTCATTCTGCTACTGTTATCATTATTATTATTATTTGTATTGTGATAGACCCCAAAGGCCCCACTCAGTAATCAAGACTCCACTGTATTGATTAGAAAACGATTTTCCTCTTCCCATAGTTTTGCTATTGTTGTCTGTTTATATTGTGCTAGGTGCTGTACAAACACAGGAACACATAGACCATGGACAGATGTTACCTTTGTGCTGAAAGCAAAGCCTTTCTGCTGGCACAAAAAAGAGAACATGCAGATATTCAATAACTGGCTCTTTGAAAGGAATTTCTACCTCTTCTGACCAGGAAGATCTCTCCCCTCCTTTACTAACTAGAACAGCTGTTTGCTTCTCTCAGGTGTTGATGACATTCAGTATCCCATAGTCCTCTGCTCTCCCTCCCTCCAAGAGGGCTCCCTGATACCTTCCTCAGGGCAAGCTCCCCTGTGGGGACCCTGCTATGGAAAATGCCACCTCTAGCCAGGCAGTCAGCTGATTCTCCTGGGGATGGAACCCTCTTAGAGCTCCAGGAGGGTTTCTGCTGCAGGAAAGTGGCCCTTCCCTCCCTGATCGGTGGGATACGGGGGCATGCTTCAAGGCCTGAAACCCTCCTGGGTTGTCCGGCAGCTGCTGCCTCGTGACATCCTGCACCCTTCCCTGGCAATGGGCTCCCTTAAGCCAGAGATGAGCCAAAAAGCAGCCCTCCAATGCCCCTGGCTAGAGAGCTTGCCTGTGTAGCTCTCCAGCAGAGGGGATAGAACACATGCATGTTCCAACTCCCAAACTGTTTTTCTAGTGCTAAGAATATCACCGAAATCCTTAGTGATGAATGCCTGTTCATGGCCATTGTCCCTGCCCCCAAAAGTTTAGATCAAAAAAGATACAGGACAGAGTGAAAAAAAGATACAGACAGAGCAATCCTGGAGACAACAGGCAAAGACCATGTTGGTTATGTATTCTCTTGGTATTTTTAAATATATCTCAAATGTGTTTGTTGTATTTATATTACAAAAAAGAGACCTTTTTGTAGAGTTGGGGGTGCCAGGTAGGATAGATGTGCAGAGGAGAAAGAGAAATTTTGGAGTACAGAGGAGTTGTAGCAAAGAGAAAGTATAAGAAAGGGGAAAGGAGGCAGCCCACTCACAGAAGGAAGGTAAAGTACCTTGTCCTCATGATTTCGATAGTAGTAAAAGGTTTTCCCAATCAGTGCACACCAAACCAGCTTAGAGTGACCATGCTTCACCTACAGGAAGGACAAAAGGATGAAAGATTTTCACTTGAGAATTGGCACTACTGTGGTAGAATTTATACTTTTCTTTTAGACCTCATTGGACATCTGAACATGTCATTCATTCTGAGCTAATGTGAACTCTCTCATTGTCTCAGCTAAGAAGCATTTTCAAAAGCACTTAAGTTCCTAAGCATTAGATACTTTTGATAATGGGACTTGGACACTATTGAAAATTTTATCCACAATGACCTATTTTTATCATGTTTTGAAATGTAGTAATCAAAACACATGAATAAAAGGCTTTAGATAATAAAAAGGGATTCAGTAGATTAAAGGGTTTTCTAGGCTAGCATTCCTTCCTATTACAGAGGAACAGACTAGTGAAAACTGTAGTCTGCTGTACAACATAACTCGCACAGCCCAGATTTACAGCGCAACTATCAGCACAAACACCACAAATATAGGAGATCTCTACAGTGTGCTAAGGGAAGAGCTGGGCAGCTTTCAGTGAAATAGCTGAACAAACCAGAGACCCAGACAGTCTTTAGCCATGTCTCAGATGTTGGCCAGAGTTGGTTGAGGGATCCCTATAATGTGTCTTTGTTGAGAGATGCTAATCTATGGACAGGGGAAAATTCCTACCTGATCCTTGGTGCCGATCATTTTTTGTCCACAAGCATGAGAATCCATAGTCTCTACTGTTATGTACTGTAGTAATGTATTGCAGATGTTATAAGAATAATCATTCAATACCTATTGAAACCTTGTAAAGCTATTTCTTGAACAGTCTTCAGTAGTACACTTTTCAGGTTAATCATCTGACATTAAAAAAGCACTTTCTTGGTTTAGAATGTTTTGCGTTTCTGTTTTACTTGCAAAGTGCCTTGAGATCTATTAAAGAAAAGCTCCAAATAAGAGCTAGGTGTGCATTGCTATTGGACAGGGCCAGTATTTCCCTAATAACTTTCTCTATCCTGTTTTCATTGTATATAATGATTATATCTCATTTGCCAGCACCTTTGACATTTGGAATTCAACTCTGCCTTTCTACAAGCTCCAGCTTTCTAGGGAACCTACAGCACCCTCTTCATGCTGGTATTCAACATACAGGCTCAGAGGGATGTGCTCTGGCAGGCCACTGCTCACTGATTGAGACCACACTTGTTCTTACCTTGGTGAGCCAACCTTTCACAATGGGTTTAGCGTCACTATGAGGGGCAGCAGCAGAGCTGGCCACTTGCACTGTAAGGATGCTCTGCAGGACTCGGATCCATTCCTCCAAGATGTTGGGAGAGTCTGCTGTTAGGAAGTACGTTCTCTTTTCAGTGACGAGCTAGAAGGAAAAGAGTGAAGAATGTCACAGTCTGTCCCCTTGTGATCTTGCCTTCAGTTGTTGAAGTCATATGATTCCATGTCTTTCTGGTAATGATAGAGGTGCTAAGTTTTGTGTCCTGGTCAAATTCAAACTCAAATAGCTGGAGCAAAGAGTTACCCATATTTACCCGAATCTAAGATGACCTTGAATTTAAGATGACCCCCTCCTCCATAAATAGATTCTATACATGGAAAGTGTATACATTTGTTATAATTTTCCATGTATATAATCTAAATATTGGACAGCTGTCTTGAGTTCACGCCCTCCCCCACTACTGCAGGCAGTGGGAGGACAGGTGATAAGGAGGGCAATAATGGGTAGGTGATAAAGGGACAGATGGCAGGGGAGGCAATAAGGAGGCAGGCAGTGGCAGGAGGCAGGTGTTAGGGGACAGGCAGTGTGGAGGTGGTGGGGAAGGCATGCAGTTTTCCCCCTGCTGCTTGTCCTTCCCTCCCACTTATCCCCTTTTGTGCCTACCTCCTGTCATAACCCAATGATTTTTAGTGCCTCGGCACAGTGGAATTTTCCCGCCACATTGGAACTTCTTTGCACGGTGGAATTTTCTGCTGCAGAGAGAAAACCCCGGTGCAAAAAAGTTCCCACCATTTGTATGTAAATTCGCACCCCATTATTGGCTGATTCTAAATTATTCCTACTTAACGACTAGTAATTGGCTCGCTAGCCGTATAAAAATCCGCACGACTTCCGCCCAAGTCGGAGAACTTTGAGCACGCTGCAGAGTGACTTTAAAGAATTCCTGACTCGTGGCTGAGCGAATCAGTAGCCTGATCAACTACCGATTTTTCCTCCCCGTCGCCGAGTGCTTATCCCCGACGTACCCTTTCCCTGCATGCCCGGTTCGTCTGTGGACTCACTGGCTCGGTTTCTTGCCAGTTGAAGCAACTTGTTGCAACTACGCAAGCAGCCTTCACAGCCTGCGTCGCGGCCACCAGTGGCGTAAGTAAAACTATTTTTGCAACCAATACGCTGTCTCGCCTCTCCATCCACCAGCCCGCCTGAAGTTCACTTAATTAATCAGCGTTTCCCTCGGTCGGCTCTACCCAGCCGAGACACCTCCCACAGCCTCAGGCCCCTGCCCTGCCCTGCTTCCCCCACCCCCTCTCCTTCCCCTCTCCACACTGCTTCTGCTCCCCACAGCCTTGGGTCCCTGTCTTCCCTTCCCCCTTGTTTCCCACCCCTCAAAGTCTCTATCCCCTGCCTCTCTCTCCGCAGGCCCCCCCCCCCACTTACCTTTGCTATGGTGCAAGCAGGCACCATTCCCACTGTAGCCCAGGGCATTGAGCACAGCTCCAGCCTAGCCTTGTAGTAGTGGTGCATAGCTGGCATCGTTGCTACAGGGCAGGGGTAGGGGCTGGGCTCTGTGCTGCAGCAAAGACAGAGCTTGCTGGCACTGGAGCAAAGACAAGGGGGAATGGAGGGGAGGAGGATTGGGGAGGAAGAAGTGTGCGGGGGAGGGAGAGGCAAGGACTGGGTGGGGCGGGAGCTCAAGGTTGCAGGGGCGGAGTGGCAGGGGGTACAGAGGCAGCAACGGGCAGGTGGCACCTGTGACTCCGGCCCTGAACCAGGGTTGAGGCCAAAACTGGAGCCACAGCAGCTGCCTTCTCCCCCTCTCCCCATCCCATCCACATCGTACTTGATTGTAAGATGAGGGGCTTTTGCCCATATGTTAAGTGGGGGAAAAAATATTGTCTTTTAATCAAGTAAATATAGTACCTTTCTGCAACTCCCATTTTCTTTCCCACCCAGATGTTGATTATGTGCTTAAATGTTAAGCCAAAAGGCAATAATTACCTGGAATGTCTGGGAACCTTCACCCCGAACAATCTGGCAGGAAGAATTCAGCTCAACCTGACCCTGAGGTTTGCGGATAACATCACTCTGTGAAGAAAAAAGGCAACATTAGTATTAGATTCTCCAGCCAGATGGCAGCATGGAGTATGAAAAACCATATCTGAATGCAGGTGAGGCAACACGATTGCCATATTATGTACAGAGTAAGAGATGCTCCTTTCAGGCTAATGACAACATAACTCCCACAGCCCAGATTTACAACGCAACTATCAGCACAAACACCACAAATAAAGGAGATCTCTACAGCGTGCTAATGGAAGAGCTGGGCAGCTTTCAGTGAAATAGCTGAACAACAATATACTTAGAAGTGACATGAATACGGTTGAATCGAATACAGGGATACAGATGCACAGGTGACTACAGACCCCTTTATATAATATGCTTCTCCAGCACACACTATAGTGAATTTGCTAAAAAGTGTCTATAACAACCCCTTTGGTTTTTCAGCCTCAGAACTTCAACGTTTGGAAGAATGACATTTTTCATTCATCATGCATGGTCTTTAGTCAAAAAATGAAATAGTAGGAATGGGCTCCAAGCAGGTATCCTTCAGCAAATGGAAAACCAAGCCATGTCCAGCCCATAGAAAACTAACTAACGGTAGGTAAAATGTGACATATCAATTAGAAATTCCAAGAGCAATTTATAGAGAAAGTAGTCAAAAACATAAAAACAGGTAACAAGAGTTTATTTTTTATCAGAAGCAAAGAGCTTGTGAGAAAACTGATAGGTCTGCTAAAGAGAAAAATGGAGGTGAAAGACACTGGAAAAAAAAATACATGATTTTTTCCACAGAGGACATTTGGGAGAAACCTATTCCACCCACCTTTTCTTTTCACATATTAAAGATGAAACACTCTCAGTGTCTGAGTGGTCAAAAGAAATAGCTTTGGAACAGTGATAAATTAAAGAGAGACACTCTGTCTTGAAAATTAAAGAAATTAATTCACCAGATACAGACAGGATTTGTCCAAAAGTTGGAAAAGTGGCTGAAATATTAATTTACGTAAAATTATTAAACACTTTTTCGATTGTAGAACATTTTCCAATATCATATTTTCTGTAAAAGGAGAAGCATTTTTTTAACTATTTTATCTTAAACTTTGTTCAAACAATAGTTTCTCCTTTGTCCTTTTTATCTTAACCTTTATTCAAACAATAGCTTCTCCTTTGTCCTCTGTTTTGTCAAGATGTTTAATGTGCACCAAATGTCAGAAAAGAAAACAAAATGTTAGGATGCACAAGTAATGTAATGGAAAAGAAAACTAAAGGTATTATAATAGTATTACAAAAATCAGTGGTATGTCCTCCCTTGGAATACTGTGTTTAGTTTCGGTCACTCTGTCTTGAAAATGGCGTAACAGAAACATGCATGTGTGGTGATAGGGTAAATTCACAAAAATAACTAGGGGCTGGGGCAGACTTTCATGTAAAGGGAGATTGAAGGGACCAAGGCTGTTTAGTTTAGTTTAGAAGAAGAGGAAACATGATAGAAATAATGAACAAATAATGAACAATATTAGTTGAATGCTCTTATTGTCATGGTGTAAGAAAAAAGGTTATCAAATGAAATTGAAAAGCAAAAACCAATACAAGGAAATCAGTCCTTTTTTATACTGTGTACAGTTAATTTTTGGAACTCACTGTAAATATCAAAAGCTGAAGGTATTTTTTAGGGTAAGGTATCCAGGTTGTAGCTGTATTGGTCTAGAGGAAAAGGCAATCAGGACTTACTAGAGATGATATCTTTTATTAGACCAACACGATTTTTGCAAAAAAAAAATTAATTGCAAGCTTTCAGGCACAAACACCCTTCATCAGGCATTGGAGGAAAAGATTGTCAAAGTTCTCCTGGGTAGAAATGATATAATCTCTACTCTGAGTCCTGATTGCCTTTTAAATTGGGTAAAGTACACCTAAAAACCAGTCATGCTGGTGGGAGTTTGGAAGAAATGTCCAGTATGGGCAGATTACTGCATAACTGGCCACAGTGGGGTTTCTTGTCCATCCTACCCTTAGAGCTAGAACACTAGCTGGGATGGTCAGTTAGCCTGATCTGGCAACTCCTGTATTCTAAGCAAGTTAGATGAAGAAGAATATTTGATGAAATTTTAATTGGTTCAGAGTTAGCACTTACAAGTGCTAACAGAGTAAGCACTTACAAGTGGGGATATTGAACTGAGAACAAGAAATCTATAGCGTATATATCACACTATCCTTTACATTAATGATCATGTACTAATAGGTTGGAAAATGCTAGTTTTATTTCAGAAACAATATGTGACCATGTGATTAAAGACCATATCACAATGCTTATTCAGAAAATAGTCTGCAAGCAACCTGAATTTTCTCTTTTCTTGAACTTCGAGTGCTTTATCTACTGTTTTTTGTTTGCTTGTTTGTTTACATTTATGTTACAACGATCACTGCTGGGATAAAATAGGGTTTTGCCTTTTGTGATCTCTGTGAAATGAACCACTCAGTCCTGAACTGGTTCCTAGTGAATTCTTGCTTCACAAAAACTGATGTAAATGTGACTCACCGGAGACTTGTAGTACATGATTTGTCCATTTCTCAGGACAAACCACCTCCTCTTCCATGTCTTTACCCGGCTGCCCATTTTCAACAAATAGCCCGACTTTTCCATGGGCTCCTAAAAGAGAGAGAACGTGGATTATCCTGGGTTTGCTCAGAGTACAATTGTAAAGGAAGTGTCCAAGCCAGTGCAGCCATCCATCAGATCTCCAGCATCCACCATCATCTCTCTGGCTGTTGCTACCAGCGGTCAGGACCCACCTCACTACATGGCTGTGAAAATCTGCTACTGCCCGTGCATGTGTGACTAGCCTAGTGAACTAGTAAGCTAGTGAAACAGGCACCTGATGGCAGGGCTGGTTTTGCCCTTAGAGCTTGTCTGAACCCTTGGGAATTATTTTTTCCCCACAATGTGATTGGCACTTTTCAGGTTTAGCTGCAGGCTGGCACTAGGAGGTCTCAAGCCCCCTGTGTGCCTGGTTTCTTACTTTCAAGAGCATTGTGTAAAAAGGATGAAGGGTTAGATGAGTACTGGGTGTGTTGGAGAACAGTGATAGATTCTACAAGCATTATGCTCTCCTCTGGCCTTCTACCTAACACAGGCTGTAGACTCTGATCAAGCAGTTAGCCTATAACTTATGGCTGAGCTGAGACAGGAGTTCAAACAAGATCTTCCTCATGCCTTTGGGATCTGTGCTCCACTTTTTCCTTACCCTTATGACCAGGCAGAAATAATTTAGTGGTTGAACAGCCACATTCTCATTGATGTAGGAGCACTTTTTACCTTTTACGTATCGATGTAGCTTGCTGTAGTTATGTTGTACAGTATTAAGTCCACTATAGTTAAGACAAGATATATCACGCTTTGTACCTATAGATTGCTTTTCATTTGGAGATCTCAAGCTCTTTACCGAGACATTCATTTGTTATTAATCCCATTTGACAGGGGATTGGGATAAGGGAACTGAGAAGTTAAGTAACTTGACCAATGTTATGCACTGAGTCAGTGGCAGAGTTGGGAACATATGCAAACTTGGTTGCTCTAATCATTAGACCAAAATGCACCCCCCCTCCCCCACTGCCCAGGTTTCCAAATTAAACACATATTGTTTCCTTGCAACTGGGTACAGGCATGACCTTCATCTCAAAAACTGAACAGGCAGGAGAGTTATGAGGGTAAGCAAATATCATATTGATGGCAGTAGGGTCCAGAGGCATTAGATTCCGAATGCTCAGCACTGGGGAGCTGTTTTTGGATACTATGGGGTTTTCACCTTCCTCAAACATCAGGCAATGGGTGCTGCCAAAGACTAGCTGGACCATCAGCCTGAGCTGGCATGGCAGATCTCATATTCCATAATATTGAAAGTACCATGGTTTTGCCACTGCCTTTCAAGGGCCAATGCTGTGTTCACATCCCAGTCTGTATGTTGAGATGACACAACTCACATTGCAGATCCCACCATCAGCAGAATAGGAAGATGTCCGCTGCAGTTTGTGCTCTGGCTCTGAATAGTCACCATCCAGGGAGTAAGCATCTGGGGGAATGGCATAGTCACTCTCTGAGCTCAGTGAGGACATGGAGACACCTGTGGGGAATACAGGAAACAATAGGAATTTTGTGTGGTCAGAGGAGAGAGAGAGAGAGAGATCTGTAACTTGCACCTGAAACCCCACCACACATTTCTCTGGGAGC
Source organism: Alligator mississippiensis (assembly GCF_030867095.1). NCBI lineage: Eukaryota > Metazoa > Chordata > Crocodylia > Alligatoridae > Alligator > Alligator mississippiensis. The sequence continues at coordinate 230,872,199 of NC_081825.1, forward strand.
AGTAGAGATGGGAAGGAATTCCAACTCACAGTAGAGGCTGCTTAGGGACACCCCTAGTGCATTGAACCCATGGCTGTATAAACCCAGTCAAGAAATGCACCATCTGAACCACACATATGAAGTTTCACTTAGAGACTTCAGTTGTAAAATCAGAAGTTTACCCCTCAAGGAATAGGAGAACCACCATCATCTGTTACCAGTAGAAAAGCTTTACTTTCTATACCCCTGCAGCCATTAGCCATCATGCTGAGATAAGTTGCTCAATACCTCATACCAGCAGGCAATGTAAAATTGTATACAATAACATTCAATTTTTTTTATCTTTATGAGCACCTTGCACTTTAGAGCCAATCTAATCTTCCTAAAAATCAGTTCTCATTCTCAGGTGTTTTGCCAGGTTTATTTATACTGAGTAGGATACAACTTACCTGATGTTTTCAAAGACAAGAAATTACTGCACAGCTTAAGTGCCGTTTGGTTTCTGGTGAAGGATTTACTAGCTTGTGGCAGAACTAACAGGAGCCAACAGCAGCTTGGTTGATATGAGCTGGCTTTAGCTTGCCTAACAGAAAAACTCACTGTGGCCCAAGAGATAGGGATGCTTTTTTGACTTGTAATGAATTAAGCTCATGATTCCAAGGATCTACATATAAATGCAGTAATCAAAAAGGGTGATCCCAAAACTGATCCTGCATCAGACATTTGCCACAGACTATAAACTGCCTTAGAAGACTCTGCTGTGACTGACAGCTCATATTTGCTTGCTCTCAGCCAGCATTCTGGGAGGTTTCCCAGACATCAGGAATGGGAGGGCCTGGAAGCTCTATGTCCAGCCTTGATCACTGTATAAAGATTTACCTTGTCTCACTTCTAGCATCAGGATTCTGACTATTCCCTAGGAATGCCCCCGTCTTACCTCGTTTCACTGCACGAGGGCTGCCTGGCATGCTGGCTTTCCTGTTCTCAGACCCAGCATTGGACGTCCTGAAGCTGGCATGGGAGCCGCAGTCATCATCAGAGCCTGAGGACTCATCTAAGAAAGGAACGTTGCTAATCTGGGTAGCTTTCTGGAAAACAAGCCCCTGAGGTCAGAATGTGAGGAAGGAGGATCTTTCCAGTGTAGTCACATGCTACAATATGTAAGGAGATAGCATGAACAAAGCAGTCCAGTCTCATCCCTTTGAGTTACGTGGGCCCCATTGCACCACACAATTGCTCCAATATTCTCAACTCTCATTTTCTATTCTCCCTCCTCCAGTGGCATAACTGAGGAGGAAACCAGGGCAGCAGCCCTGGGTACCACCTTTTGCCACACTGGCAGCTGACCACCCTGCCACAGTCAGCATAATAGCAGCTGGCACAGCCCCTGTGTGACAGAGGTTTTCTGGGTGTGGGGCTGCATTGCTATGCCTTTGCCCTCCTCCCTTTAGATCCTTCTGCATAATTCTCTTCTATGTCCCATCTCCCTGGGGTTCCCCAGGTTCTACTCTCCTTGGCCTTCACCAGCCCAATCTTTCTTCTTGGGCTAACAAGAAACATCTATTTCATTGCCTAGGTTTCATCCCCATCACATCCACTAAGTAGTGTTCTCCTGGACCTCTCCAAGCTCAACCATCCCCATCATCCTAGAGCTTCCTCAGAGCATGTTGGAGATCCTTGGACCAGAACATGCACAAAAGTCCCATCCTCCCTGTGCAGAGCCAGTAAAGAAATGCTTATTGGTCAGGCAGGGGATGGAGTTTTACTGTACTCTGTGTCTGGGAGGCAATGCAGCTTGAGCTGGAGCCAAGCTGTGCCTAACAGTAAGCGGGGAAAAGGGAGTGGGGGCAGGCAGAAGCTGCAGAGGGCAAGCAGAAGGAGACAGGAGGCTTCTGGGGGTCTGACTCTGGCCCTGACCCAGGGTAAGGGTCAGAGTCACAGCAGCCACCTGACACTTGCCTTTGTATCCAAATCTAAGATGAGGGACTTCCCCACTGTGCTGACTGGGTGGGGAAACCTCATTTCTTATTTGAATAAATATGGTACTATGACATATACTAATCCTCTGCAGCCTGATGGTCTCCAGGTCTTCCTGGCATTCTCACACCATATTGCTTTCCTCAGATTTGTCCCATGCTGCTGCCAAGGTGGCACTTGTCATATTATTTCATATTCAGGGAGGAGGTGAAGTAAATCCTTACCCCCTTCAGTGTGGTATAGACTGGCACCGTGATGTTTCTATAAATGAGGCAGATGAATGGCCCAGAAGCTGAATGCGATGTAAAACTTGAATCTGGGGAATTCAAAAGGAGAGAGAGAGCATGAATAATAGACACTTGTGAGAAGCAGCAGGTTCTAATGGGGTATATATCTAAGAAGGTATGCATTTGGCAATGGGGAAATCTTAATGAGAATGAACTGATGAGAAGGGGAGTCCTCTGGGATTTGCAGAGATTCTAGGGTGGGTCACTAATGTAGAATATATTAGTAGTAGAATTCTATTAACTGCAGAATACAGTTATATGAGGCAGCTGCAGGGCTTCCCTTGGTCAGACAGTGGAACATGCCATCTGCTCCTCCTGCTTTTCTCCCATTCTGATGGAAGCAAGGCAGCGTGAGCCACTCAAAGGCAATATCTTTAGCATTCTGGTGGGAAAATGCATGATGAACCACAACTTAACTAGGCTAGGATGTGGATATTTGGCCATCTTATACATTAACCAACCAAGAAGAACTGGACAAAGAGCTTGCTTTTGATCTCTTCAATTGCTGTCACAGCATAGGTTCCGTTCACCTAGGTTCAAGTATATGTCGAGGCTAGCCAAAGCAGCATGCTCAAGGATATCAGTGTCAGAGGACCTTGATGGATTTGGACCTTGATAATTCATTTCTTTAACAGGCCTTCCCTACCTTCATTTTAGAGGGGTTCATGCCTGTGCCACCAGAGCAGATCACAAGCATGCAGATGGCAGGATGGGTATGCAAAAGTAGTGTCCTTTCACAGATGTGGAAGGAGAAAAGGGAGTGAATTCTCTGCAGATGGTAGGGGTCAAAAGAAAAGGCCATACATGGGCCCTAGTATCTCCCTCTGCATCCTGTCTGACAGGCAAGTAAAGAAAAGAACCTGAACAACCAGAGGTTAAGGTCTTGAAGCTTCTACCTAAGCCCCCTCTCAGGATGGATTTAGTCATGAACTTACTGCAGCTGGGAGAGTCACACCCAAAAGCCACTTCAGACAGCCTCATGCCAGACTTGGCCACTGCATAGATCCGGCTCTCCTGGAATAACATCAACACACAGGGCAACGGTAAAATAAAATGCCAGGCAATAAACATTACACTGTAAATCAATTGGACTGCTTTCACTTGCTTATATTTAATGGTTTTCCTGGTCATTCTGTCCCAAATGGAAGTACTGTTCATGCAGGGAGAAACACTGGGTAAGAAGGAAAGGATCTCTAAGGAAAAATGGTGCATCCCACTGCATGGTGGTTTCTAATGGCAGGTTAGCCAGTCCATCTTCCTTATCACTGCTTCAGTGTACAGAGTCACATTTGCAAACTGAGACACTGGCACTCAATCATCCATTTACTTTTAAAATCATTTTGAACTACTGGCTTTGTTGCTATGAACAATCCATTAAAAAGTATCAAGAAAGGTCTGTAAATAATAACTATATAGAATTGGCATGTGTGAAGAATTCCCATTTTCCGACGAGGGAATGGAAGCAATGGCTGGAATTGTCTGAATAAGCTTCAGCCTGACTTAAAATAACATATGGCCTTTTATCTTCAAGGATCTCTTGAGTGTTTCAAAAATGTCATGCAAATTCCGTGGAAAAAATGTGGCACTAATGCAACAGAACATTGACAAATCAACCAGTTAGTGTGCAAATGCAAAGTTAAGGTTGGTGGATAATCATCATTCTTATCATGCTTATTCTTTAAAATACACTCTCTCAACATAATTACATTAACATTGTGAGTGTGAAAAGAAGCACTCAACGTTAAATGCCATAATTAACATTATCTTTTACTACGTTCTCATACTTTATTTTTCTGTAGAACCCCAGCCTCATTTGGTGCCCAGAATAGAGAGTACTCAGTTAATAGGCATCTAATCAAAATTTTGTTTTCACTTCGTTGCTTATTGTGACCCCAGGCCTTATTTAAATGCACGCAATTCAAACCCAGCTCAGAAAACAGAATAATTAACCCCCTCAGGGGCTCTTATATGTTGCTCATCATTAAGTTATCTGACTGCTTCACAAGTATTAATTCATAATTACAACATTAATTCATAGTCACAAAACCCTATGGATGGATAAATGGATAAAATTATGCCTGTTTTACAATTGAGGCACTGAGGAGTTACACTAAAAAATGTTCACCAATATTGGGTTTGTGATCTAAGTTGCATAGGTCCTACTTCTTTTTTTTTTTTCAAATCATTTAATATTCTATAACACCAGTAGTAAGGCAGGGTGACTAGGACAGCAGCCCCAGGTGATGACTTAGTGGAGAGGGCCACAGAAATATAGTAATCACTACTCACTTGGGAGCTGCTGCCCCAGTTGCTGAGCTCTCCTGTTATGCCTCTGTGGACATGTCTACACATGCAATGAATGTGAATGAATAAACTCCGGTGCTTATTGTACTGGAGTTTATTGCTTTTAGGCATGCCATTTGAATGTGTGCTCGGGAGCAATAAGCTCCAAAGTTTATTCATGTGTGGCACATCTAGCTGGGGCTGCTCCCCCCAGCTCAACGTGCTGCAGAGGGGCTGGCTGGGGCACAAGGGTGCTTTAGCATGGGGCTAGCTGGCAGGCAGCCCCCATGCTGAAGCACCATCATGCTTCGGGCAGCTGGGGCAACGTCTACACGTGCACTGCTGCAGAATTCGTTTACTGTGGCCTAATAGGGCTAATTAGTTAACTGCACAGTAAACGTCTCTTATAGACACGCTCTGTGTAACACTATCTGTTCAAAGCACAGATCCCACTGACTTCAAATGTGAGGGTTCAGCACTCCTTTAAATCAGACCCAAGTGTCTCAGGCAAGGGATGCAGAATACAAAGAAAATGGAATGAATGCCTACCTGTGAAATGCTTGGTTTATGTGGTTTTACTAGCATCACACAGAACGCTAGGACAGAGATAAAAATGTCACTTCCCAATTGTTTGAATCAAACGAGGGCGGGAGGGTGGGAGTTGAAATATTAAAATGTTTTAACCATTTTAGCAGATGGTTTGTTTTCTTTGTTTTCTCTCTGCAAACTTTAAAGTTCTTACCTTTGCAGCTTTAATAAGGCTAGTCCAATAGCGTTTTTTGCATGTTATTTTCTAGATTTTTTTTAAGCAAACCAACCCCCTCCCTGAAATTCCTTTATGTGACTTCATATGGACACCCATTTGGTTTGCTGACAGAGTTGGAACCTTAAGTCCACCGCATGTATCCCAGCCATTTGAAATAATGAACAGCTGGCAGTAATGGTAGTAGGCTATTATCCTCCATGGAAGCTAAGCAATAGAAAGAGACAAAACACATGGTAGATCTGCACCACAGCATGTAGGTCTGATTGTAGCATATTCTAGAATGCCTGTGCTAGTTTAATTTAGTTAATTCTAATATAATAAAAGCCTTAGTCTGTCTGTCTATCTGTCCATAACACTTTGGGTCAACTGCGCATGCGCTGCTGAGAGGGTGTGTGCTGATTGGCTGTGATGGCCCAGAGCCTTACAGACAAAGGGAGTGAGGGAGCCATGGCCCCACCCTGCCCTCCTCAAAAGACAGCAGGGAGGGGGAGGTGGTGAGGAAGAGGGGAGGGAGGAAGGGGTGGGGGGGGCGCTCACTCTCCCCTGCTGCCGCTGCCACCCAGCCCTGACAACAGCTGGCAGAGAGGAGGAGGCAGTGGGGGAGGGGGGGATGTTGCGTGCTGCTGGGTGTCATCGGCTGCCACTGCATGCAAACTCCCCTGCCCCACCCGTTCCTGGGAGCTGGCAGTGGCATGGGGTGGGGGGGTGCACAGGGTGGGGGTGGCACATGGGGCCAGAGACAGAGTGGCAGCACTGCAGGGCATTGGGTGGCGGTGCTCCGTCCTCCCCCCACATCTTTCATGATGGGCAATTTGCTAGTAAGTGTAATAATAGCACTGAGGATGCAGCTGTAAGAACTTTAGTACATACTAGCAACAAAAGTACAAACCCTTCAGAGACTCCTGGTTATGTATTCTGGTTGCTAGCACATGCTGTGTCTTCACTGCTATGCTAACTAGGCTAACCTAATGCAGATATGCTAGCACATGCTGTTTTCATTTGTCTATGTATACATGCCTGTCACAGAGCACTGAGGTGCCCTGCTCCCATAGAGGGGAAAACTGCTAGGGAAGGAGCCCTAGCAGTGACTAAGGAGCACAGCTGTGGGTTGCCGGGGCAACCAGGGAAGGTCAGCTGACCAGAAGGGGCAGGGCTTGACCCTTATAAAGCCCAGGAGCAGAGGTCTGAGGCAGTTCCCTGCCAGCAGTCAGAGAGACAGGAGCTCCCTAAGCCGGGGTGCAGGAAGAAGCCTGACTGCAGGTACAGTGTATGGCAGCTCTAAGATGCTTGAGCAATGTTGTTTTAGCCAGGCGGCTTCAATTTATGTTACAGCCCAGGGGCTTCTGTTTTGTTGTTGGTTAGACCGGTGGTTTGGGTGAGGCTATAAGGCGATGGAGGAGGCCTCATAGGGGACTCACAGTGGAGTGTGAGGACCCCAGCGCCAGCGGGCGCAGCACACGAGGTGCATAGACCCCAGCTCCAGAGAGGGGCGTTTGAGAGGCCCGAGTCGGGCACGGCAAGCCCCAGAGAGGGGAGCGCATTAGTGAGAAGCCCAAGTTGGGCACGGCGAGCCCCAGAGAGGGGAACGCATTAGTGAGAAGCCCAAGTTGGGCACGGCGAGCCCCAGAGAGGGGAGCGCATTAGTGAGAAGCCCAAGTTGGGCACGGCGAGCCCCAGAAAAGGGGGGCAGCATTTTTAGGAGCCCAAGTGTGGGCATGGAGAGCCCCAGAAAGGGGGTCACCTTATTGAGAAGCCCAAGTGTGGGCACGGAGAGCCCCAAAAAGGGGGCTGCATTATTGAGAAGCACGGAGAGCCCCAGATAGGGGGCAGCTTTACTGGGAAGCCCAAGGGTGGGCACGGAACGCCCCAGAAAGGGGGCCACCTTATTGAGAAGCCCAAGTGTGGGCACGGAGAGCCCCAAAAAGGGGGCCGCATTATTAAGAAGCCCAAGTTGGGCACGGAGAGCCCCAGAAAGGGGGCTGCATTATTGAGAAGCACGGAGAGCCCCAGATAGGGGGCAGCTTTACTGGGAAGCCCAAGGGTGGGCACGGAACGCCCCAGAAAGGGGGCCACCTTATTGAGAAGCCCAAGTGTGGGCACGGAGAGCCCCAAAAAGGGGGCCGCATTATTAAGAAGCCCAAGTTGGGCACGGTGAGCCCCAGAAAGGGGGCTGCATTATTGAGAAGCACGGAGAGCCCCAGATAGGGGGCAGCTTTACTGGGAAGCCCAAGGGTGGGCACGAAAAGCCCCAGGAGGGGGCAGCATTGTAGGTAAGGCCCCAGAAAAGAGGGCACAGAGCAAGAGGGGGCCGGAGGGAGCCCTAGCACCAGAGGGAGCATGCAGTAAAGGAAGGAAGGCCCAGGGAGAACAGAAAGGGGCCGAACAGCGAGAGAACTGAGACAACAGCGATTCCCATCGGCAAGGTGTGGACTGCGGTGTAGGGGAGGAAACGGAGCCACAGATAGTGCCCCCTAGTGGTGGGGCAGTATAAGGGCAGCCTCCCGCTAATTAATACTAATTAATTAATTGAGAACAAGGCGTGGCAGGCGAGTAGGCGGGCGGTTGCCCTAGAGACAGGTGTGTAGGCCACATTAAGGGCGGCCCAGAGTGCCGACCTGTCACAATGCCCCTAAGCTTTGGTGGCTTTCATAGGTTCTGACTGATGGCAGGTGAATACTGGTCTCCAATCCAGGTTCTAGAAGGGACTGTACCTAAGGAACAGGGACCCTTCTGGCTTGTTTTAGCCCTGTCCCAAGTCATCAATGGCAGTGTCCCCTTCATGTCTTACCCATGATGGGAATCTGTGCAGTGGTGGAGTGGGAGGTTTGCATCCTGGATCTAGTACTAGATTTTCAGGACTTTCAGCTTTTTTTTGTCCTGAACCAGGAGGCTGCTTGCTCCCATCACTCTTTCCAATCTTTTCTCCCACTGGACACCCTTCTATCTCCATCTTCTCTGGCAGCTCAGCATCAATGTCTGTCTCTTCCACTTCTACATGGCAAAGTGATGAGTCTGTTATGGGCTGGAAGGTGCTGATCTCTATGCTTATCGTACGATGGAAGCGATTAGCCCCTGGTTGGGGCTGGCTGTAATGTCTCTTGGCCAGTTGGATACTGTCTCTTGGATTGCTGGGAGTCCGTATTTTTGGGAGAGTCATACTACTAACTAGGCAACCATCCCTCCCCAGAAGGCTTGGCTGTGTAGGACCGATGGATGATGGCAAATCCAGTGTTGGCTCTGCAGCCAAGAGACAGCCTTCAGGGGCACCCAGTATCTCTCCTGAAGATGAGGAGTCCAGCCTGTGGGAGCGAAACTTGTCACTTAGCTCATCTGAGGGGTTGTCCAGCTGTGCTCCCATCTGATTTAATATGTTAACAGGGCCCTCCAGGGATGACTGCAAAGTCAGGGCTTCATGGACCCTTGTGGTCTCATTGGGTGGGTCCAGGAGTGTGGCACCAGGGTACTCTGAACTGGCGTCAGAATTTACAGCAGGGAATCTCTCCTGGTCTACAGAGGGCTTCCAGTTTGGGTCCGGGATGAGCTTCAGCATGTTCTGGGAAAGCACCAGCTTATCAGCTTCATCTTCAATGTCAGCTTCATCCACAAAGACTATATTTGCTGTAGAAGGAATACTTCTGGCAGGCACACCCTGACACAGCTGCTTGATACCCTGCCCAAGCAGCATGGAGTTCTGGTCTGGCTTTTCCAGCAAAGGTGACAGTGATGCTCTGGTCACCAAAGGGTTGCAGCTCCAAAGAGATTCAGTGGGAGGGATAGTTGTCAGATCTGCAAAAGGAGGAGGGGAAAAATGGTTAAAACATTTTAATATTTCAACTCCTACCCTCTTTAATCCAAATCATCGCTCGTATCAGTTGTTAGGGCAGTGTTCACGTCACTTGTATTTCAGTAGGAGCCATACTGCAGGAGACCCATTGCCCATCTGTAACAGAGTGCCTTCTCTTAAAGTGGCCAGCATTCAACAGATTAAAGGCAAGGGAAAAGCACTGATATGTGCATGACTGGGAAGTAACACTATATTAGAGAAGAGATAATGAGCCAGAGCTTCAGGTGATGTGCATCATCATAACCCTATTTACTTCATTCAGCTATAGTGAATTGAAACAGCAGAAAATCCGTCTTAGTTTTCTCCTGTCCTCAGCTCAGTGATGGGTGGATGCCAAGCAGAATGAAAACTGAGAGCTTTTATGACTACTGAACCAGGTGAAAAGGTCACTGTCTTTCACATACAATGTCCAACGCCACTTAAAAAGTTTCCATGCCATTTTCCCCATGTCACAGCTTGTGGCAATAGGTTTCACAAGCTAAATGTATGTTTTGTTCCCAAAAATGTCCTCCTTTGTCTTGATAGTGATGCCGTAGCTGTGATCGTCCAAAAATTATATGAGAGTCAAGGATTTCTAACTCTACTAACTCAATTTCTTACTTCCAACTATAATACACAATTGGTCCAATAAAAGAGATTACCTGAAGAAATCCTTGCCTCTCACACTTCTTTGTTTTTTCTTTTTCATTTTTATCTGTTGTATTAGAAAATTGAATAAACAGGAGTGCCTGACTGGCCTTCCCTATACTTATGCTCTGTTACCTCTTACTTTTTTTTTGGTTTCCACACTGACTGTAGACAACCTGAGTCCTACAGATTCCTTTCAATGGGGGTCCTGAGATCTGGAGAAGTAAGGCTAAACCCTGCTGAATTGGCAGGAGAGCTGTACCTGGACCGCCTCCTGCTTCCACTACATCAGGAGAACCCTGGGAGAGGCACTGAGGAGGCCTCTACCCATTGTGGGCACATCTAGGTTGTGTTCCCCAGGGCTCTCCAGCAGTCACCAACCCTACCTCTTCCCTCAGGGAGATGTGGGATGCGTTTTAGACTCTGAAGGGGAGCTGTGAGTTGGTTGAACAATAATACCTTGTGTTTATAGTGTGTTTGGCCAAATGAATAATCCAAAAAATGCTTTTCAAAGGTAAGGAAATGGAAACGATGTGCCCCAAGGTAACATAATGAGTCACTGCTGGAAATGGACCTTTCTGCTTCAGTTTTCCAGTACTAATCTCAGGCCGTTAGACCACAGCAAATACTAATGGCAGTACCAGCATTAACTTTTTATGGGGTGCATCTATATGTACAATAAATTTGAAGTAGGCTTACTGTGTAGTAAGTCTATGGGGGAGTACATCTACATGGTGGCAGATTGCTCCCTGCCCCTGGGAGCTGCCTGCAAGCAACTCCCCAGGACAGGGAGCAATCTCCCAGCCTCAGCTCTGATCATGGAGTCAGGGCTGAGAGCTCTCTGCTGCCGAGGCAGGGGGACATTGTCCCAGCCTGGGGTTAGCCAACATATCCTGCCCCAGGGGCAGGGAGCAATTCCCCACCCCCAGTTCCAATCATGGAGTGAGGAGCTCCCCACTGCCAGGGCGAGGGGATATTGTCGCAGCCTAGGCTTTGCCATCAGATCCTGCCCTGGCAGCAGACAGCTCCCAAGGGCAGGGAGCAATCTTCCACCCCCTGTTGTGATCACAGAGCCAGCATCTCCCTGCTGCCAGGGTAGGGGGACATTATCCCAGCCTGGGCTCTGCCACTGGAGCCTGCCCTGGCAGCAGGCAGCTCCCAGGGGCAGGGAGCAATTGCTGGTAGCAAATTAACCTCAGAGCAGACCAATTTACTGCACAGTAAGCATCTGCACATGTAGACAGTGAAGCTTACTGTGCAGTAAATTGGTCTGCTGCACAATAAAGTGTCTCATGTAGATGTGTCCATGGTCTACCTGTGGAGTGGCCTCAAAGAACCACTAGGTTTCTACCCTCATTCTTCCCCTATCTGGAGACCTGGTTTCCACAGTGCATCCATGCCAGAGTCTCTGCGAGGCTTGAAAGGAGGTGGACCAGTGAAACCAGTGCTCCAGGAGCCTTGCAGACCAGGTCTACTAGGGTTGTATCTTTTCAATCAGTGATGACCAAAGAGATTATCTACCCCCTTTTCATTTTAGCCTTGTCTTGCACAGATACCCCATCCTACCTTGACATGTTTCATATTGTGTGTAAAATCTGCAACAGGATGGGAAATTACATGGATCAGTTCAGGATTTCTAGCCATTTTTAAACAGTGTCTTCCACTTAAAAGAACCAGACTCCAAGATGCCATAGAAACTCTTTGGGAATATGAATAATCACGCATCATAACACATCATTGATAATGCTCATTCTGTTGCCAGTAGGGCTGACAAAGAGGTCAATACCAATTGAAGAAGCATAATGATGGAAGGAAGGAGAAGCAGCGGCTGTATTGTGAAGAGAATAAAACCTGCTTTTCTGTGATATTAGAAAGGCAGCTGAAGAAAACAGGAAGGAACAAAGACTATCCAGGTTTGACCCTCTTCTCACAAGGATTTGATTGTGAGACCAACATAGTCCTATCTGATAATCTCCGCATAACAAATTCCAGTGTTTCCAAAATGGGGAATCAGTGTAACTATGTAATAAGGTCACTTATTTTAAATATTACTGGTATGTTGGCAGCTCCCTAGGCAGGATGGGTGATGGCAGCAGAGGAAGCTGTTAATACCAGCATGGCTGGCCCCTCTCTGTTGGGGCCTCTGAATTTAGCGAGACTGTGTAGTTCAATGGGGGGTGGGTGGGCAGTGCTAAGCTGTTTACTATTCAGTGGGTTGGGATCCAGAGAACACTTAATACCAGATTATTAACGCAGCTTACCAGCCATTCTCTCCCTGTAAACAGTCAGAGCCAGAAAGGATGAGAAAAAAGCTTGCTCGCAAAGCATTGGATTGGAAATATACTGGGATTTGGAGGGAACTTTGCACTGTTCCATTGTGGTAGAGGGGTGGGAGCAGAGGCATGAAAGATGCCAAAATGAGAGCTTAGTAGGAGAGAAATGGCCCCTGCCTGCTCAGATCAAGTCCCAGTCATTGCTTGGGTTACTAGCCTCAACTGAGCTCATTTAAAAAAAAATTGGACAAGAGAGGATTTCTTCCTTTTTAAAAAAAGAGTAAATCATGTTCTGAAAAAAAAAGATGTTAGACTCTCAACACTGGGGAACAAAGTCCTGCATTTCACTACAGAAAAACGACAACAAAGGTACAGGCAGCACAATCTTCTTCTACCTAATCTGCTAATATGCCTCAGTCCTGTGCCAGAGGGATCTAATTTTATAAAAGCAAGAAAGAGTTCAGTCTCCCTTGGCTCGTCCTGTTCTTGTCTTCTTTCTTGCTATGACTGCCAACAGCAAGTCAAAATAGTTCCATTTTTGAGAGCGGCTTTTAAAGGATGGGTCTACCTTCTTCCTGGGAAGGAAGTGTAATGACATCCATCAAGCAATTGATCTAGTAGCACTGAAGTGATTGGAGGTTTTGCCACTGACTGCAGTTAAGACTCTTGACACCTTGAGTCCACTGGCTGCATAAGTTTGGAGGCAGTAACAAATTTCTAACTCAGAGGCTTGGAGCTAAGTCTCTACTGCCCAATCAAGAACATCTTTACAACACCACCATTTGGTCTTTCTCTAGAGTCTTCTCTCCAGTTGATTTCACAAACATTAATTTAATAAAGCCTAATAGCAGCCCTTTGAGGGCTTTGTTATTCCCATGTTAAAATGGACAAACTGAGGAACAGGGCTATTATTCTAGTTGCCTAATGCCACACTTAATCTGTGGCAGCCAAAAACTGAACCCAAGATTCTTGATTTCCACTCCTCTGCTGGTTACTAGGCTACAGTCCCAGGTGAACACATTTACCTTGCAATGTGTCCTGAAGGGCTTCAATTTGCTCCGACAGCTGCTGATTACAGTCTCTCAGATGGTAATTTTCTAGCTCAAGCTATGAAACAACAGCGATAATAAAAACAGAAAAATAATTTGAAACGTTTTCCTCTTCACTCAGGCTGCATTTAGAACTCTGCCTGCAATAACATCTAAAGACCAGAATAAGAAAAAGCACAGACTAATTTAACTTTAAGTCCAGAAGCCTCTCCCCACTGCAGCTACTACTGTCTGGAAAAGCCCTCCTGCACTTCACCACCTATTCTCAAATATCCTGCTAAAGCATCTCTCTTACCCTCCATAACATTCCCTTTCCGGAAGCGGAAAGGGATCTTGGAGTCCCAGTGGACTCCAAGATGAATATGAGCCGGCAGTGTGACGAAGCCATCAGAAAAGCCAATGGCACTTTATCGTGCATCAGCAGATGCATGACGAATAGATCCAAAGAGGTGATGCTTCCCCTCTATCGGGCGCTGGTCAGACCGCAGTTGGAGTACCGCGTGCAATTCTGGGCGCTGCACTTCAAGAGGGATGCGGATAACCTGGAGAGGGTCCAGAGAAGGGCCACTCGTATGGTTAAGGGCTTGCAGGCCAAGCCCTACGGGGAGAGACTAGAGAACCTGGACCTTTTCAGCCTCCGCAAAAGAAGGTTGAGAGGTGACCTTGTGGCTGCCTATAAGTTCATCACGGGGGAACAGAAGGGAATTGGTGAGGTTTTATTCACCAAGGCGCCCCCGGGGGTTACAAGAAATAATGGCCACAAGCTAGCAGAGAGCAGATTTAGATTGGACATTAGGAAGAACTTCTTTACAGTTAGAGTGGCCAAGGTCTGGAACGGGCTCCCAAGGGAGGTGGTGCTCTCCCCTACCCTGGGGGTCTTCAAAAGGAGGTTGGATATGCATCTAACTGGGGTCATCTAGACCCAGCACTCTTTCCTGCTTATGCAGGGGGTCGGACTCGATGATCTATTGAGGTCCCTTCCGACCCTAGCATCTATGAATCTATGAAACAGCCTCTTAATATCTCTTCCCTCTTATTTTTTATAATTTATCACTGACATTTTAGGAAAAGAGTCTAAAAGAGACAGCTTGGGAGTGGCTGCTTTCCTTCACCCTTTGTGCCTTGTAACACATCCCCTTGTAGCATGATAGGCTAAGGAGAAAGACAAAAATTGCTTCACTCAAATCTATTCCTGAGAGGGGGAAGTAGAATAACATAGTGAATTATTGAAGCACTCCTAAAGAGTCTCACCCAAATGCATGGGAGGCACAAAGAGACCTTTTGCTTTATCTTTAGGTGCAACAACTCCCTTCCTAGAATAAACATGCTCAAGGCATGGACAGAGATAACAGTTATATTAGAATTAAATTAGAAAGTTATAAGCAGTTTTGATATAACTGTTATATCTTCTCTTGTAAGTGGAGTGAAACTATTGAAGCTTTAACACTATTTCTTTCAAGGTTGAGGTTACAGCAATTTAACTCACTTATACCACTATAGAAGTTGGGCAATGTTAAATTGTAACAGCTAATGAACACTGCTGAGCAGCAAGTTCCCTTCCCCTTTAATAATGGTTCAAAATTATTCTGAGATAAAGGTGAAGGACAGATATGACAGAATGCCACGGTGGAGGAAAACAATAATGTTCGGAGTTGGAGCAATAGGTAAAGAAGCTGGGCCCTTTTGGAAAATTGCCCCGTTGGAAAAAATGCTAGGCACAGCATTTGGGGAGCTGAAGGAAAAGGAGTGAAACATTTTCGTGCCTTCTAGTGGGAGAACGGTTTTTGTCAGAGACTGGATCTTGGAGCCTAAGATCCTGTCATGACAACTTAGCATTAATTTACTGAGGTAGACAGAGTCACTAATAATATAAACAGAACTGTTACATCTGTATGCTCCTGTGGTGATGTAAATGTAGTTCCACTGCAACCTTAATGGTATATCATAACAGTTGCTTTGTGCTCATAGAATAACAGAGAAGTAGGGTGGAAGGGACCTTGAGAGGTCAGCTAGTCCAACCCCCTGCCTGAGGCAGGATCATCCCTATGCAAACCGTCCTATACAAATACATTGTCTAACTGCTTAGCAAGACTACACTGTCAACTTTTGACATAAAACCCAGGATGTAACAGCATAACCTTCCTTAGGTAAAGCAAGGGGACTGCAGTGGCCAATGTTGCTGCAAAGGTTGTTTATATATGCTCAAGAGACCCCAGGAAGAGGACCATGTCCCCCCACTAGAGGAAAGCAAAACTCCCCACTGTCCATACCAATCTGAGCATGGGGTAAAATGTCTGCCTGATGACAAATATGGCAATTGGTCTGACTGCGTGGAGGGACATAACCCTTTAGCCAGAAACTTCTGGGTTTACGCTTCACCTGTGGCAGCTTCCCTTCCCATTTTAAAACAGGTAAAAGTTATATTTGTTCATAGCCCAAGACAGTGCATCAGCCCCTGCACTGTGAGCTGCATGCAGTGTCAAAAATGAAGGACCCTTTTGTGCAAGAGTGAATGCCATTCCCTGTAGAGAGTACTCCGTCTGCAACTCTAGCAACCAACAGCAGCACCTGCCCCAATTACATCGCAGACACTGACAGCAGGCTGGGGACTTACCTCTCTTAGCTTAAATGTTACCCACTCCTTGATCTTGGCAGCCTTTTCTTGGACAATTGTAGCTTCCTGAGCTCTCAACTGCTTCTGTGGCAAAAGAGAGGGTTACCTGCATTAGGGCAGCATAATCATGTTCTCAATCAGTTACTGTATCAGGAGTGACTTATTCAATGGATCTTCAGTTAAGAGGAAAGATCTCAGGGCTGAAGTGTATTAAGATATTACTATCCACCTGACCTCTATAAGCCTAGCCCCTTCAAAGTGCCTCAACTGGGTACTGAAGTTACTGGTCACGCTTAACAATTTAAGCTAACGATCTCCTGGCACATATTTCAGAAGCATGTTGTACCCTGATATAATTCTAGTCTAGGCAGTTATATCTTGTCTTCCACAGTTCATTTGTCCATAGTCTTCCTATCCTAAACTGTTGTGTAATGTTGCCATGAGTTATTATCTTGCTGTAGTCGTCCACCCCATTGTTGGCAGTACTTCACTGAAGAATGAAGCAATTCCTCCGTGTAATATGTAATACACTTTGCAATCCTTCAGAATGAAAAGAGCTCTCTAAATGTCCCTTTGTTGCAACTAGAGTTTAAAGGGCAGGAATTGGAGACAGGAGGCTTAGGCAGGGTGATTGTTTCAAAAGCCTGATATTTCTGCCATAAATCCCTGCAATAAACAGTTCATGCTTTCATTGAGAAATGACATGTAAACAAGCCAAAGTTAATAGAACTGGGGGCTTCCTGGCATGAATGCAGGCACCTGGGTTCAGGAGCAAAGACACCTCCCCTTGTGGGGTGTGCTCCACATTAGAGTCTCTAGGGTGCCAGATAGGGAGCTCCAGGCTGCAGTGCAGAGGCTGCATGCCATCAGGGATGGCAAAGAGGAGATTGATGCCTACTGCCAGGCTCTTCAGCTGAGGAATGAGGATGGAAAAACAAGGAAGGCTAGCAAGATGAGGGTGGACAAGAGGAGCCCCCATGAAGTCCTGTTAGGGGTCGCTTGGACAAAGGTCTTCTCCGGCCCCAAGGCGCCCTGCACCAGGGTCACCACCCTCCTGGGACTCCATAACAGATACGAACCCCTCGCAGCAGCCTCTGCAGAGCCAGCAAAGTCACCAACTCCAGCACTTGAGGAAGGAAGGCAACCAGCATCCACACCAAAGAAGACATGCAGGGTGGTTGTTGTGGGAGTTTCCCTCTTGAGGGGGACAGAGGGTGCGATTTGCTGCCCCAATCTCTTAACCTGTGAGGTCTGCTGCCTCCCAGGGGACCGTATCCAGGATGTAGCTGAGAGGATCCTGAAACTTATCTGGCCTTCTGACCGCTACCCCATGCTCCTCATCCATGTGGGCACAAATGACATGGCTTGGAGCAATCCTGACTGGGTCATGAATGACTACAGGCCTCTTGGGGCTGGGCTCAGAGGTTTGGGGGCACAGGTGATTTTTCTCCTCCATCCTCCAGGTTACGGGTCACAGGCACAGGAGGAAGAGATGTATTGAAGAGGTTAACAGAAGACTGAGGAATTGGTGCCACTGTGAAGGCTTCGGCTTCTTCAATCACAGTCCGCACCTCAGGGAGAGAGGCAGCAGTCTGCTGGGAAGAGATGGCCTCCACCTCACCCCAACGGGAAAGAAGCTTTTTTCAACCAGTTTGGCTGACCTGCTTGACAAGAGCTTTAAACTAAGCTCACTGGGGGATGGGCAGACAGCCATCAGAACAAGTCCAGGAAGAGATAAGCACATAATCAGCAGGTCAGGAAATACAGTCGAACTTACTTCTACCCCAGCCCATGGATGGGACTCTCCTAAGTGTACAGAGAAGCCTAGGGCTTCCAGTGCCAGGCTTAGCTGCCTGTACACTAATGCCAGGAGCATGGAGAACAAACAGGAGGAACTGGCCCTCCTGCTAAGCAATAACATATATGACTTTGTAGGGATAACAGAGACCTGGTGGGACTCCACCTATGGCTGGACTACAAGTATACACGGCTATACCTTGTATAGGAGGGATTGTGCTGGGAGGAAGGGTGGGGGTGTAGCTTTCTATGTCAAGGAGCAGTACACTTCCCTACTAGCTGACATTGGTACCCAAGGAGGGCAACTTGAAACCCTCAGGGTTAGAATGCAGGGGAAACGTGGTGTAGGGGATATAACTGTAGGAGTCTATCACAGACCTTCTAACTAGGAGGCAGAGCTAGACTACCAATTCTCTAGGGAACTAACAGAGGCTGCACGCTCTCGGTGCATGGTTGTCATGGGTGATTTCAACCACCCTGACATCTCGGGAGGAGCATTCAGCCAAATCTGATCAGTTGTGTAGCTTCCTCACCTGCACTGACAAGCTCAATCTGGCTGAAGAAGTACATGGGCAGACAAGAGGTGAGGCACTGCTAGATCTGGTTCTGGCCAAAGGGGATGATCTAGTGAGCAACCTGAGGATTGAAGTGAAGCTCAGTAACAGTGGTCATGAGCTGATCACCTTCCTTATCCATTGCAAAGCTGGCAAATATGTCAGCAATGCAGAAATTCTTGAATTCAGGAAAGCTGACTTTCATGAGCTCAGAAGGTTGGTTGTCAGGGCCCTGAAAGATCACAATCTGACAGGGAAGGGAATGCAAGATGAGTGGTCGCTCCTTCAAGACACGATCCTAAAAGTTTAAGAGAAATTTGTTCCAGCCTTCAGGAAAGGTAGTAAAAGGGCTGGGAACCCCCCTTGGCTAAATAGGGAACTCATAGCTTAAAAGAGAAGCCAATAAGTGTTGGAAGATGGGAAATACCCCTAAGGAGGATTATGCATCACTGGCCCGCACCTGTAGGGAGTGGACCAGAAAAGTCAAGGCTGAAACTGAGCTTTAGCCAGCTACAGGAATCCAGGACAATAAAAAGTCCATCTTCAGATATTTTCCTTAAGAAAAATAAGGGCAACATTGGACCCCTGCTGAATCACATGCGGCAGCTGACAACTGACACCCAGGAAAAAGCTAATCTCGTCAATGATTACTTTGCATTGGTTTTTCACCAGTCCAAAGGGATCACCCTGCCTGACAGGACACAGGATTATGAGGGTACGGGTGATCATATGCCTACATTTGGAGAAGACCTTGTGCGGGAACACCTTGAGAGGCTGGACACCCATAAGTCAGCAGTCCCTGATGAAATGCACCCAAGAGTGCTAAAAGAGTTGGCTGGCATCTTAACTCAGCCATTGGCGCAGATATTTGAGAACTCATGGTGTTTGGGAGAGGTTCCCGCAGACTGGAAGAGAGCCAATGTGGTGCCTATCTTCAAGAAAGGAAGTAAGGAAGATCCAGGGAAATACAGGCCAGTAAGTTTGACCTCAATCCCTGGGAAGATCTTGGAGAAAATTATCAAGACTCCATCAATCACAGGCTGACAGAAGACACCATTCTGAGAGACAGCCAGCACTGCTTCGATACGGGTAGGTCATGCCTGACCAACCTCATCTCCTTCTATGACCAGGTATTGTGTCACCTGGACAGGGCAGGGAGAGGTAGATGTCATTTACTTGGATTTCAAAAAAGCCTTTGACTTGGTCTCCTACGATGTCCTCGTGGCAAAATTGGGGAACTGCAGCTTTGACAACCACATGGTCCGATGACTGGGGAACTGGCTTCGTGGTCAAACTCAGAGAGTGATAATTGATGGAACCAAGTCAACATGGCCCATGGTGACCAGTGGCATCCCTCAGCGTTCTGTACTTGGCCCACTACTCTTTAATATATTCATTAACAATCTGGATTCAGGTGTCAGAAGCAGACTGGCTAAATCTGCTTCCCCACGAAACGGACACCAAACTGTGGGGAAGCACGGTTACACTGGAGGATAGGCTGGGAATTCAGGCCAACTTGGACAGGCTTGCAGGTGGGCGGATATAAACCCGATGACCTTCAATATAGAGAAATGCAAGGTGCTCCACCTCAGGAGGAAGAACCCACACCATACCTATAGGCTCGGCAGTGCTTCACTCACTAACACTACATCCAAAAGAGACTTGGAGGTCATGATTGGGGGTACATCAGGATCTGGGAGAATGTCTGTTCACCAGGGCTCCCCTAGGGAAGACAAGGTCCAACGGCCACAAACTGCTGGAAGGCCATTTTAGACTGGATATAAGGAAAAACTTCTTTATTGTCCTAGTCTCCAGAGTCTGGAATAGACTCCCACCAGAAGTGGTGCAAGCACCTACTCTGGACACGTTCAAGTTGCGTTTGGATGCTTATCTTGCTGGGGTCATCTGACCCCAGGTCACTTCCTGCCCTTTGAGCAGTGGGCTGGACCCAATGATCTCGCAAGGTCCCTTCCAGCCCTGATGTCTATGAAATCTATGAAACCGGGGACTAAAGGACAAAATTCTAAGCTGGGAACACCACAGGAATTGACAGTAGGCTGGCAGATGAGGTATGTTGTTCTGTGTTTGTCCAGGGTCTATCACAATGAAGTCATACTCCATCACTAGGACTCATGGAGGCTCTGGTAATTCAACTAAAAAATAATAGTTGTGAAATCAAATATTCTTCTCTGGTAATTTTACCAAAACATCAGCTTTGCAGTTGTAGTTTTCTTTCTTTTTTTTCTTCTTGAATGGTGCTGGATTGGTGCTGCTGAAGACTGTCCATCCACAAAACAGGTACAGCATGGTCAGTGCCAATGCCAACTTCCATATTTCTGAAAAGCCTATAATATGTCTACGCTGCCTCTAAAATGAGCCCAAGACGACTGCCAAGAAACAAGCCCTACCCACTTGTGTTCACTTCTCACACCACATGCTGAAAAAATGTTGTGTAGTTACCATCAGAGCAGTTCCGTCTGTACCCAGTGCTGTTGTCAGGAGTACACCCAAGGCTGAGATTGTGAGTGTCCCTGGCTTTGTTCCAGAAAGCAAGTATGCAATATTTTTTCAACAAGTGGTATGTACAGAGTTGGAGAAGCAGATGGGGCTGTTTCTCAGGTGTGCTCTTGGGATTGGCGCACAAGCTACATAGAAATGTTATCAGACATGTTAAATAGAGAAACCACCTCTAAGAGCAAAAGGGGGAAGTTTAGCTTAGCTTATTGTCTCCTGAGGCAGACAATAGTGATAATGGATTTTTTGTGCCCAATCCGGTAGTGGATTTTGTAATGTGGCATCTGGTTTACTGAGACCTGGGAATACTGAAAAATTATCCATGCCCTCCTTTTTAGAAGAGGTTCATTCAGTTAACAGCACATAAGAGGAAATCCTACACTTCTTCACATCCATTTTCACTGATCTGTGCAGTTCACTACCTCAGCAGCACAGTTTATTCAAGTACTGTGATGATTTTAAAATAGGCCTAGGTAATTTTATAACCAATAATAACATTTGGAATTAAACATGTTAAGATAAAAGTAATCAAATCTCATGCCTCCTGTGGGGGGAATCAGGATTTTCTCTCACATACAGCATTAACATTTGTTATGTGCATTACTTTAGCTTTCCTCTGAGTCATCAGGTACCAGCCTCTGCTCGAGTCAGGATTTCAGACTTGACAGACTCCTGCTCCGATATGATCTGGCAAATCCTATGCAGTGTATTTAACAGGCCTCTGAACAGCCATGAAATGGAAATGTCCTTGAATCCTTAATGACCTGGGCCTGATTCAGATCAGAGACCAAATGATAAATTGCTAAGCATTCTTTTACCAATGCCCAGAACTACCCAGATTACACGCTTGATTATTAATCAAATAAATGACCTGGGTGATATCAGTCTTTACATTTCACTAAGACTCCAACTCTCCCAGTCTACTTTGAATTTAAACCAGGGATCCCCAAAATAAAAGGCTTCACATCTCATGATGAATCCAAATCAGCCCAGGTTCAGTCTGGGGCAGATTGGACCTTGGTAATCTAGCTGTTTTAATGGGCCTTGGTAAACTTCCCCAATGGATTATAGAATTAGGTGCCAATGAAAGATGAGAGACTCTTCTTAAAACAGTGGAGCCCAGCAGCACAAACAGCAATTAAAGAAGGCAGCCCTGTACACACTACAGAGGGGTGGTTATAGGGGAGGCAGGGGTGGGGGGGGGAGGGCAGTTACCTTGGCTTGCCTTTTGTTTGGGAGGACCAAAGATCCCATGAGGCACACCCACCATAAGGAAGGCATCTCAAGATTTTACCCAACATCTATAAAAACTTATCTACATTGCTGGGAGAAGGCTTGTTTGAAGAGTATCTGGGGAACTTCAACCTTCATTTCAGACAGCTCAGATTTTATGGTATGGTGGCTACTCAGATTTAAATGGCACTCATCCTGGGCAGCTGCAGTCCTAAAGTTGTATTTCTGGTTCTATTCTCTGCGGGAGTAGCTACTTTTATTATTAACACCTTTGTGCTAGATGCTGTACAAACACAGAACAAAAGATGGCTCTTGCCCCAAAGAACATTCTAGCTAAGTATTAGACCAGAGAGAAAAGATGGATACAAAGAGACGGGTAGCCAAGTAAAAACAAATGAGACATTTTGGCCAGCTTGATATTCAGTGCTGTTTTTGCACCAGCAGCCCAACCATTGTCAAGCCTTTTGTGGGTATCAAAGCAAACCAGTTTTAAGGAAGGATCTAAAGGATAGAGAGGTAGATTTTTGGAAGTTCAGGTGTGAGGGACAATGTGAACAAGCACATAAAGATGCTTATTTGAAAATTTACCAGTGGGCAATGCAAGCTGGTATTGTGGGACAATTCAATGCAGGAGCAAAGGTTGAATGTTATTTAACTTAGATCCACTGGTTCTTAGTTTGCCAGGTCAAAAAGGACTCCCTAGAGGCCAGAACTGGGTCCACTGTAGTCATGATGAATCCAAATCAGCCCAGCTTCAGTTTGTAGTCTCCTAAGAGCAGATTTGGTGGTGTGTGTGAATAGCTGGAGTAGAGAGAAGACTGCAATCATAAGCAGTGTCCTGGTTCCACAGCTGGTAGGATGCCAAGCCCAGGAGTAGTGAGAACTGTGAATGTAGTTAGGGGAGAGGAAAGGGAAAGAGATGTTCCCTTATCAGGGGAACACAGTAAAACTAAAGAGCAAAAGGATGATTTTTAAAGGAGAAAGAGGCCATTTATTTGTAAGTTTGTAAACTGATAGGTAAAAAGACATCTTGTCCTCTCTGCCATTAACATCGTTACAAGGTGAAAGGGGTTTAAGGAGTTCAGATTTTAACTCTGGCCTGTGCCTTGTCCCCCACTCCCATCACAAGACAGCGCAGGTGACTGAGAACCAGACCTACTAGGAAATGTAAGAGGCAGCCTGCCCTCAGTAGGGGAGGAGGTTGGCAAGAGCACTGTGCTGGGAGGTTTGCCAAAGACTGGGGAGAGTGCTCCCTGCTGAGAGCAGCTTGGCAGAGCTAGAGATGAACCACAGAATGACCTTGTACAGGGGAGCCAAAGAAGTTCTGTGCAGAAGTGGCAGGGCTGTCTTGGGTTTACCTAAGACCCTTCTCACAATTTAGGTTTCCAGGGTTGACTCCTATAATAGGAGGAGAGCATGTGGTGCCCCACAGAGTGCGGATATGGACACCTCTCACTGAAGGGAAAGGACTACTGAGTTTGGTAAGGGCCGCAGAGAGGCTGTTTGCTCTTTGGTTGAACTCTTATGTTTCTTTTTGGAAGGAGAGGAATCTAGCCTTGGTCAGAAAGCTATCCTACCCAAGCTAATACAGACAGACAGGTGACTTGTGAGGAGAAAACTGAGGCATGAATACATATGAATGACATAGACATAAGCCACACCTGACATTACCATATATTACCTTCAGTCTCTGTGACCCATCCATGTTACTGTTCCACCAGTAGAGAGTGGCTTTACCTGTTTCTCCAGCTGTCTCTCCAGTCTGTTGATCAGATCATCCTTTCCTTGCACTGTGCCTACCAGCTCCTGGTATTTCTTGTACAGAGTGCTCTCAGATTCACTCGTCTTCATGTTGGCCAGTTTTGCCTTCTCTTCCATAACTCTGACCTGAAAGATCACACTTTGATTGTAATGACAATGGGAAGGGAGGAGGAGTAAGGAAAGTGGAATGTGACAGTATGAGCTAATTACGCAGTGGTAAGGGCCTCACTGGGAACTTTTCTGTGTTTCATATTTGCGACAGAAGAAACAAAACAGAAAAAAGGAAAAAAAATTAAAAAGTAGCTTTGAAATTAGTTTATTTTCAAATATTGTCTATGTCTAGTGCTAACATTGTCTGTGGCATCACTGGTGCAATAAGGGGAGTAGGATGATTTGTGATCAGAAGCAAGAGTTGATAAATGCATATGACTGTGAGGAACCCAGATACTATGAGTATGGGAGCTATAAGGGTATCATACAGACAGTGCACCCTACACTGGCTTCCCATCCAGAACACATTCAGTACTTTACCCTTACTTAATATCATGGTCAGTACTTCAAGATCCTGGTCATCTTCTTTAAAGCTTTCTGGTCATAAGTATCCTAGCAAAAACTTCCCACTGGCAGGATACCTAATGTAGGCCACTGTCAGCTTCTGGTGTTCCTACACATGTTTGGCTTAGACCTACTAATTAATTAACAAAATTGAAAATGCTGGAAACCACTGAAGCTTTGTCTCTTTTTGAACTCTCAACAGTTCTCAAAAAGAAGGCACCTTAGCAGGAATTCATTTGTATTGTGAAAAAGGTTTCAGTACCCTAAGATCCAGCTACCACTAAAGCTTCTCTGAGAAATTTACTTATCTGAAAACTTCTCTTTGTCCAAAGTTTATGCCTCTTACTCTCTCCCTTCATTTGCTAACTGCAAAGTATCAGGGTCCAGTCTATATAGAAGATTCAACGAAGTCCTCAGTTGTGCTGGAAAGCAAAAGTTCCCTTTTAATGGCAAAGTGATTTTGTCCAGCTGAACCCTACTTGCTAATTATAATACTATGAGAGACGAATAGTAGGTCCCGGTGAGACACAAATTCAGATAATTTCAGAACCAGGCCCCCCAAATGCCATACTGATTTGGCATAAGCTGGAGGCCAGCAAGGCAAAGCAGTGGGAATGACTAGGTCAATCCAGAGAATCTGTGAGAGAGAGCAGCTTATGCTCCATTAAGCAGCCCTCCTCTCACGCTCATAGAAGCTGTGTTTTGTCCTCCTGTCTGTCCGCATTAGACAGAAAGAGGCAAATTGTCTCTTCCTGGTCCTGAATCAGAAAAGCAGGCGCCCAGCATCCCAGCCAGAAAGCTAAGCCTGCTGAGTCGGATGTGTTTTCATTAGTGGTCAGGGTGATTACAGCAAAACTAAATGGCCCCTCCTGTCTGTCTGATGCCTGAGCTCTGACTCTGTGCTGGAGGCTCAGAGTGGGGACTGCAAGCACGTGGTTTCGTTAATTAAGGTTGGCAGCTGTGGGGAGTCCATTGGCTTGGCAGTGCCACCTGTCAGATACATGGGGCAAAAGAAAACAAGGGTTTTTAAAATTCTGTGGAGGCCTTTCATATACCAAACACTTCTCATTCATGCCAAACCTGCCTGCCTGTGAGAGGGCAGCCCCACTCTTTACACTGCTGCTTCCTTAGGCTCTGGGACATAACTAAAGTATTTCCAATGAAATGCTGTTTCTTCCTGTATATTACAGGAGATGAAGCAGCAGTCCTTTAAGCCCCGGGGCTTGAATCATTTCCCCAGCTTCTGTTAGCATCTGGCAGTCAAACCTGAGCTAGAGGCTGCCCACTGGCCCAAAATGCTGCAAGGGCAAGGTAGGTCAGAGAGGCACAACCTACTACCAACCTCCATTCTGCCATGGTATCCAGAACTTACTGGTTTGGTCCCAAAAAAAAGGAATGGGCAGCTGGGAAGGAGAGCCTGCCTCCATTTGTGGGTTTTCTGCAGAACTTCGGCTGCAACTCAAAATGGCACTGCCCTGGCAGAAACCCTGGTGTAGCGATGCTCAGAGTACAGTAGAAATCCCTATATCTCTGAGGAGGACTTTTCATAAAGTCAGCAAGTGTCCTAGCGGCCTCAAAAATAGTCACAGAGACAGTCTGGGAGCCTTTTGCACCCAGTGACCTTTGTTACACTCTCGCTACTGTTCACAAGGCAGCAAACAGCATAAAAGAGAAGAAGAGGTTGAGGGAGGAACCTCTGATATCATTATGCCTCCAAACTCTAGAAACCAACTACTGACACAGCAGATAATTCTCTAGTTACACAGGGGGTTACAGTATTCCTAGCTGTGAGGGTGGTTATTCATATTTCATGATGCATTTTCTGCCATGTCAGAACAGCCGCAATATGGCCAGAGATTTCCTCATCAGGGCCAGGGCCAGATTAACCCTTTAGTGGGCCCTAGGCAAACAAAATTGTAGGCCCTGGGCTGGTCGAAACCTCCTCCCCACCCTGGTGCTGCTGCCCATATGGAGAGGGCCTCGGAGCTGCCAGTAGGAAGCAGCCACCACGACAGCGAGGCTGGCAGAGGGGAAGGGAAGGGAAGGGAAGGAAGGTAAACGGGGCCATTTGTACTGCTGCCGTGGAGGGAAGGACCAGGGGCCACCCGCAGCTCAGGGCCCTAGGCATGTGCCTAGTTTGCCTATGCATTAATCTGGTCCTGCTCAGGGCTCATAAGCCTAGACTGTATGCTAATTTGCTACACCTTGGGAGTGAATATAAGGGTCCTGGAAGTAAGAGGGTGACACTCCTGGAGCCCTGTTGGCTTTCTTCTTACACTCACGTCAGGACACTATCATCGTCACCTTCTAGCGTCACCTGTTATTTCACAGCTAGACCTCTAGAAAGGGAACAGACCTCTAGACTAGGAACAGTATGCATCAGAGGTATAATCTTCTGCCTTTCTGACTAATGATGTGTGACCAGAGAGCAAGTTAGAGATCTTCCTCTTAGTACTTGTCTACAATGGGGCGTATCCCAAAAAGCAATTGCTAAATAGTTATTCAATATTCACTCCCCATGTGGAGACTCTTCTATGCTAAGGGTGCCTTTGGCAGTTTAGAACACATACTGCCACACTAGTTCAGACCAGGGGTCCATCCAGCCCAGGAGCCCATCTCCAACAATGGCAAACAGTAGATGCTGTAGAGAGGAAGAGTATGAGAAACAGGGTTTGTGTAGATTGTTGCATCTCTTATTGTATCCTCCCAGTCACCTGCAGTCATACATTTAGGGACATCCTGAGCCTGAGATTATGTGCTGTGTTTCAATTAGATTAGTTTAGATTAATCCCTTTCTGAAATGAACTGGGTTAAACCACACAAAAGCAATCTCGATGTAGAATAAGAGAATCCGTGCAGGAAAATTTGGCTCTTGTGCTTTACTTTCACATTTTTCTTGCTGTGTGGTCACTTGGCTACACAGACAAGCCCTTACTAGCAATCGCATGCATCTTGCTGTTTTTTACAGTCTCCAAGATCTCCAGGAGATGAATCTATGAATCATTGCACTTCAGTCTGATCTGCAACCTCCCCCTGCTATTCCATGTCATTCCATGGGCCATATTGTGAGACAGCTTAGCCCTCCATTGGCTTATCAACCTGCATGTCACAGATGATTAGGTAAAGGCAGAGCTTTCCCTCAGGGTTCTCCCAAGGGGAGCCAGACCTTTGTTTGTAAAACTCTTCCAGCCTTCACCTATGGTTTAACTCCATTAGGGCCATCTCAAAATTTGTGAGGTCAAACCAGAAAATCAGTTCACTGGTCTATAATGAATATCACACTAGGAAAGTTTCATGGTGCACACTGCTGTCTGAATAGGAGGCTGGAGAGCAAATAGGAATACTTGCTGGGCTTTTAACAGAGCAAGTGTCAGAGAGCATCCTACCTGTTTCTCTGCATTCTCAGCCCGCTGTTCTGCTTCAATCACTCTTTGCTCCAGCTCCTGCATCTTCAGAACCAAGAAAAAGAAAGAGAAATGAAGGCAAATGAAATCATAACTGTTTAGGCTACAAGTGCATCTGTGTTCTTTAACAGGAACTTGGATCTTTGGCATTCTTAGGGTTAACTTGACAGCTCTGACCATGAAACCAAAGCCTTTGACCTCCTCCAGTCTATCCCTCTGTCCCACTTTGGATTTTCCGGAAATGTTTTCTCATTAGTGAGCTTTATCATTCATTCATTACACGGGTCAGAAGAACATCCCCAGTGCCCCAACCCTTCTCTGTGATTTACACTCAGTGGGTTGTCACAGTGAATAGCCAGTCTGCAACCCACCCTTTTTTACTGTGGTTACTCCAACTAGGGACTCATTATTGTGGGCACATAAAACTTAATACATCTCTGAAAGGCTCCCAGTAGGTTCCACATTAGACCAGACTAGCTGCTATTCCATAGTATACTAGATCATATAGCTACTGCAGCCTAGCAAAAAACAAAAAACAAACAAAATAAACTAGTTCCTAATTTCACCTAACCTACAAAAGAATAATGCTTTTAATGTTCCAGTGGTAATTTTCATTCCAAGAGTTAAAAACTTACCAGTGGGCAATGTGCAATGCAAACATTGTGCCAAATGCTATAGCCCTTAATTGGAGAAAGGCTCCTATCAAAGACAATGGGCATTTTGGTTAAATTTAGAGCATGGAATTTCATCCTACTCCAAAAGAGATCATACTGGGTGAAATGCAGCCCTATCTGGGGTGGAATCAAGAAATGGAACCTGTTTATGCACAACATTACACAATAGCATAAGATAGCATGAAATCATCTGCATCCATTTTAAACTGGAGGGAGTATTTAGGGAAGCAGAATGCAATTACCCAAACTAGAGTTTGGCATAGGGCCTGTTCTTACCAAAAATGGTATAGGCTCTTCAATAATTGCAAGTGATGAGAGTTTAATAACTCAGCCAAATTGTGGCATATTCTGCAGCAAATTCATCTAACGTCTGTCACTATAGGCACTATTTATAGCACAAAAGGTATGTTTCTCATTCTGTTCCTTCAAACTATCATAGAAACAAGTGCCTGTCCCAGGAGATGCCCCACATGCATCCAGATAGATTAGACACCAGATGCATCTCTCACTTTTGGTCCTGTGGCAGTACAGGGATGAATCTACCTCATAATCTCTTAGTCTTTCTTCCTGGTTCCAATGCTGTAGAATAGGGGTGACCAAGATACTGCCCATCTGGTCCATGGGGCTCTCCACAGGACTAGACATTTAGCAGTGTGGGCAGCACTGGCAGTATTGATTGCTGCAGCCCCAGAGCTGCCAAATTTCCAGACCTGTGGGTACAACCATAGGGCAGATCGGCAGCAGGGAGCTGACCTTGGGGCTGGAAATTTGGCAGCAGGAGGAGTGGTGGCTCTCGCAGCCATGGGAGCCACAGCAATTAATACTACCACTACCAAATTCTAGCTCTGCAGGCCAGTTGACATGGCTGCTCTGGATCTAACCTGTGGACCAGCCCTGTGCTTTGAATCCAACTCATGGACCAGCCGTGCATCACTCATTCAGTCTGTTGGGCCAACTTGTTGCTCTAGAACAAAGCCGCAGCATCCATGTTTTCAGGGATGCAAAAAATGGGGATGTTTACATCTATTTCTGCCCAAAGTTGTGGGTTTTGGAATGTCAGGAATATCTTTATTTAGATTTGGTTCTGTAATCCCTCATGTCTTTCAGTAAAACCCAAGCTTTGCACTTGAATTGTTTTAACAATTGTCCAGAAAGATCAGCAGTCATGTTACTTCCTAAAACCCCTCATCTTCAGGTCCCTACTCCTTTTTCTATGGCAACTCAAAGCCTCTTTCAAAACCATCGAGGACTCCTTCCTCAAGCACCTACCCTGCTTTGATATGTCCCAGGCTTTGGCTAGTTCTTCTCAACTCTTCTCCCCACTACACTCTCCTGACACAGTAATACTTATATACCTGGTCCTCCCAGTACTACTGGAAAAGGGCTTAGAGCTGTAGGCTTGTATCCCAAAGGGTCTCTGTGGCTGTGTTTGAGATCCCCCTCCTCTTCCACTGCCCATTCTCAGACTTTGACTGAGAGAGTTGACACCATTCCAGGAAAAACAAACCCAGCCTAGGTGCCAGGGAAAGCACCCAGGCTATACGTGGACCTTCCTTTTCATCTTATTTTCCTACAGTAATGGCATTGGGAGATGCTGTTGCAGGATTGCCTACAATTTAAATTGCATGCTCCCCACTTCAAAGTGTATTATCCATCATGGTGGGTGAATTATGAATTCACAAAATTCAACCTCTACAAAGTGCAAGTACATTCCCCAAACCCTTAGGTTTCTATGGAGTTAAATATAGTCCTAATCACTGGAATATAGTCAAATACCAGAGGGAGCTTAGACACAACAATTAGCAGGGGAAAGTAGGTGGTGACACATAGGTTTGCTTTTGGTCAGGTGCCTCAGTGAAAGGAAAACCAAGAATTCAGCAGCAGAAGACAAACAAAAAAATCCACCAGAAGTGGGAGATGAGTGATAGGAGCTGTCTGCTCTCAGATTTGTCTTGGTTTGGGGGTGGTGATAAAGGTGGCTTTTTAGTGGTCATGAGTCTTAGTGTTAACCTCTGCTTCTACAAACACATGGGGAAAACCTCAAAAGAACAGATTATTTTGCAAAGTTTGCAGTATTTCATGGTGTTTTATTGAATAAAGAATAAGGCAGAAGCAGGCTGTAGTAGACTACTAACAAAGTTATAGTTCAGAAAAAGAAGTAAGGATGATGAGACCTAGGCTCTGTTTCTTTCTCTGATGCACTGTATGATTATGGACAAATCCCTGAGGCCGAAGTGTTAAAAGTCAATGGGAGGTGCAGGACAGTTCCTCTGAGAACAGGCTGCAGGTAGCTGATCATCCAAAAGTAGTTCCCACTTTTTAAGAAAATATGGGCCTTTAACATATCTGTGCCTCAGTATCCCAAGCTGAAAGTTGGCAACTATGGTGCTCCTTGTCTGCAAGGTAATTGTGTTCCTTGGTTCTGTTATTATAGAGCATGCTGAGATCTGTGGATGGAAGGTATCAGGAGGATGGATGTGAGGCTCAATGATCAAACAACAAACATAAAATAGTGTGTGCTATAATTTAGAAATATTTGCCAGGGATAGCAAAACACGCCTCTCTAAAAAATTCCCCTCATTGTCAGTCTTCTCTGCAAAGAGGACAAAGAGTTAGTAGTCCATAGAGATCAACTCTCCTCCAACTTGTAGAGAAAATTTCTCCAGATGATGTTGTGAGCATTTTAGCAGGGAAGTGGTATGGAAGCTTGCATAACCACTGCCAATGCTATACCTGTTCTTGCTCCATGGCCCAATCAGGTCTTGGTAATCTGGGCAGAGGAGCCAATACAGAGGTCAGTTAAAGTCAGCTGTAGTGCTCTGTACTATGGATGTGAACATATATCCACTAGGAAAGAAGATTTATCCATGCGTTTCTCATACAATAGCT
Organism: Alligator mississippiensis; assembly: GCF_030867095.1. Classification (NCBI taxonomy): domain Eukaryota; kingdom Metazoa; phylum Chordata; order Crocodylia; family Alligatoridae; genus Alligator; species Alligator mississippiensis. The sequence goes on from NC_081825.1 coordinate 230,903,279, forward strand.
TGTAATCAGTGGGCATCCCGGGGCCAGTCAAATCATTGGCTTGCCCACCTGTCTCAGGGCTAACCGACTGCCTACTTCACCCACCACGCCTTTGATGATACAATTGAATGATGACAACAAGGCGGGAGGCTGCCCATTTACTTGCCCTGATGCCAAGGGATCATATATACAGCTCCGACCTTCCCTATACTGTGTCACATGCCTCGCAGATGGCATCCATGGCCTAACACCCATCCTATAACTTTTCTGGCCTAACACCTGGCCACTCAATCAATCTGGACTCCCAGCCCTTCCTTGTTCTTTGGGCTCTCAGCCTGGCTTTACTCATGGCTCCCAGCCCAGCTCGGGACCCTCATGGTCTCCTTACACCCCACACTTGACCTCAATCCCCATATGCCCCACACTGGGCTTCTCAGCATCTCCGAGCTCATCCCCTGTGCCCCACACTGGACCTCAACAATCCCTTTATCCCCTTGCCTGAGGAGCCTCACATCTAGCTCTCTTTGTTTAGGGTCCCACCCCCCTGGAGTCTTACATCTGACTCCTTAATAAGACTCAGTACTCAGAGTGAGCCTGGATGCTGCCTGAGGTCCCTTCCTGACCTGGGCCCTGCCTCAGCACTCACTGTGAGCCTACGCTCCTGCTTTGTTCTTCAGGGTGTGCTCCCCTAGCCTTTCCCCTCCATGGGGTCACCCGCTAGGCAGTGGGGGCTGAGACTTTCTGGCACCCTATACTCACCCTTCACTGGGGAAGTACAGAAGCGGCACTTTCTGGAGACTGCCCTGCCACATGCAGTCCTATCACACCATCCAACCCCCAGCAGGATGCAGATTTAGGTCATGCCCCAAAATCAGGAGCCTCCAGCCATCCCCATAGCTCCTTCCTTGTACCTCCAAGATGGTCTGAGCAGTAGTTCCAGCCAGGTGGTGTTCTTTTCCTGGCTATTAGCAGCAAACTGCTGGCTATACTGCTCATGGCCCTGCTTTTATAATGAACAGTTGGGCCCTGTTTCCAATCAGGTAATTGGGCATGACTGGAAGAGCATCCACCTGCAAGCTTATTGCTCATGCCCCTTTCAGTAACAGAGCACACCCTCTGTTATAGCCATCATCACATGGTAATAGCTTCTTATTGGGTGCATCTACACATGCATTAAGGCACTTTTTCTAACGTGTATTACATTTAGTACCTCCAGTGTGAGGTATTAAAGAAATGCACCTTAGGCTGCCTAACTAACAAATGTGCACACTTTTTAAGTAATGCTTAATTCGCAGTAGCCTATTTTATGGCACATTACAATAATCACATTTTTTTTTACATGATGCTTTAACGTGCAGTAGAATGAACTGCTGTGCATTAAAGTGCACATGTAGATGCACCCAGTGCTAACAACATAGGCTAGATGCACTGCTTTGGATCAAATGGAAGAGAAATTGCTATTTGGAGCTTTTATTATTTTTTTTTCTTTTTCTAAAATTAAGCAGCTCAGCAAACACCCCATCTTACTGTTCAACTGACTATGGGGTTGAGGGCTCAAAAAATACACCTGCATTTGCATGGATAAACATGGAATTGATGCTAGAATCTCCCTCATACTGGGCTCAGGCCTCTCAGTGCTTTTGAATGTCCTAGATCTGGAGTTCTGTGTCAATACCTACAGCCCTGCTATGATTCTATTATCTCAAGATCAAGTTTGGCTCAGAGCAGGGCTTGAATGAGAGGTCCCCAAGGAACATCTATGATCTTTCAAGAAGCAGCAATTGCTATTCTCTCTGAGGCTGCATTGAGCCAATAGGCCTTCATTATAACCGTTCGCTTTCTACTACTCTAAATGCTGACTTCTGAATGAGATAGGAAATTTAGGTCATGACCATTTGTGGTTGTTAAAGGTTCTAGAAACAACAGGGTGAGCTGGCTACATTTTAGGCAAGTTAATTAAATTCCGCTAACCTCCTTCCTCCTGGAGCTTAAAGTACATTGCATTCTTCTTCTTCACTGCTTGTGCTGAAGTGCTGTGTAGCCCTGCTATGCAGGCTGAAACAACTATGTTTCACATGCAAGGATTACATCATCCATCTCTGGGATCAGCTGTCCTTCTCAGTACATGTTGAGATTTAATACACTGGTGTGTATACGGATGTCTGAATTCCTTGATGAATTAACAGTGATATTTTTGTGGGGTTTCTTACAAAGCATTTCAAAATGCTTCATAATTCAATGAACATTGGGTGCATGTACATGAGATTGACTGTGCAGTAGCTGAATAATTCTGTGCAGTAGCATGTCACAGCACTGACAGTGCTAATATGCTACTGCACAGTATTATTAGGCTACTGTGCAATAGCGTCACTTAAAAGACGTTCACTGGTGCTGCTGCACAGTAACTCTGGCTACTGCACATTTATTTAGTACCTGTATAAGCAAGTATACAAGGGCTTATACAAGTACTAAATAAATGCGCAGTAACCAGTGCACAGTAGCATCTCATGTAGATGCGCCCTGTGAAGCTGAGTCAGCGATTGAATGACTTGTTCCAGGTCAAATAAATCAATGGGAGAGCTCGAACTAGCAGACATCTCTCCCTCCTTCATTCCTGTGCTCTGACCATCAGCCCATGCTGCTTCTTGCACATCGTAGAGAAGGGAAAATTCCCAGCAGTCAGGGTGCATCCAACCATGGCAGCAGAGAGGCCCAGGCACAGCATGGGGGAAATAGACCCTGCCCACCTGTTCCTGCTAGAGGGTGGTGAGGATGCCCTGAGGAGGCTTCTGCAGCACCACACACAAGATCTGGATTTCCAGCACAGGGCATCTCTGGGGCATCCTGACCACTTCGTTTCCAGGACTGTCACACATAGAGCAGGAGTGGTGGCAGGGCTTTTCTCAGCCGTGCAAGGTGACACTAAGCACTGCAGCAGCGTGACTGAACGCGCTGGCCCCATGGTGCAGACAGACTCTCAGTGTCTCAAAATGAGGATGTGAGCAAGGCAGCATGGCCACCCTTAACGTGACACTATAAATGGCTTTTCCAAAGATTAGAGTGGGATATATAAAAAAAAGAAGTAGAAAACCATTCGCTGGCTTCTCCAAGGACTGTAGAGGGACCTGTTTGCCAGACCTCCATGCAGGCCTCCACTCCTCCGTTCAGCTAGGGATTCAAAATAAAAATCAAGGTGGGGGGGGGGGGGGAAAGTTAATTTGTTGCTCAGCTTCATTTTCTTTCTTTCCTTTTTCTGAGGGGCCCACAGCTCACTTGTAACCAGGTCATCATGCTGCCACGGCAACGGTCTGCCATGTCACTCACTAACAGATTATTATCCCCCTTTCTTTCTCTCTGTGTGAGAGAAAGGCAGGGAGTGGAAATCAAATGCCTGTTACCAAAGAGACACAATCCCTGCTGATGCTCACACACTCCTTGGGCCTGGCAGCCTCATACATCCATGGTGGTCTGAAGAGAATGCAGAGCTTTGTCATACAGATGTGGTATTTGATATCTCGGACATGCCTATCAAGAGCCCAATTCCGCAAACACCTACACATTAGTAACTATTCATGTGCTTTTGTGTTTCTGGGGTCAGGCTGTCAATATGTAACCTCACCAGCACCTCTCCACTTCCCCGCCCCGAAACCATGAGAAAGAACTCGGGGTTAAATCATTCTGTTGTGCAAATTCCTTTGTTATAAACAGCCCTGTAGATTATTCCATCTAAGAGGATTTTAGAAATCTACAGTATTTAAAATTTTACCTCGTGTGGAATAGCGAACTCAGGCATTCAAAAATCATTAACCATACCCCCAAAATGTATGAGCTTATCTGACAAATCATGAGATTAATAAAAAACAACAACCCCAAAACAAAAACAGATCCTTTTTGTTTTCTGGTTTCTAAGCCTTGAGGTTTATGTTTCATTCACGTTTGCAAGCTTTTTTTCTGAAATATGAAAGGTAGAACACTTTTTTTTTTTAAGGTGAGGATTTCTTTATTTCAGTAGCTGGACTTCAAATATATATATATCAAGCATTATAAAATGTGTTATAAAACTCACAAGGATTGGCAACATGATGTATAATTTGATAATTTTCCCACCTAATTTAGGTTAAGCAATTCAATTAAACTAGTTGCCTTAATTTTTGGTTTCCAGGTAATTCCAGTTTCAGGTTAATGGTGCTACGCTTTTGGGTTGAAAGTGCTGTCAGTGAATGTTTAAAAAGCTGTTTCTCTTGAAATAAAAATAGGGTAATAACTTATGCAATAGCTTTTTCTAATACAAAAAAGCAGTGTTTTGTTTAAATTTAACTTAAAAATTTAAAAGGAAAACTGGTCTTGGAACTGGGTCCTCCCAAATTGAGACAGGACTTACTTGCCTCAGCATCCTTCCCCTCCTGACATACTGGGAGTATATTCAGGGTCTGTAACTTGCTAGCTCTTTGACCTTTCAGCAAACCATATCACAGAGCTCTACAGCTGGTTACAGAGTAACCTGATCATTCAACCAAACTGTGCCCTTATCTCAACAAAGGGCTTATGGTGGGTCCATGCTGTGGAGGGAAATTTAATAGATAGCTTCATTTATTTGGGGAAGACTTAAACTAAGAATTTCCAAAGAAGAGAATAAAGCTGGCATATGCTCAGACATGGCATAAGAAAGAGGCTTAGATTTCCTAGGTATCAGAAAAGCAGGCCTGGTTGTTTTGAGCCAGGCCTACATTTGCGGCTCTAAATAATTTTTAGTCATGGTTAGTTGACTGAGGTTCTGAAAATTTTTGTGGGGCAGGCAAGCCCTGGAAGAGCCTGCCTCAAAAAGATGCATGCTGAAAATTGCACCATGTTTCAGGACTGTATAAAGACTGATCAGAATTTGCATGTGTTGTAGTAAGAGAATGTAAGTGCAGTTAGAGGGAAAATGTGGATGACAGTCATTGCAGGGGGTTCAAATAGCTGTGATTTTCTAAGAAACATGTAAAGAGAGGTTTCCTAATGTACAGTGAAGCCAAAGCAGGTATATATCACAGTTATTATCAGGTATGCATTAAAAGTGTTAGGATGCCAGCAGTAAATTACAAAATTACCTACCTGCCATTAGTTAACTGACCAAAGGAAACCAATTCTACTTTACAAAGAATTATAATTGATTGGTGGAACAATCTTGAATTAGATTGGATTATTGTGAACCACATGTTGTAACCAGTGAGGTACTCACGAGTAAAGCATTCAATACAAGCAAGGGTTTAGTGAAAGGGGACCTAGCAAAGCTGAAAGGATGGTTCCTAAATTCTAAAGGTTTGCCCTGTCTATTGTGCTTTGTGGAAACCTGTCGAAAGACAGTTAATAGAGTTACAATAGCAGGAAATAATTTCACCTGAAGACCTCAGTGAGTGAGCTTTGATTTGCAGCTTCATGGAGAACATAAATAGAGCTGACACAGGCAGAAAATTTCAGTCTCATTCTCCTTACAGAGGACATTTTCCTCTTCAAAACATCGATGTATTAATTCAAACGGAAAGTAATCCCATGTACAAGATACAATAACAGGGAAACAGAATAAACAAGAAAAAAGGAAAAAGAGCAAAACCAGCCCCACCCCTCCCCAAACCTACCTCTCCCTTCCTCTCAAACTTTGTTTTTCATTTTTGTAAATGAATTCAGTGTGCACAAAAGAGAGAGACAGATACAAGTTGCTTTTGAAGCCATCACTTTAAGTTCACCGTTGTCCACCTAGATAGATTGTTTCTTGCTCATTGATTTCACCCCAGAGATAAATCAGAGGGGGCACATAGCACTGGCCTCACCTTCTCAGCTAGCAGCTCTCGGATCTTACTAGCTTGCAGGCGGAATTTGAAGAGCTGGGTCTCCAACACAAGGCACCGTTTCTGCCAGTCCATGCAACTGCCATTCGTCTCTGTAAGTTCTGCCATGGTGAAACCCTTTGTCCCCTTGAGCAGGTTTTCCAAGATGCTCTAGAGGACACTGAGAAGAAAATAAAGCTTCAAATGTTAGATTTGGTCCAAGGCAGAATTCTTTAACCTGGTATCCACTCAAAAAAAGTCTAAGCAAGATGCCTCCTCTCAAGAGTTCCTAAATCCAGCCTCCTGTACAGGTAACAGAATGGTACCCATTTCTTCATGTTGTTATGGTGTCTCCCATTCAAGCCACCCTACCTGTGATCCAGGAAGTCCAGCATAATTGTTAGGACTGGTTGCCAAAAAGGGGCTCTATTATTGTCAGACACAACTTAATGTCAAGTTTGTTAATATGTTAGCAAGAAACACCAGAATCGAACATACCACAACATTTAAAAGTATGGAAGTAAGGAGTTTATGGATGATAGATAAATATTCAAATGAACTTTGAGCTCTGCATTCTCTGTGTAAATAATTCGCTAGTAAATCACATTAGACATTCGTTGGACAACCATAACTCCATCCCCACATCCCTGTTTAGCTTTAGACTCCTGACTACAGTAGAAACATTCTTCTGCCCAGCCACTCTGCATCCTGTACAGTCAATATGGCTAATCTCAACTGCTTGCTATAGTTAGTAGACAACAACATATTATATTTTATTTTTACCTACATTCCAGAAAGTTTTCACCCACCCTTTATTCCACCATGAGTCAGAATTCCCAATCTACTCATCTTTTATTGACTGGAAATTTTAGTATGTTATGCCTATCCCCCATCTTATCATGAATCAGAAATTCCGCTCTCCAGCTGCAGCCCATATACACCCTTCATCCAAACCACTCTACACATCCAGAAGCAGACCTCTATAGCGTATATGCTGGCTGGAACTGGTGCCAGAGGACAGCCACACTCTTCCAGTAGGACTTCTGGGAGGCATTGTGCTTCAGGAGATAGCTTTAGTTCAGGCCCATATCTAAGCACCTACTGCTACTGGGCTAAGTTCTTCCAACAAATTTGAATAAATACATTAAATCCAAAGAAATAAAAAAGTTAAACAAGCAAGTTATCTCATTTCTATCATGTTAGGAGCTTCCAAGTCCTAGCAATAGACAGGCCCAGCATTTCTTGGCATCACTTTAAACTCTTAGAGCAACCCTCTCAAAGCTCTGTGGAGTCTATGCGGTAGAGAAAATCTCTTCCAGCACAGCAGCACAGACCACCAGGCCACATTTAAACCCTAACCCTGCCCAGCAGGGATGTCCAGGAAGCCTGCTGATGTGTATCTAAGCATGAAAACCTGCTGCTATCTGAGGGAAGCAGAGACAGGGGAGAAATAGATTTGTCCCTTGGCTAATATTTAAAATTCACATGGTCAGAAAGTTCCTTTCATCAAGAGTACATAAGCTAATTGAAGTGGGCAGCACACAGTGGGTAAGTGTCCTCCTACATGGCAGGAGCCTCACTAGTGCATCAGCTTTAGTGAGGAGGTATTCACATGTTGCAGAGAATAGGGGAGAGAATGCCTCATTCATTCGGCTTCTGGAGGAACTGGCACAATTACCTGGACTAAAGCATGTTTTCATACTATCGTGTCCCCATTTTCTCTCGCCAGGATCATATGCTTAATACTGAGTCTGAGAAATTAGGGATGAGTAAGATCTGTTGGAAGAGCTGGGCAAAAAACACTCTACAAAAGCAGTGCTCAACATTATGGCTTGGCAGGCTGGATGAGTGGGGTGGGGCCAGTTGTGGGCCAGATCCCCTGTGTGGGGTCAGTCTACAGGCCTGATCAGGGTTGGCATGTCAGTCAATCCATGAGTGGGACCAGGCATGCTGGTTTGGCTTTTACATTGAAGCCAATTGCATGTGCAGCCTGACATCACATGCAGCCCAACCGTATGTGTTGGATCCAGCCACATGCTGACCTCACGCTACAATCTCCCTATGCCGGCGTGATCTAGAGTGTAGGGCCACATCATCCAGCTTTCTGGGGTCCCCACAAGTCTGGAAATTTGTCAGCAGGGGAGCTGCAGTTAATGCTGCCACCACTCCCCTACAGCCAGACCTGGTAGGATACAAAGAGCCTAAACACACAACACATGAGCAAAAAAGAAGCAGACATACAACATATTACCTACCTACTAGAATCTAGTGTAATGTTGCCTGGAGAAAAATCAGGAGTAAAACTACATTAGCGTAAGTTACGTTAATATAGGTATTGTGTGTCTGCTTAGGTAGCCATTTGCTCAGTGAAAACAAGCTATTAGTGGTCTCCTGTCACCAAATACCATATTTACTCTATTCTAAAATTAGGTCCCTCCCTATGTAACATGGAGAAAAAAGATCCTCATCTTAGACTTGAGTACAAGGGTGTTGGGGAAGGGGGAGAGGGGAAGAGGTGACTGCTGTGGCCCAGACTCCAGCCCCTACCTGGGGTTGGGGCCACAGCTGCAGCAGCTGCCTGCTCCCTGCTCCATCTCCCTCCACCACAGTAACACAACCTCTGATCCCCCTGCCTGTCCCTCTCCCTCCCCCCCCAGCCCTCGTTCCATGCTGACAGGTTCCATCCATGCTGTGTGGGGCACTGATCGTGGCCCCAGCCTGGCCCTGCAGCTAGCACAGCTGCTATGGGGCCCAGCTGGGGCTGTGTTCAGTGCCCCAGGCTAGGATGAGGACAGAGCCTGCCAGCACAGAGCAAAGATAAGAGTGGGGAGGGAGGAGCAGAGACTGGGGAGAAGTGGGGGACCAGGGGGAGGTGGGGAGCAGAGGCTGAAGGAGGAGGGGAAAAGCGGGGAGTAGAGACAGAGGGAAAAAGGAAGCCCAAGGCTGCAGGGGAGGGCAGGCAGGGAGCAAGCTGCTTGACTCCTCACACCTCCTACAGCCCACTGCCTACCCTCCTGCAGCAGTGGAGGGAATGAATTAAAGATACCCTGCAATAATTAGATTCTATACATAAAAATTGTAATATTTATAATTTTTCCATGTATAGAATCTAATTATTAGGGGGTTGTCTTAGATTCAGAGTTATTTTAGATTTGAGTAAATATGGTAGTGAAGCATTACAATAGTACTGAGTACAGCAACTACACTAAGGGAGGGCTAGTTGCCTGTCTACTCTGGACACTGTTAGAAATTACATCAGTGCACAAAACTGATGTAAACTACACTGGCATAAACATGTCACACTTGCAGTGTGCCAAGTTGGCATTGCTGCCACCCATATAGAACCTGCCCCATACATTCTGTAGACCGATGCTGTTCATATCGCACAAAGGTGTGAATGTGGCACCTTTTGATCAGAATGAAGTGTTTCCCTGTGTATGTGTATGGGAGCACATGCGGACATGCACAAAGCAGTGGTGGTTTGGGTGATTACCATGGAATACTCTAGGGTGATGCTGGCAGGGGTGAGCAATGGAACAATCCTGCTAAAATCCCCACCAGGCTTTCACTTTAATTTTCATTAGAGTTTAAACATTTAAAAGTTTGGCCCCCAGTTTCCCCAGGTAGCAGATTTCAGGAGAACATTTCAGGGAGGACCTGGTGCTTTATCTTAGGACTGCAACTATGAAGCAATTACACAGACAATCCTGCTATTGTAATTACACAGAGATTTGTCTGTCTAGTTTGGGAACGAAGTAGAACTGAAAGACAAAACACACCATCCTATCTGAGGACTTTTTCACATCTTGAAAGATAATAGACTTGTATAAAGGTCATAACTGTGGTTCCCAAGCCCACATCTGACCTGGGTTTTTTTCCCCCATCTGTAACAGTTTGCAAAGTTCAGATAATTATTTACATTCATTTTCAAATTAGAGATATAAGGTGACTTCCATACCAAGTACATTCTAATCTGGTACCCACAGGCAACTTTACAATAGCAAACCAGAGCGGGCAGTCTGGCATCCAGCAGAGTAATCCTATAATAGCAGACTTATGGATGGCAAAACCGTTCCATCCCTTCCCTTCCTCTGTTGCTGAAATCAGCAGTGAGGGGAATGGAGGGGAAGGGTAAACAGCAGTATTGTCCACTTCCTGGGCTCCTGAGCCAAGCAAAAGTAAGAGCTCCCCATCCTGGCCAGCTGGTGAGCTCAGTGCTCATATGGAGCTCTGGCAGGAGCCTGCACTGACCAGGCAGTGAGCTCAGAGCTCACTGCACATGTAGCACACAGCCAAAGGTGGGGGGCAGGGGAGCTTCCTTGCTCCATTCCTGATCCACTAGTGCTTGCCCATGTTTTCAGTGATTTATGAATTACAGTCGCATTTCAGAATGCACAGTCAGGTATTGTAAGGGAATGGCAGGACTCAGGCTCTGTATGGAAAAATCCCTGTGACAAACCCATACCTGTTCACAGGACAACAGTCTATAGGCACCAGCTCTAAAATTGCACAGAAATACAGAACCTGACCTTGACATCTATGCTACATGCAAGATACATATGTCCAATCTTTGTCCCACAACATACAGTTACAAAATGTTTGACGTAGGTCCCACACTGCTGCAGTGTATATACACCAGGTACTAGAGACATAGATAGCATTTACTCTTAAGCCAGTGAAAACACAAAAGTCACAAACTGTCCCACAATACTGTTTAACCTAGATGCCTCATCAGTAAAATTATGGCTAACTCTGTTTTGATGCTGTTGTTTGGGCACAAATAAAGTTATTCTCTCACCATATACTGGTGCTAAACAGATTCTAGGCTCAAATCATTATTCATACATTCAGGCCAAAAGGACTGTGATTATCTAATCTTCTGCACATCTTGGGCTACAGAATTTCACTTAGTACTTTTTGTCTGTAGCTCACGGCCTCTACTGATAATGTCCTTTAGAAAGACACCAGTTTTGATTTAAGAGTAGCAGACTGGAAGGACCCTCTAAGGTCAACAAATCCAGTACTCTGTCACATGCAACTGTGTTGTTTAACTCCTTTCATAAGCTGATCAAGCTCCATTTCAAAACTAGTCAGGTTTTTGGCTTCCATTTCTTTGCGACTTGGAGGCTGCTTCAGAAACTCACTGCTTGAATTGAGAAACCGCCTTCTAATTTCTAGCCTGCTTATGGCCAGTTTATACTCACTTGTTCTTGTGCCAATATTGTCCTTTTGCCTACATAGCTCTTCTTCTCCCTGTTGTTTTATTTTCAGTTATATTTATAGACAGCAATCACAATCCCTGGTAGCCTTCATTTTGCTAAGTTAAATAAACAAAGTTGTTTTAGTCTCCTCTTGTAAAACAGACTCTTCATTCTCCTTGTTGTTCTTTACTGCACTTGTTTCATTTTTAACTCATCTTTATTGGACATGCATGATGATAAATGTACACAGTGTTTCAGATAAAGTGTGAATAAAACCTTGTAAAATGACATGAATAATTCCCTATCTGTACTAGAAATACCTCACTTGATACATTTGAGGCTCTCATTTGCCTTCCTCACAGCCACCTCACCTTGCTAGCTCATAGTCAGTCCGTGATCAACAAGTACACCCAGCTCTTCCTTCTTTTCAGTTATTTGCAACTGATTCTCCTAGATTGTAGCACAAGTTATTGTAATTAATCCCTTAGTATATGACTGCACACTGTACAATTACAGGCAGAAGGTGGGGCAGGGTAGCACCTCACAGGCTACCTGGTTCAGAGAAGCATGAGCTTTTAAAAGCAACAACCTACTTTGTCATCTGAAATAATCTGAGAAAGTAGGTTGTTGCTTACAAAAACTCATTCCTCTCTACAGTGCCACTTTACCCTACCTTCCACCTGACTTCATACTAACACAGTTAGCCACTTTCTATATAGGTAGACTTCATCCCACTGAATAACCATTTAAAGTTATCCAGCTCTTCCTGCAAAATCTCCCAGTCTTCCTCTCTATCGATAATGCCTCCATACTTTGCATCACCAGCAAGTCTCAGTAGCACACTCAGGGGTTTTGTGCCAAGGTCATTAATGAAAATATTAAATAAGATTGGTCCCAAGACTGATCCTTGAGGAGGTCAACTTGTAACCTCCCTCCCACCCAGCAGTTCCCTTCGTCATCTCTCCTTCAGCCAGTTTCTTAACCACCTTACAATTTTACTCCTTATCTCCATCTTTCCAAATTGAACCCTGTGTCACCATGTCAGATACTTTACTAAGTCTAAATAGATTAGATCAACTGCATTTCCTTTGTCTAGAAAACCAGTTATCTTTTCAAAGAAAGATATAAGGTTAGTCTGTCATGCTCTTCTTTAGCAGGCCTATATTGCATTTTTCTGTTTTTCTAGTCCATTCACATTTTTAACTATTCTTTCCTTCAAAATTTGTTCTGAAGCCTTGTATACTATTGAGGTCAGACTAATGGATCTGTAATTGCTCAGATAACTTTTTTCCCTTTCTTAAACATTGGTACCACATTTACTATGCTCTGGTCACGTGGTACCACTTCTAACTTAAGAAACGTATCAAAATTCCTTGCAGCTAGACTTGTAGACTTGCAATTTCATGAACCAGTTTTTTGAGAATTCTGGGACTGACATTATCCAGTTCTGTGGTCCTCCCCCCCATACTTCTTACCCCCTGACTTGAGCACATTTTGCGTTTTGCTTTTGCCTTGGATTAAGTCATTACCACCTAAAATGAGAAAGAATCCCTACAAGACAATTCTTTAGCAGAACTATTCATTTTTCTAACTTGATTTTTTTTCTACCAACTATGAAGTATTTGGAAGCAGATATTTTCCTGTGGCTTATTTTGGGTTTAGAAATTTGGAAAGAACAATTAACCCTAATCCTTGTAAGAGGGAAAAGAAATAATAGAGAAATTAATTAAAAGTACAACTTTAACAGTACTCTCAATACAACTTAAATAGGAAGCCACTTCTTTATCCAGCAGAGCTAAGAACTAGTTGAAGTCCATGGGAGCTGCTAGTTGCTCAGCACCTTCTTCAGGTGTTGAACAGGTATTTAGGAAGTCAGATTTAGACATCTAGGTTTGAAAATCTTAGTGGCATCTATAAAGTTTGATTAACAGCAAACATAAGTCTGACCCCAAACCTCAGGGTCAAAAAATAGGCAATACAGGTCCAGTTCCAACTTAGAGAATGTTAAGATCTAGATGAGAACTTCGTGGCTAATTCCTGTCTTTACAGTGAAACTAGCCAATGTCCCATATCCAGCCATCCCTGGGCTGTTTGAAAATTTAACTGGGATCCAAAGAGCTTGCATATGTCTCCATTAAAGCCTTCTCATAATGCTAAAATGAGTGATTGAACAAGATGATTGTAAGTGCTGTACAGATACTCATACATGCAAAGGATTAAGAGAAACTGATCTAATTTACTGTGACTTATTAAAAGCAAAAAATAAGAAAAGTGAGACAATATTTACACATCACTGCTACAGTATCTGATTAAACTGTCAAGTGTTGGTGATGTTAGAATGAGCCAAAAGCACATAGTTACAGTTCCGGGAACTATGGGAACAGTGCCCCAGACTCCCCCTTTATACAAGTCCTGTGCAATTCAACTGTTTCTAACTCACAGTCACAGAATTGATAGCTGAGACGAGGGAAGTTTCTTTCTGGTTCACCTGTTGCTTCTTCAGTCTCTCATTCTCTACCAGAGTCAATAAAAATTGAGCACTAAAACTCCATACTCACTACACTCTTGTCCCCAAGCACCGTATTTTCCCCTTCACAAAATAATTCTGTCCCTCAGTTTTCATTTTGTTGGATGTGCTGGAATCATCCAGCCACACACAGATTTATTAGGCTTTTACCCAAATTATTTCCATCTTGAACTCAAGGTGGAGATGCCCTGAGCAGAGAAAAGAGCTACAGGAAAGGTGCTGGTCCATGATCCAAAGGACAGGTTGGGCATTAATTGGGAAAAGGCCAAGGGAAAACCATTTCCCTCTTTCCAGGCATGCCTTCTGAATTAACAAGAAAGATGCTGAAAAGGGAAGAAGAGCAATCACAAGCTGGTTGCTTAACCTCTAAAGCCTTTCCCCACTCTTGCACACTTAACACGGATACAGGAGTCCCCACCACTTCTCTTGAACTGAATAATTCTCCCTGCTCGCCAGATATCTGAATAGACCAAATCCTCAGCTATGAAGGTGACCCTTATTACCTTACCTAGCAAACTCCTCTTAACAAAGATCACACAGTCCTCACCTGCACAGCGCTCAGCTTTTCCCATTATTGCTTTAAAACAAGGTGAGAACAATAACTAAACCAACTAAGTTTGGGAAGCCACCACCCCTATTTGATGTAGTAAATAAGCTCTGGCTGGTGGCTCGCTTTGCAATCTGGTATCTGGGCTGCAAGTGAAAGCACCCTGCAACCCCTTCTCTCCCATCCCCACTGTCTTCACCAGACTGCCCCTGAGCCAGAGCGGAGGAGCTCTGAGTCCAAGACATGACTGAAGGAGTGTTAAAAGATTTCTGCAGCTGACCTTGTATTGTTCTTGGGGCACCGTGCTCATGAGCAGAGTGGTGCCATTCTCCTGGTGCTCTTCTCCAGCAGGCGATTCAGGGGAGTTACCCTGGGAAAGCTCACAAAGACATGCACAGCTTGTTTCTGTCCCATTCAGCACTTTCCCATTCTCTCTGTGTGTGTTTTCCTTAAAGCGGGAGAGCTTGGCTCAAATATCAGAGCCAGCCTTCCAAAGAAGCACAGGAACTGACATCATCAGCTCCATGCTTTTAACCCTTTATCTGTCACTGCGGTGAGGCAGAAGTGGTAGAAAGATGCTCGGATTGAAGGGCAGAGATGGCAGTGGTTACACCTGCATCTGGATTGCATCCAACTCCTCTTCCCCCTGGCTTCCCTGAACGGTTGGCTTCTGTATAGGAAATGATATTGAATATATAGAATATATATAAGGGAAACAGATTAGGTGCTCAAAGTGAATCCCACTAATTAGGATTTATTTAATCAAGTTCTAGATATTTTGTTCACTTACTGCTTGGATAAGGTCTCTTCATTCATCTTCAGTTCCATGCAGTTTCATCTGTGTCAAATGCCTTGATTTTAGACACATCTGTTACAGCCTGAGAAACCACCCAGAGGTCTGAGCTTCATAACAAGTGCTGGAGGAAGACAGATTCTCACTCCCTGCATCTGTGTAACTGAGATATCAATGCCACGTTGATGGCAACCTCATAAAGTCTCTGACTGCACAGAGAATCTCCTCTGAATTCATCAGCACAAAGTTGCTTACCCCAAAAAGCATCAGTTCCCAAACTAGCCCCACAATTGGGAGTACATTATAGCACCCACCTATCCAATCCATCTGACTTCATGATGAGCTCTGCACTGGACCCCAGACTATTGCTACTGCACTAGGCTCCTCCAAACCTCCATGCAGCGCTGCAGGTTGCTGCACCCACAGGTGCCAGTGTGGTGGGTAGTTGCACCACACTGGCGTTCAGCAGCAGAATTGTAGCAAGATTTTAGGCAGTATTTAGATAGAGGTGGCTAAATTCAGGGAAAGAGAACAAGGCAAGGTGGTTTCTGGCTCATAGTTTCGTATCTGGTTAACAAGACAGTAGAGGAAACTACTCTTGCTCATGTAGTCAGGCCATCGATAAAGCCCAATGACACAAACAGATATAAAGTTGGGAGCTCATGACTCCCAGATTTTTAGAGGTGTCTGTGTTAGCATGATAGATTTTTTACTTGGGGAGATGGATTTTAGCTGCCACTCCTACATGTGTGCTGCATATGACTAAACACATACTTGTTAAATACTAAGGGAAACTGCGGTATTTAAGCAAAACTAGAAGTCTAACTGTCAAGGGAAGGCAGAGCCAGTGGCTTACTCTGTGTGTGTATGCATGTGTATTAGCAAGTCTCTCACCCCCTCTACATGTCCAGGCAAAGGTGCAATTGGATCTAATTCATGATCCCCATAATTGTGTCTCCTGCCATACCACATGTGCATGGCAAGAGGCACAATTGTGGGATCGTGCATTAGATCCAATCACACCTTACTGTTGGTGTACGGGGAGCCCCTGCATCAGCAAGAGGCAGGCTCCCATGGCTGGGAGCCCCCTTTACTGAGGGAGCTTCCAGCCACAGGGACCACATACAGCCGTATCTAGAGTCCTGCACCTGACGGGGCTCTCGGTCTCAGCTGCACCACACAGGCAGCCAGGGCCAAGAATCCTGCACCTGATGGGGCTCTCGGTCCTGACTATGCATGTGGACCCTGGGGGTTTTACATTACTGTGATCCCCCAGGGCCTGGCAGTTTCATGCTGGGCACAGTGCACCTGTGCAGCTGGGAGCCCTGTGAATTAATGGGGCTCCCAGCTTCAGGGAAACCCTGTTACACCTGCAAATTAAAGATCAATAGCAACCAGCTATACAGTTAAAACATATGTTTAGGTCTAATTTTATACCTGGTTGGATCCTTTTATTGTGTGATAGCTACTTTGCACGTGTAGAGGGTCTTAAGGTAATGGGGCAATTAACCAGTTAACTGTGCAATATCTGTAACGTGTAGAGGGAGCCTCTGTGTTGTATGCTGTTGCCCTGTGCTGCAAGGATTATATGGTCCTGCTTCCTGAGGTGCTTATAGTGGCTGAGTTTGCAGAGCGCCTCCTTTAGCTCTTAGGATGATCTGATGGTTATGGGAGAGAGATGGGCCTAAACCAAACCAAAACTAAACAGCCTCTGGCTTTGTGGTTAAGGCCCATCTCTGCTAGCAACAAAAGGCTGTGAATGCAACACTCTTGCAGATGCCCATTCCATCAGTAAGTAGTTATACCTGTGCAATAATTTTCCCATATCTATCTCTTCAGTAGACATGCCCAGGCTTCAGCCAACCATGGCTTTCACATCAGGGAATACACTTTTTTGGGGGGTCTCCAAGCAGGTATGGTTTGGTACAAAGCAGGTATGGTTTGGTACAAAGCAGGTATGGTTTGCTGTGTGGGCTACAAAGAGTTAATAGTTACATGGGATTGTAATGACAGTTCCTGAAGAGCTCTGAAACCTATGCTTACATTGTTGGTGAGATCATCCGCCCACAACAAGAGGCAAAATACTGGGATGGCATGAAATGAAAAGGGGTTAGACAATGGAAACTGATTTGGGGAAGAACCAAGATGAAGAAAGGAGCCAAATTAAATCTGATTACTCTAAACAACATCAGACATTAAAAATACTTCAGCGACACCCAGTTGGCTCAATGGTTGCAGAGCCCTACTAAAAGGTTGAGTCTGCAAGGAAGCTGGTATTAAAATGCAACTAAAAATATCAGAGCAAGATCTTAACATTTAGGTGACTGAACTTGGACTCCTAAATCCATAGTTAGGGATTTTAAGAGATGCAGAGCACCCTTTTGCTCCCATGTGGCTGCTTTAGCATTAGCTTTCCCACCTGTCCTGGATATCGTGGGACACTTTTTGTGGCACCTAGAGCACGACAAGGGGAATGACATTTATATGCTTGGGTTTTGTGCTGCCTTAAAATTTTTTAAGGCAGCACAAGGGTGACGTCTGCAGCCTGAGTGTTTTGGCTGGCTGAATCAGGCTGCATGTTCCTCCGTACCTGAAAGGCAGACAGTGCACTAGATGAAAAAGGGGGTGGGGAGGGGGAAGGAGCTGTGCCGAGAGCAGGGCAGAGACTCTGGATAGGACTGGGTTCAAAACCAGGCAGAGATAGGCAGAGAACTGGAAAGATTCTGTCAGATGGCAATGGTAGAGGTGAGCAAGAAGCTGCTTCCAGATGGCCAGAAATCTGAGCAGTGGAAATCAAGAATATGGGCCACGATAGATCTGGTAATAGAGACATTATGACTTTTCACCCAAAAAGATTTCCCCAGTGATTTACAGATCTGCTGTTAACAGAGCCCGGAAGAAGGGGACCCCAGTTGCTTGCCAGTTGTTTTCATGTTAATCATTATTCTTGGTAGTTAAGAAATTATAGTAAATAAGCAGTCCCATTGTGCCTTTAGGCAGCTTTAAGGGCCTTCTGCAAGAGAGCATGGAGTGTCTGTTTTGCTGCAGAGCATTTTTGAGGTGACCCTAAACCAGGCTCACAAATCAAGGATTATCTAGGAGGAGAGAAAGGATCTATTTTCTGAGGGTTCCCCCTCCTCTTTCTCACTTCTAGCCAGAGCAGCAACCAGTGTACTTTAATCCAAATGTTCATATACATAGGCTTCAGAGAATCGAGAGCCTACTGTAATTTTACTCTCTCTTTAAAGTTCCAGATTCTCCCTTAGTTGCACCAGTGAAGCCATAAGATTATACCAGTGCAAATGAAATGAGAAATTGGCCCATTTTTTTCCCGGGCAATGAAGCTTGACAGCTAGGACATTCCTCGGGCACTGAACTTTATACGAAGCAACTCCCCTATGCACCTAGCCTTGGTACCTTTAACCCCCTGGGTGCCTGAACCTCCAGAACTCATCCCACAGATTCCAGGTGATGTAGGAAATAATAATGAAAAAGAAGAAGAAGAAGAAGAATGACAATAACTTTTTTCAGCATAGAGAAGAGTTCAAAATGCACAGTGGTTTATAATTCACATAGCTTGCTTTAGCAGTTCTATTTGAGACATCATTTTGAGCACACAGTGTCAAGCCTTTACAATTGTGAACAAATCTTACAGCAGAAAATAAAATTAATCATAAACAGCAAATAGCTTAACGAAAAAAATAAAAGCCCTGGCAGATACAGTGAATCCATACTAAGCCCTATTAGGATATCACAATACAACTCATAGGGTTTTGCACCACTTCAAAGGGACATGAGCCAAAGGACCAAACATTTTGAGCCATTATCTCTCTAACAAGGTTCTTAAGCCAAAGGGTATTGACCCTGCTATAGTTACAGAACAGCTGTTAACCAGGAAACTAGAGCAGGAGTAATCCTATGACTAATATATCAAGCTGTGCCACCTCTAACTGCAAATAGGAAAGAATGCTGAATTTCTGTCACTGGCAACCTGTACCGAAGTCAGATGTCAGGCCCATAATAGAGATATTGTTCCACCTCTTCCCACTTACTGACACTGAGGAGCACAAGGGCCAGGTACAGATATTACACTTTTGTGGTATAAATGATCGGAAACCAGTCTATACCCGTAACAGAACAGAAGTCCGTCACACAAAACTGGTCTATACTTGTAACAGAACAGAAGTTTGGCACACATACACTGGTTTAAAAATGGCAGAACCCAGTCTAAGATTTGCCCCCACCACCAAAGGGTGAATGTGTGTTCTGTTCAATACCGATGCAAATTATGCTGTTTACAGAAAACCGCTTAAATTAGATCGATTCTGCCTCAGGTTCTTTGAATGTCTGTACCTAGCCCAGAAGGAGCAAACAGACTCCCAATGGCAGATCCACCTCACCAGGAGGAAATGATGTGAGGACAAGAAGTGACCACATGAGCAAAAGGCAGAGAGGAGTCTCGCACATACTGTAGTAGTTTGTGGTTACTCCTTTTTGTTGGTATTTTGCTTTATTTTCATTTGATTTTTTTTTTTAAAGAGTAGTCCCTTGGAGTTACCATCACCGAGGAACATACCTTTGTCACCCTGACCCAGATTCAAGGATTTTAAGGCCAGGAGAAATCATTATGACTATTTTGTCTGACCTCCTGCCTCACACGAGCCATACAACCTCATGCAGTAATTTGTCTCAGGGCATTATTTTCTGTATGAGTTACAGCAGCTCTTTCAGTAAACCATCCAGTCTTGACTTAAAAGACATTAAGGATGGAGAATTCACCATAGTCCTACATAAATTGTTCCAGTGGTTTATGAGGCTTGATGAATAACTAAATTGAACCTTATTTCTAATCTGAATTTGTCTAGTTTCAGTTTCCAACCATTAGCTTTGTTATGCTTTTTTTCAGTTATATTAAAAAGTAATCAATTCCCCGTACTTCTAGACTGTGATCAATTCTTATCTTTCTTTATATAAATAATATAGATCCTTAAGCCACTCACTATCAAGCATATATTCCAGATCTCATATCATTCATGTTAATTATACAGACCATTGATCATGAGAGTGAGAGAGGAAAAAAATGGGAAAGGTCAGTTTCTTATCAGTAGTCCTGGGTGTGCCAGACCCATCTTGTAAATGGGTAATGCTGGGGGCGAGGGGGGCGGGGGGGCAGGGAATGTGGGAGTACAAGGGCAGTGGAGGAGGAGAATGGTGCTTAGTAGCACATGCGGTTTGAACAATCAGCGTGTGGCTGGTATTGGCTGGTATGCAGCACGTTATGTTCTTACATACCACAGTGTTCCCTGCACCTTTCCCTGAGTTCACAGACTACAGAGGTAAATGCTGTGAGAGTGATGTCATGCACTGTATATCACATGGGAAAACTGTTATCAAACCCAGCTGCTGCGGGCATGGAAGTTGTGTGCAGCCAACCAGGGAACAAAACCACTCAACTAGGGGAATAAGGCTAAACTCAGTTGAAGACAGGGAACCAAAAAAAGGGCTCTGACTCAGGGGACTAAGAATATCATATGAAACTTTTCTTTTTTAGAGCATCAGTTCGTAAAAAACGTACGACCACCTGATGGTAGCGGGCTGATGTGGAAAAGGTGGGTTGTCGCAACCTATTCCTAGTTACCAGAGGTCCATGCCATTCGACCCAAAAATGTAATTTACACTGTTGGCAGTTTCAGCAGAAAGACTGTGCCTGAATAGGGGCTGAATTCTCCACTGGATGGAGAAGCGTGTATAATTCTTCCATGCAGGGAGCTTGAGCAAGCTGTAGGACTTCATTTCCAGGGATGTTCAGCCAACACTTTAAAAAAACGTAAAAAAGGAAAAAGGTCTTGCGCTCCCTTTCTCATCTGTCATGACCTGATTTTTCAGACAGCCTGCAGCAGCTGAGTGCTCAAAGCAGAATGAGAGCTAAAGTGGAGTACTCTTCTCTGATTTTTTATCCTTATTTATAAAATGCTGTTTCACCAGAACCAGTAGGTGGGGAGTTCTGGTGGGAGAAGGGGAGAGAAGAGAAGGGTAGGAGAGGAGGCTAAGTTCATTGGAAGGGTTTTTGGCAGCCTTCCTGATCTCCCATTGGAGTCAGGCACATGCCTCCAGATGTTTGGATTCCCTGTTCTGGTATCTTTCAGACCTGTCAAGGAAATGTGTGATGGGAAAGAATTATCTCATTCCTAGCAGGGGGGCAGTGAGCAGAGAGCCCCTGCTGAGCTCTTCTCTGTCTGAAACACCCAGGAGAGGTCACCCACTGCTTTGTGTAAACAAAGTAGGAGACTGCACCAGCCAGAACATTGCCCCGGACAACATCCCAAAGTAAAATGCTGATAAAGCAGCAATTCTTTGGACTCCCCTAGCATGAGACACTCCTTTCTCATTAGTTTCCACAGTGACTTACAAAGCAAGGAGAAAATACAATCAATGATCTTCCTGGAAAGAAAAATAACAAATGGGGTTGTCATGTCTGGCAGTTCCTCTGTCAGGCCTTGTGCTCTGCGCTCCTTATTCTGGCCAGGAGAGCTCTAAGCCCTGTGCCATGGCAGGGATACTGGCAGGTAAAAGCAGCGGTTAGTGTTGGCAGGTGGCCTTACATGGCAGTGCTAGGTTCAGACAACACTGCCAGGTGGCTGTAATAGGTGACACTTGCAAAAATGATGTCAGAATGTCAACAGGTAGTGCCAATATAAGTTATTACATGATTGTACCCCTTGAGTGTGGCATTAGTTAGTAGGGTTGTGCAAAGCTTTGGTAGTCGATTCGATTCGGAGGAGATTCAGTCCGATTCAGCGACCTAATCTCCAAATCTGAATCAAATCAGGAGAAAAATTAAAAGTTCCAAATTGAATTGGAAGCCTCCAAATCGATTCAGAAAAGATTCGGCCGACTCGGAGATTCAGCCATAGTCTTAACAGGCAGCAGTCCTCACCACGCTGGACACAGCTGCCTCCAGCTGGTAAGTCTGTTGTGGTGGACAGAGGGGGGAGGGAAGGGGCATGGGAGGGATTGGGGCTGGGACAAGCTGCCCAGCCGGGGCGGGGGTGCAGGACACAGGAAGGGGGGCAGGAGGTTGTGGGATGTGGGCGTGGCAGTGCTTGGAGTGGGGGCTATGCTCTGCTGCCACTTGCCCAGCTGGGGTGGGGGAGGGTTGAGGGATGCATACATGGCAGCGCTCAGAGTGGGGGCTATGCCCTGCTTCTGCTTGCCCAGCTGGGGCAGAGTGGGGGTAGGATGCGGGCATGGCTTCCTCTGGGCAGAAGGGGACAAGCGGCAGTAGGGCATGGCCTCTGCTCCCAGCAGTGCCATGCCCAGATCCCATGCCCCCTCTACCCCAAGCTGGGCAAGAAGTGGCAACACCCGTTCCCTGCCCCGTACTCCCTCGCGCTGGCTGGGCAAGCAGCAGCAGGACAGAGCCCCTGCTCCCAGTGCTGATGCGGGCATGGCAGTGCTGGGAGCAGGGCCTATGCCCTGCTGCTGCTTGCCCTGCTGAGGCAGGACGCGATGCAGGCACGGCTCACTTTGGGTGGAAGGGGGCAAGCGGCAGCAGGGCATAGCCCCTGCTCCCAGCACTGCTGCACCTGCCTCACTGCTGAGAACGGGGGCTCTGCCCTGCCATCGCTTGCCCACCCAATGCATGGGGGCACCGGGGGGTGGATGCTGCTGCCACTTGCCCAGCCGGCATGGGGGGCACAGGGGTGCACAGGGGGGCAGGCGTTGCTGCCTCTTGCCCAGCCGGGGCGGGGGGCATGGGATGCAGGTGCAGCACTGCTGGTAGCGAGGGCTATGCCCTGCTGCCACTTGCCCCCTTCCATCTAGAGTGAGCTGCACCTGCATCCTGCCTCCCGCCCCCATCCCCCTGGCTGGGCAAGTGGCAGCAGGGCATAACCCCTGCTCTGAGTGCTGTCGCACCCACTTCCTGCGCCTCCCGCCCCCATCCCCGAGTCCTGGCCCCCCAGCCCTGGCTGGGCAGGTTGTCCCATCCCTAATCCCTCCCTCCCCCACGCCCCTTCCCTTCCCCCTCCGCTCACTACAACAGATTTACCAGCTGGAGGCAGCTGTGTCCAGCGTGGTGAGGACTGCTGCCTTTTCAGTCTATGGCCAAATCTCTGAACCAGTGCCGAATCTTCGGATCTGATTTGGCTAAATTTAATCGGGACAGTGATTCAAATCTCTGAATCGAATCACTGTCCCTCTGAATCAACTGAATACAAAACAAATACTTGCTGCTTTGCACAGGCCTATTAGTTAGCGCTGTCAGGGACAGAGAAGGTGGCATTACCATGTGGCTTTGATAGATGACATTATAATGTGTGTACATACATATCCTGTATAAACAGAGTATGCACTCTGCTAGGCTTTCTGATTTATCTGTGAGGTGTATGATGTGAGCAAAATCTCTGAGGTTTCATCTTGAGGGTGGATAAAAAAACCGCTTTGTATATTGTACCAATCAGCACAACATCCACTTCAATAGGTCCCTATATCCTTCACTCACAGACATGTAAGATCCTCTTGACTTGCTCTTTGCCTGCAAAAGCAGCAGGTATGGCTCATGGTCCAGTCACGTAGTTGCTGCCTTTAACTCATTGGTCCCTAGAGTGCAGCAATTTGAAAAGACGCAGTGATCAAATGCTGATCAGGCCTCCAGATGAAAGGGCATGGAGATGGGGTGTGTGTAGTAACTTCTGATATGCATCAGCTTTGTTTGCAATTTATGATTTCCAAGAGAATTCCAGGCAAAGGAGAGGAACAGAAGCTGCTAAAAGGCACCTCTGAAAATTGGATCCACATCAGATCCAGGGGACAGTCTGATATGACAGCATCCAGTCAGGGGTGACTTAAAACATTTGGCCAAATATTTAACCATGTAATTTCATATTGGTGAGTACCCTATGATATTCAGGACTTGCTCTGAGATGAATTCAGGACTTGCTCTCTCACTCTATGGAGTAACAGGTTAGGAATCTCTACCTCAGTGAAATCAGTTGCAGCTTTGCCATTGTCTTTAAGAAGACTAAGATTTCAGTCTTGCTGCCTGGCACCCTACAGGAGACTCAGATTCAGATCTCAGTCCTCTCTTCTTATTTCTCTGGCCAGGTCTGATTTGAGAATATCTGGTGAAAGCCAACTTATATGATGCTCTCTCTCTGTGTCAGTAATTGCCTCCTCTGTCCTATCCTACATAGTATTAAAATGCTTTATACTTGATTCATCTATATGAGACGCTGACTGTGCAGTAGCTGAAAAAATAGTGTGCAGTCATGCATCATAGCACGAACAATGCTAATATGCTACTGCGCAGTATTATTAGGCTACTGCACAGTAGCATCACCTAAAAGTCATTCTCCAGTGCTAATGCGCAGTAACTCCTGTTACTACTGTATGTTTATTTAGCATTTGCTCATACAAGTACTAAATAAATACATAGTAACGACTGCACAGTAGTATCTCGTGTAGACGCACTCTGTATGTGCAAAATACAACAGCTGTTTGCAATGTAATCACCCACATAGTCCATCACACATTGGCCATGGGATATCATTCCAACACTGGGTGTGCAAAGGCCTTGGGGAGTGGACAGGATGACCTTTGAGGTCTCTTCCAACCTTATGATTCATATCTGGAGAGAATAATTTTCTCAAGAAAAAGAGGCAGGCAGTTCTAAATGTGAAAATAAACTGGGGTCTTTTATGAATGGTGTCATAGATTTATATTATGTGGTAAGAGGTCAGTATATTAGATTCCAAACAGAAAATGCACAGAGAGCTAGGAGATATGGGTGGGACCCCAGTGCCCATGCCATATAAAGGACAAGGGTGAAAATAATTTCCTTGGAATTCGCCAGATTAGAGAAGGTCTGGTCTAAAAAGAAAATGGTGACTCAAGGCAAGAGGAACCTCTAAAGGGTGCCATCTTGAATTGTCCTTCAAAGCATGGTGGTTTACACTAGAGTGTTTTTGAATGGCTCTTTTTATGCCCTAACTATAATGTCACCTACTTTCTATAGACTGTTTTCCATATTATTTTCTATTTTTTGTGATTCTCTGGTGCTTTTATTTTGGCTGAACAACTGAAAAGCTATCATTTTAAAAAATCATTTCATTGTCAAAACGGTCAAGATCTTGCGTGGGGGAAAAATCTAGTTCCTATTCAACTTTAATGATAAACACATTGCTTTTTCATTCTGAGTAAATTCCCACATTCCTTCGTCTTACCAAATGTAGGCTTAAAAAAAAATAAGTTGGGGGTACTTGGAGCTCTGTGGATAGTTCTTCTGCTGTCTTAGCCGAGGATTCAGAAGCAAGACCTTCCCCAAGCAGTTCACTCAGCACTAACCTCATTCACCATCCCATATTAGACAAAAAGGATATGCCATTACTATGAAATTGTCTCTTGGTGCCACCTAGTGTCTGAAAATATTTATGATTTCTCCAGAGCGAATCCGTTTTCCTCAACACGTAGAATGGAGTGTTAGGGAATACCACATAGAAAACTGAGAAATTTTCTATTTTATAATAATGAAGACTAGACATTAATAAAAGTTCTGTACTTTACTGCCATAAAGATAGAGTTCCTCTCCAGGAGCAATATATGTAGGAATTAAATCAGAGAGCTAAGGAATCAGGAAGCCTGGATGCCTGGTAAGTACATCATGGCCAACTTTGAGTAAGTGGCCTCTACTTCTGGTGTTTCAGTGAGCAGCTATATGAGAGAGAGCCTGGGGCACTTGTTCCTTAAGAGGGGAAGGCAGCATTAGAGGGTTGCAATCAGGTAGGCAGTTAACATAGAAATAGCTGAGGACAAGTAAGCAGCCAGAGGAAGCTAAAGATAGGAGCTATGGGACAGTGGGAGACATTTCAGAACTAATTGTATGGCCACAGGGAGAAGGGGCTCCAGGCAGGAGAGTCTCCCAATGCCTGAAGAAGGGTGTTTGTGCCTGAAAGCTTGCAAAGAACAGACACACGAACCTTGAGGAGACGGACTGTGTTAAAATGTTTCTGAGTGAACCCCAGTCCTACTACAGGAAATTGGTGGGAGAGGATGGAGAAAATGCAGGCAATTCCACCTGGCAAAGGGACACTTGGCACAGGCTCTTCAAAGACCCGCCCCCCCTGAGAGGGAGGCTGGACAGTGATAGCAAAGAGGACAACAAGACACCCAGACCTGGAGACAGTAACAATGACAGCAGTAGTAACAGCAGTAATGGAAGCAACAGTAGCAGTGACAGTGTCAATGACAGTGAATGAACTGAGAAGATAAACCCTAAAATCAGGACTAAGGGACAGTGTGATTGGGCTAGGGAAAGGACTGCGGATAGGTGTGCAGGAGCACGGGGATGCAGGTGCGTTTTTTTGTAATGGGTGTAGGGGTTTTGAATGTGGGTTAAGGTGTGTGAAGAAAAGTTTTTGCTAGATGGTGTGTGTGTGTTTGTGTGTGTGTGAATGTTTATATTTATTTATTTACTTATTAAAAACAAAAATTCAGTTGGTCTAATAAGAGATATCACATTTACGCAAAGAAACTTGCCTGTCCAGGCAGGAAAGTGTGATGATTGCAGCTCAGTTGCTTAAACCGCAGCACCTGGGAGCAGGTTGCAGTAGATCAGAGAAAGCTGAGTACTGGGCTAAGCAGAAAACCCTGGATGAGGTGGAAGCCATGTGATATGAAGGGCTGGAGTCCTTGCATGTTAGAAGCCTGGCCCTCAGTCTGACCCTGACTTCTGTTGAGGGCAGAACTCCTTCCAGCCTGTGCTGCTTGAGAGGGGAACCCAGGCCACACAGATACCCACGGATGTTGCGAAGAGACAGCAGATAGAAGGTAGGAGTTTTTTGGGACATGGAGAGACCCAGGAGGGATTTGTGGTGGATTATTAGCTGGTATGGTACCAAAGGTTTTGGGTTGTGGCTACAGGGGGTATGGAGGCAATGGGTAAAGTGCCTGGGGTACACTCCATGCTGTAGGAGGTCTAAAGCCAGTACAGAGCCTGAAAGGTTAGGGACAGACATTATACATAAACTGGTTTAAGTGATCAGAAACTGGTTTAAACCTGTAACAGAACAGATGTTCAGTGCACATAAACCAGTTTGAAAATGGCTGAAACCAATTTGAGATAAACGTGGTTGAATGTAGTATCAGACTTAACTGACTTGGGTCAAACTGATTTATGCAACGTCTGTCCCAGACCCCTTGTTGGTTTAAGTTAAACCAGATACTGCCAACATCCTGGCATGCTCTCTGGGCTGGGCGGGGCTTTCTGCTCCACAGCAAAGCTGGCCCCTCCCCTCTGCTCCCTGGCTGGAGCTCTGGCAGAGATTGCAGGCTGCTCCCCACCCCCCCATCCCCCTCACCACTCCCTGCTAAGCAGGAATTCCCCCCTTCCCTCTGCCTTGCTGAGAGGTGTCTGTGTATTAGCTAACAGACCACATGCTGGCTACCATCCAGGACAAAGGCAAAATCAACAGGTAGCTGGTAATGTGCCTCGGTTTTCTTAACTGGGCGCTGCACTTCAGAAGGGATGTGGCCAGCCTAGAGAGGGTTCAGAGGAGGGCCGCCTGCTTGGTGAGAGGGCAGCAGGACAGGCTCTACAAGGAGAGACTGAAGGACCTGAACCTGTTCAGCCTCAGCAAGAGGAGGCTGAGGGGGGACCTGGTAGCTGCCTACAAGCTCATTAGGGGGGATCAACAGCAAATAGGCAGAGCCCTTTTCTCCCCAGCATTACCTGGGGTGACAAGG
Source organism: Alligator mississippiensis (assembly GCF_030867095.1). Lineage (NCBI taxonomy): Eukaryota > Metazoa > Chordata > Crocodylia > Alligatoridae > Alligator > Alligator mississippiensis. The sequence continues at coordinate 230,930,874 of NC_081825.1, forward strand.
AACAATGGTAATAAGCTGATGGAGAACAGGTTTAGGTTAGAGATCAGGAGGCAATATTTTACAGTTAGGGTGGCCAAAATCTGGAACCAACTTCCCAGGGAAGTGGTCCTCGCCCCTACCTTGGGCAAATTCAAGAGGAGGTTGGATGATCACCTGTCTGGGGTCTTGTGAACCCAACATTCATTTCTGCCTGTGGCAGGGGGTCAGGCTAGATGATCTGATCAGGTCCCTCCTGACCCTAGCTACTATGAAACTGGAGGTCATGGTTATTGCCTTAAAGGTGATTAGGGCCTGTAGGACCATGATTACAGCCAGTGGGCCCCTGTGCAAGAGACTGTGTTTGGAAGGGGCCGAGCCCTGGTGAGAGGTGGTGTTTGGAGGCAATAGAGCCCTGGAGGCAAATGCATTACATTTTGCCAGAACTGAGAGGAAGAGGAGGAGTCCTGCTCAGGGCAGAGAGTTGAGCCCAGTGAAGAGCAGGACCAGGACCAGGACCAGGAGAAGCACCCAAAGCTCAATGGCCTCTGATGGCAGTCTCCCCAATTGTACCATTTCACCATCAGGTTGTGGCTGGCGAGACAGCAGAGTAATACTTCAAGAGGTCAGAGGGTGCAAGCAGGATGAGTGGGTCAGCTAGTGGGTGCTACAAATGGCCTCAAAGTCTGGGTCCTGTCACTGGGTGCCTTCTTTGAAACATCTTGTATATTTAAATCTAAGCACCTAAAATGAAGGTCCCCAAGGTCAATGGCACACTCCCTTTGTGTATAAAAGGGTATAATGAACTACAGTTAGCAGTATGTATTCTGGAGCATCTTTACTGAAGTGACATTCCCAAAGTCACAGGTTGGTTGTTGCTCACTAACTCTTATCTACCTTTGTAAAAGCCTCAAACCCTTGAATGAAATGCACAAAGACAGCATTAAAGAAGAACAAAGTATGCTATATTTTGCTAATTTGTGCTCTACTAAACTGTACATCAAACACTCCATAAACATAAGACTTGTTCTCCTTGCATCTCAGAAAAGATTTTACAGCACAGAGCTGCGAGGCAGGCTCACATTAAAAAGGCAATTTTCCACAAATCATTTAATAGAATATTATGAAATATCATAAATTAAAACTAAATGCCTCTTGTCAGTCCAATGAACAGTATGTTTTGTGCTACACTGTTCTTCCTTTTCACTGTGTTCATTCACTAACCTACAACATTCAGTAACTCTTAGTCTTGTAATGAACTTGCTAATGTGAATGTCTTCCAGTGCCTCCTACTGGATGGAATCAGAACTGCAAACAAGACTCCTACCCAGCCGCTCCCCCAAAAGCTCCTTGGTGTGCAGCACAAGATAGTAACATTTGTGAAGGGCTATGAATGACCATCAGTTGATTACATAGTGGTTATTATTACTATAGAGATTTTAGGACTGTTTCCCAATGTACCTTGGAATCCTGATGATATCCTGTAATCCCTGAATGCACAACCTAAGTCTTAGGCAGACAAGGTTCTTTGGGTAAACCTGATATCTTTTATTAGACCACCTCAAATAGTTGGAAAAATTCTTCTTTGCAAGCTTTTGGGTGTAAATACCCTTTGTCAAGCTGAGGAAGCATTTGCAGATGGAGTGTCTGTGCTCATCCTGGTTTATTTACAATTCATCCCACCCAGGAAGAGCACAGACACCCCAACTGCAGATGCTTCCTCAGCCCAACAAAGGGTATTTATACCCAAAAGCTTGCAAAGAAGAATTTTTCCAACTATCTGAGGTGGTCTAATCAAAGATATCAGATTTACCCAAAGAACCTTGTCTGCCTGCCTATGTCCTTAGACCAACACAGCTACAACCTACACCCCTGCAACCTAAGTCTTCACATTCTCAAGTTATGTGTTATAATTTCAGTTATACTTTAACACCTTAAAGCAAGGTGCATATCATATTTCTCTACAAGATATATATTATGGGTTGTGTACAAACCTAGAAAGTAGAGCTCCTGGAGTCAAATAGAGCTTTGGTATAAGTGAGCATAGTTCCACGGATTTGAAAGCAGCTACACCTGCTTATTTTGCAATTGAATTTGATCTCTGCTTTATACATTCAACTAAGCTATTGTTTTAAGGGACCAGTTTCATCCCTGATATAACTTCACTGAAGTCCTTCAGCGTCGTTCCTAATCATGCTAAGACTGCATTTGACCCAAAAGAGTTTAAGCAGGCCAAATTCAATTCTAGTGTAAGACCCTAGGCAAGACACTTACCTCCCCACTCTGCTTCACTGTTAAAATAAATATAATAAAGGCCACCTGTCTCCCAGGAGGGCTGGGCCCTTCATTATTAGTATTATTAAAGGTCCTTGAACTCCTCAGCTGAAAGACATTATACAAGTAAAAAACGTTAAGAATGTAGAGTAGCACAGGACCTCAAGAGCCATCTAGTCCAACCCCCTTGCACAAATACAGTCTGCACTATTCTTATTCAATCCCAGACAGGTGGCTCCAGTGAAAGGGTTTCCATGACTTCCTTGAGCAACTTTTTCCACTTTCCTGCTGTTCTGACAGTAGCTGAATTTTTTCTGCTATTTAATCTAACTTTGCTTTGCTGGAGTTTAAATGCTTTGCTTCATACTCTGCCCTTCATAGCAAAGGAAAACAGTTTTCCCTCATCTTTATGGCAGCCTTTCAAATATTTGGAAACTACTATCATGTCCCGCCTTAAAGTCCTTTCTGCCAAACTAAACATTCTAATTCTCTCAAGCTTTTCTCATACAGCTTGTGTTTCAACCCTCTATCATCTGTGTTGCTTGCCTCTAGATCATTTCCAGTTTCTCCACATACTTCTTAAATTGTGGAGTCCAGAACTGGACACAGTACTGGAGGCCTAACCAGCATATAGTAGAGTAGTTCTATTACCTGCTGTGTCTTACCTCCTATACTCCTGCTAATGCAGCCCCCATTTGTTCTGCCTTTTTGCAACTGAAGATCACTGTTAGATCATGTTGAGTCTGTGATCCATCCAAAAGTCTGAATCCTTCTCAGGACATTACTGTCTGGTTTATCATTTCCCAGGCTGTGTTTGTGCATTTGATTTTTCTTCCCTAGGTGTATCATCTGACATTTGTCCTTGCTGAATTTAGTTCTTTAGTGTTTAGTTCTCCAATTTGCTAAGATCCTTTTGAAGACTAATTTTACTCTTCTAGGTATTTGTAAGTACTTCTTGTTTTCTGCAAACTTGATCAGGAAGCTTGTTATCCTTTCTTCAATACAATTAATAAAAACATTAAACAACATCAGACCCAAAATAGACCCCAGTAGAACCCCATTTGAAATTTACTGCCATTTCAACTGCAGCAGGGCACTAAGGTGCCTGCTACTGAGAGAGCCAGGAAGACTCCTCAGGTGCCAGTTGCTGAGGTAACTAGAGGGAGCTAATGATCCGCACCTGCCTAGCCAGCTGACAAGAAGGGGCAGGGCCTGGCTCCTATATAAACCACAGGCAGGAGCTAAGGAAGAAGGAGTTCCCTGCCAGAAAAGAGAAGCTGAGCTAGCATGCCAGAGCAGTGTTGGCCACCGTGGTGGGATAGAGAACCCTGGTAGGCCTGAGCATAGTTTGGCTGCAGGCTTGTGTTGGTGTTGTAGCCCAGGGGCTTGTGTTTATGTTAGTGCTTCTTACACCAGTGGTTTGGGAGAGGCTATTAGGGGATGGAGGAGGTCTCATAGGGGACTCACAATAGTGTGGGGACCCCAGCGCCAGTGAGGGTGCTGCATACAGGGTACATAGACCCCAGCCCCAGAGAGGGGCAGTTGAGAAGCCCAGAGAAGGGAGCGTTGTTGAGCAGCCCCAGTGTGGGCGAGGTGAGCTTGAGAGACAGGGCGGCGTAGGGAGAGGGCCCCGAGAGACAGGGCAGCATAGACTCGAGAGAAGGGCACGAAAAAGAGAGAGAGAGACTGGACTGTAGACAGCCCAAGTGCCATAGAGGGCGTGAAGACGAAGAGAGGGACAGAACAACGTCCATTACATCTGCGAGGCTTGGGGCATGGTATTGGGGTGGTAGGAGCCACGCATAGCCCATAAGGCTTGGGTGCATGGGACACCCATGACAGGAGAACCGTGACCAAGAGGACAGAAGGTAGCTTTCCTATAAAATATAGAAAATCAAAGACGTGGTGGGCGAGAATCAGAGGGTGCAAGAAAGTCGCTTGGCACGGTGAAGGAGGCGGCAGGGGAGAGCACGGCGACCCTGACGTCCCTCCTGTTGCATCAACATTAATCCATATATAATTATTCTCTGCTTGCAGTTATTCAGCCAGTTATACATCCATCTAACAGTAATCCAAGACTTTAGTAAGACTTCTGATGCAGTCCCACATTTCTCTAATTTACTTACAAGACTGTCATTTGTGAGGGTATCAAATGCCCTACTAACATACCAGTGTATTATGTTCACTGCATTTCCTTCCTCCAGCAAACTAGTTGCTGTCAAAGTGGTAACTTCCCAGGTATTGAAGTCAGGCTGACAGATCTAAAATTCCCTAGGTCCTCCTATTCTCCCTTTTTGAAAATGGGCACTGTGTTAGCCCATCTCCAGTCCTCTGGGACCTCACTTGTATTTGTGACTTTGCAAATATTGTTGTCAGTGGCTCTGAGATTTCTTCAGTCGCATCCTTCAGCACCCTGAGATGAATTTTCCTCAGGGTCTGTTGACAGTAATTCATTCCAGTTTGTCAACAACTCTTATACTCTTAACTTTATCCTGATCTGTAGACCTTCTCCTTCTTTGCTTGTATTAATTTTGTTAGTTTTTTGGTCTCAGTTTGTCTTTGTTGTGAAGGCTGAGGCAAAGTAGTCATTGAACAGCTCTACCTTCGTGTCTTCCCATTAATAGGGAGCCTTAACTGTTCAAGAGTGAACTCGCAATTTCCTTGGTCTTTCTTTTCTTCAATCACCATCTCTCCATCCAACTTTCTCTAGAATACTCCAACACCAGCATCTCCTTTTTAGACCCGATGATTAGTATCCAGAATGATAAAATATAGACCACGTTATACAAGAAACCCACAGACCAACATACATATCTGCGCAGAACCAGCAATCACCCCAAACACACCCAAAAAGCTGTGATATATAGCCAAGCCCTCAGATACCACCACATTTGTACTGAAGAGAACACCTGGGATTGCCACCTCACCAATCTTAAAAAGGCTTTCACCCAACAAGGACACTCCTCCAGAGAGATAGATCGCACGTTTGAAAGAGCCACCCGGATACCACATGAAGAACTGCTGCAGTACAGAAATGCCCCCCCCCCAACAAATCACACACCGCTGGTTATGACATATCACCCCTCCCTTGAACCTGTATAAAAAATCCTCAAACAACTGCAACCCATACTAGAAAGAGACCCTATTCTTAAAGAGATCTTCCCAGAACCACCCATCCTAGCCTTCAAACAAGCACCGAACCTTGCTAACCTCATCACCAGAAGCAAACTTCCTCAAGCCCAGAACACACCAAAAGGATCCAGACCATGCCATGACAAGAAATGCAAAACCTGCCAACACATCTCCACCACCCACACTATTACTACACCTCACAACAGAGCCATCAGCATTCCTGGATCTTACAGCTGCACCTCCAGAAATGTAGTATACCTCATCCAATGCACCAAATGCCCTGATGGAAAATATGTAGGAGAGACTAAACAACAACTGCGCACCAGAATGAACGCACACCGGAAATCCATCAAAGACAGAAATACCCAATTACCGGTGGGGGCACATTTCTCACAAGAAAACCAGTCCCTCTCCAATCTCTCAGTCCTGATCCTCAAGGAAAACTTACACAACACCTCCCAGAGACAAGCCTATGAACTCCATTTCATCAACCTCCTGGATACTAGAGATCATGGACTAAATATAGACATTGGATTTTTGACACATTATAATCTGCCTGACAACTGACTCCCCAGCCCAGCCCCTGGCTTCTTTACTTTTCATTCCATCCAGGAAGAGCACACACCAACTGCTGAAACTTCCTTAGCCTGACGAAGGGTTTTTGAACCGGAAAGCTTGCTTAATAACTGTTCTCCAACTATTTGGGTTGGTCTAATAAAAGATATCAAATTCACCCAAGGAACCTTGTCTTTCTTTTCTTATGCGTTTATGGAACCTCTTATTGTCTTTTAACATTGCTTGCTAGTTATAGCTCATTTTTTTCCCCCTCTACTTTCCTGATTTTGTCCCTAGGAGTTCTTGCTGTTCATTGGAATCGTTCCTTAGTGACTCACCCTTCTTCCCATTGCCTGTGTGTTTCTCTCTTGATATTGAGTACCTGCTTCCTATTACCAGATTTGAACAGGTAAGAACATATACAAAAATAACCCTCTGCCAGGGTTAGTATGACCCCCAACAAGTAATAATAATACATGCATTTAATTTCTAGTAAAAAGGTTTGTGTTTTCTTTTAAGACTGGGAAATTTAGACCCCAGAGTGCAAACACCTCCTAGCACAAATTATTTCCTCATTCTCTGTTCAAAGCCTTCTGCCAGCATACTGGCCATGTCCCCACAAACAGGAACGTGCATTTCCCTGGGACAACTAGCAGCAGATATATTTGTGCCACTACTAGTTGTCCCCGGGGAATGCCCCTGCATGTGTGCTCTGGTGTGTGGCAAGTTGCCCTGAGTCGGGTGGGGGATGTTGGGGCCAGCACTGTGCTGGCCCCAGCAGCCTCAGCTCAGGTCCTGGGGGCCTCCCAGGGCTCCAGCGGTGGTGATCTGGGCACTCAGAGCCCAGCCAGCAGCCAGAGCATGGCTCTGACCAGCTAGGCTTTAGTTTTGGGTAGCACAGGGTTTTTTTGACACCAGGATCTCCCAGTGTCAAAAAAAACACCGTGCTGTAAATTAGCCATGTGGTGAATGCCTGCATGTGTGGCACGTGCATTTTGGGGTGCCACAGACAGGTCTGCGGCACTGCAAACTGCACATCCATGCTCATTTGGATGTGCTCACAGTGCCCTACAGCATCCTAAATCCAGATGTTTGTGACTTGCTTATAACTACTAGATTTATTGTGTCTAGGGTGTCTCTAATGTCAAAAAAGTGACTTCACAAACAGCATGTTTAGCTCTCACTATGATATGCAGGTTCCCTTTTTGGCAGATTTTGTTCCTTACACTGTGTAGGTGTCCAAGAAGGGGAAAGGCAGACAAGGTTCTTTGGGTGAATCTGATATCTTTTATTAGACCAACTTAAATAGTTGGAAAAAAATTTTTAGCAAGCTTTCAGGTTAAAAAACCCTTTGTCAGGCTGAGGAAGCATCTGCAGTTGGTGTATGTTCTTCCTGGATGGAATGAATAGTAAAGAAGCCAGAGGCTGGTGTGCATGCAAGACAGGCAGTCAGTGAAGATCTAAACTGAGGAGTCAGTGGGTGAGAGAGAGGCTGGGGATGGAGGGGGAAAAATGGGGATGAATGTAGCAGTTAATAGTGGAGAGGTACCTGGGGAGTCAGATGTCAGGCAGGTTATAATGTAAGGGGAAAGGCTTTCTCCCCATCTCTCTGCACCAGTCAGGCATGATGCCAGGCCTTGCGCTCAAGAAGTGCTCTCACTGTGCCAGGCTCAAGTCAGTTGTGGAGTCAAAGTGGTGCTCAGGGATGGGATGAGGGTTGGGTCATGGCTCTCTCTGTGGCATACAGCACAGGCCTCATGCAGAAAAAAACAACATTTCAAAGGGTCTGTCAGCACCTGTGTTCCCCTCCCAGAGCAGAATGGATTGATTTAAATCAAAATGCTTTAAATTGGTAACTTGAATCAGCTTCTCTGTTTGTACTTCAGTTAGTTTGTAAAGAAAGGTGCACTCTCAGTGCCTGATAAAACTATTAAAGCATGTAGATTACAGTTAAATAGAGTTTTCACACTCCATTTGGTGCATCTTTTTGCTACTTACACATAGTTACACTGTACCCTTCTATCTATTCAGCAGTCATGTAGCTTAGTATTTTCAGATTTATATTAATTTTATATTGTTAGTACAAAATAGTGAATGACACACTGCTTATTTACTAAATCATTAACTTTGTGTTTATGAAGGGTGTCAAGTAGCTGAATTAGGATGATAATTGGAATTTAATTGAACATGAAACAGCACCTAACATTGAACATATAAAATCATAGCGCAGGGATAGCCTATAAAATAGGGACATGAGACCACCTGTGTTGGCTCACGGTTGATCCTATCAAGATATATGATAGTGTCTCCTAATGTCAGAGTCCAGGTCTCAATCCTTGCGGTGATTTTTGCCAGTCACTTGCAGTTAGTAGCACAGTCCCTGGGCTTCAAGCTCTTAGTACACTGCATAGACTGTTGCATCATATTTATACAGTTTGATCTCAGAAATGAGATGAGTTTCCCCCTGATTTTTTTCACTATATAGAAGAGCATATAACCTCTCACTCAGTGATTCTCAACTTTTTTTTACTCAAGACACCCCTCATTGGCCTCGAGGCACTCCTTCATAACCTCTGTGAATTGAGTGGCATCCAATTTCAAAAACTAATTTATATATTACAGTGTTTACCTTCTTACAGAAGGGCCAGGCAGTGGGGGTGGGGGATTGGCCAGGCAAGGACAAGTCTGTTTATCTACTTAGGATGTCTGCTTATCACCTCATAACTTGGGGCACCCTTCAAAGGATCTGGCAACATCCCAGAGTGCCACAGTACCCTGGTTGAGAATCAGTGCTCTAAATCAAAGGTTTTGAGAGAGGCTCATGGATTCAGAATATGTGCTTGTTAATGACTTATATTTTGAGAGATTAAGTTTAATTTAGACCTTAACATATTTTCCATTAGAATTTAAATGTCATTTTAAGCAGGTTTATTTTTAAACAGTCAAACTTACTGTATTTTAAATAACAAAATAAATCCTGATTTTAAATTTTAACAACCATTTTTAAATCGATGTTCATCCACCCTGTTCTTGAGTTGTCCCTTGCTGAGGCACGAAGTCCAGGAGCTACTACTAAGACAACGCTCTTCTGCATCATCGCTACAGAGAGCTCTTCTTTACAAAAGTAACTTAGCCCTTAGAGTGTTCCAGTAACATCTGATGATTTCCTGGTCACAAAAGGCCCTGCTCTTCCTTTTATTAGCCCTGCAGGAGCCACTGCAGCTATAAGAGGATGGGCTGGATTCTGTTCTGCCCTATAACTATGCACTTCAGTAATTCTGCCCAGGCCCTTTTTGTTTCCTACATTATCACAAAACTGATCACAGATGGAGCTTCTGACAATGGCAGGAAAAAGAATCTATTTACTCATGAATTGAGTATATTTGACCTGGAATCATTGGGGAAAAACTGTAGGCGCCCATCATGTCAAGGGCACAACGACTTTGTTCCTGACTAAAACTGAAAGTTTGAGCCAGTTTGAACATTCTTCTTTATATAGAAAACGTCAGTCTTAAATAGTTACACTTTGCCCTTGCTGTTTGGCTCTCTTGCATACCAAAGTCTTAGCTCTTAGCAACATGAAATCCCATCCTAATTAGCCTTCATTTAACAATACCACTTTGTGCCATTCTTGGAATGATGAGATCTTTTTTATTCTGGGGGTACAAGAAGGGGAGCTTTTTATTTAGAGCTCTGGTGCAATGTTTCAAGACACTTTATGTAAAGTGAATTACATTGCTGCTGTACTTTGTATCTAGCAAGCAGTCTGAAAACTAAGAGCAGCACTTGAGATAAAAAGCTATGAGCCTAGCACAGTCGCATGTAACTAGGCAAAATTATCAGAGACATACTCAGGCCATATTCAACTATGTTGCAAAAGCTGGTATAATTGACACAGAAAGTGTGCCTTTGTCATGACTTCATAGTGAAATGAAGGCAGTGCAACTTGCTCCCACTTGTCATTCAGGTGGATGGCAAAATGAGTAATTTTACACACTAATTTTACACCGGGGTGGGCAAAATGCATCCCACGGGCCAGATGCGGCCCACCAGGCCACTCTATCTGGCCCGCGGGGCCTCTAAAAAATTTAGAAAAGTAATATTTATCTGCCCCGGCTGCCTGTCATGTGGCCCTCGATAGCTTGCCAAAACTCAGTAAGTGGCCCTCTGCACAAAATAATTGCCCGCCCCTGTTTTACACACTCTTCCTGTCCTCTTTATCTGCCTTTTCACACATGTGCACAACCACTGTCTCTTCTTGCACTTATATTTGCACAATTTTCAATCTTTCAGGCCCAAAATTAATCCTTGTTTTAAGATGTTACAAGGCTTGTAAGCCTCGGCACCAGTTGAGCCAACTGCTATTTGAAGCCTCCTAAGGAATATTGAATCAGTAAATGCATTGCATCAGACATGATATAGCTGATTTGTATCTTACACTATCAATTATGTGACTGCTAAATTTTGCCCAGTGCTGAGAAACAAATGTGTGCGCATGTCCATCTGTACATGTACACACAAGTGTGGAGACGAACTAAGAAAACTTTTCTACTGGGTTGAATACCGTGGTATAACAGCAGAAACACCTGCATGTGTAGGCTCTGTCTTTTAAAAACATATATGTAACATAACATGCAAGATTCATGCATAATATATGCCTAGCAGGATGGAAAATTACATGTGTAAATTTAACCATTGTAGGTGCCAATGGCTAATTATGATTTTTTTGCATATGCAGTTGCTCAGCTGGTTTGTCTTTTCATTACTTGTGAAGTATTCCCTTTCACCATCCAGAAAGTTCTGCATTCTTTTGAACTTATGCAGAATTTTTTGGTTAGAGGAATTTCCTGTTCTTTTTTCTAACCACAGTGTGTCTGTGTAATTTCCACCATCATTTATGTGACTATTACACTTGACTCAATGCTGAGAAACATACACGTGGGCAAGAAAACTAAGAAATTTCTTTTTACTGGCTACCATATCTTGCTGCATTGAAAACCCTGGTATAACAGCAGAAACATTTGCATGTGTAGGCCATTGTTTTTCAAAACTTTTGCATGTAACAGCACATGCAAAATTCATGCACAGTATGTGCCTAACAGGATGGAAAATTTCCGTGATTACACTTGTAAATCTAGCCATTGTAGATGCCAGTGGCTAATTACAATCATTTCCATGTGCAGCTCCCAGCTGGTTCATCTTTATGTTACTGTAAATTATTCCCTTCACTTTCCAGGAAGGTCTCTGTTCTGCAGTCATCTGAACTCATGCAGAATTTCATTGTTAGAGAAATTTCTCTTTTTTTAGCAATAATGTGTCTGATGTGTAACTTCCACCATCACTTTTGTGACTACTAAATTTGACCCTGTGGTAGGAAACATACTTGTGTGCATGTGCACACTTGTGGAAAAGAACTAAGAAACTTTTTCTACTGAATGTCTGAAAACACTCATAAAACAGCAGGAACATATGCATGTGTAAGCTCTGTTTTTTCACAACTCATGCATGTAACAGCACATGCAAAATTAATGCACAGTATGTGCCTAATAGGATGGAAAATGTCCATGATTACATATGTAAATCTAGGTGTTGTAGATGCCAACAGCTAATTGTGATCATTTGCATTTGCATTTGCCCAACTGGCTAGTCTTCACATTACTCCCTTCATTTTCCAGGAAGGTCTGTAATCTGCATTCATCTGAACTCATGCAGAATTTAATGATTAGAGGCATTTCCCATTTTTGTCCCTTTGGGAATCTTTTACAACCTATTTTATTCACCTGTCTCTGCAACTTTGATTTAACTTATTTTGCACACACCTCCTTCCTCAGTTTACTTGGTCCATGATAGTGAATAATGCATGCTCTTCCCTAGAGCAAATCCATCAGCATTTGCATCAAGTGTTTTAGTGGTCCCTCTTCACACATGCTCACCCACCTTCCTTTAACATCTCACTTTCCTCATGATGTTATGCAAACAGCATACTTACAGGTACTAAAGGAGGGCTTAATGTCTCTCATATTTAAGTAGGAGAGACCTGTCTTGGCATGGGTAAGAAGTCTACTTTTAAAGGGAAGCTCTAGTATTCTATAACAGTGTGGCAGGGCACTGTTGGTGCCTGGCAATTTAAGGGCTGGGTCAGGCATCCAGCAGGTGCCTGATGGTGGCAGCCATTTTGAGAACCTAATACATAAATATATATGTACATATATACGTATGTATATAAAGGCTGCAGTCTGCTGCTGCCAGCCCAGACAGAAACATCGCCTAGCTGAGCTGCAGCAAGAACAACCCAGGAGGTAAGGGCAAGAGCTGATGGGGATGGATATGAGGCTCTTGGTCCTGGGCACAACCTAAAACTGCACCCTGCCAGGGATGGGTGGCCTGGTGGGGCTGCTAGTGGCATGGGAGCCCCCAGAAAATGCCAGGCCAGTTACCTCCCCAGTGAAAGGTGGGTTGGGGTGCCTTAATAACCCCAGGTCCCACAACCGGCTGGGTAACCCCATAGTAGGGCTGAGAAGGTGGACCCTTATGAGAGAGTGGGCTAGATGCTCAAGAAGCCTGACTTAAGGCACCCTCGTCTGCTCAATGGTGAGGCCAGGACCAGAAGGGTCAAAAGGGCCAAGAGCCCACTGCAAGGGATGCCCAGAGCTGAGGGCCTTGGGTTCTGACTGGCCTTGGAGGTGAGGCCAGGGCTTGTGTGGCCAAAAGTCCCGGTGGGGGGGCACACCTAAGAGTGGGAAGAGTACAGGGAGCTAGATAGCCCAGAATGAGGGTGGAGTAGGCAGCCTGATTGGAGGGATCCAGTTAGGGTCTAGACTGGAGGATTATGGGGCCCAGTGTGGGGCTGGAGATGTTAAGAACCGTGATGCCATCTGCAAGGCATGGGTTGCAGTGTAGGGAAGGTCGGAGCTGCAGATAGCAGCCCCTGGCATCAGGGCAGTAACAGGCAGTCTCCCACATTATACCAACAGTTTATGGAACAGCAAAGTTGTGGCAGGCAAGACTGGGCAGACTGCCTCATAGAGACAGCTGAGTGGGTCGGCAGGAGATCCAGCCCCGAGAGCTGCCCCCTGTCATAAACAGGATTTCTTGTTATTGCAATTAATCATGTATGTATAAAAGGAGGAGCCATAAGTTACTTCATACTTGGGATCAAAAGCCCAATTCCATTTTAACCTCTGTTTTAACCGCTGAAACAAATACAGGTCTTGGGGACAACAAACTGATAAAGCGCCTATTGTGAGGAGATAATTTTATCACGTTTCACATGAGTCAAACAGGGCTCTGGAAAGTCAGATTCCCCCAATTCTGTTTAACCTTTGCATTTGAGAAATTCTTATAACGCTCTGTCAGTAATTCATAGGTCGCAAGGTGTATAAAATGCAGCTATGAAGCGTACACTCCTGGAATCCTTCACATGCCTTCTGTACGTGGGTGACACCTACCTCTGTCTATCTAATAAACTGGGCTCAGATGGTACAGTATAAAGATCATCTGCCTAGCTAAGAGGTTTATTCAAGATAAGACTGAAATCTTGAGTGCTGGGAGAGGCAAATCAAAGACATAGTAGAAATTATATTAGCTTCTTTGAGTGAGGGTAACAAATGCCTCTGTATTTGTTACCTAGGTTTGTAAACTATTGGTCTTGTTAGATCTTGTATTGCTTCCCAGATGACAGCAGTGGCCAAGGACTTCAAAAGGTGGACCTTGGTGGCTGGTAAAAGAACTCCTCATGCAGATTATTTTCTCTCCATCTGTCCTGCTGCAGGAAGGGGAAAATCAGTGTAGACCATGGGATACAGAGCCACCAAAACATGCTGTCTCAAAGAGGTCACCTAATTGGCTGGTGCAACAAGCTAACTCTTGAGGTACTTGTGCTTTGCCCCAGTTTTCTCGGACAATCCTGATTTAAGTGGTCTCCCTCCTTTGCCCTGAGGGTTGGGTTCACACTATTTTTACTCTTCTCTACTTTTTACAGCACTATTTTTACTCTTTCACAGGAGGGATGTGGCAGCATTGCATGGATTAAGGCTAAAAGCTCTCACTCCACACAGGATGCGAAAGTGGTACGACCTAATCCATACTAGAAAAACTGGTTAGTTTGGGCATTTAATTACATCACAGCTGGCCCTATCATGTGTCTGAGCTAATTCTAGCACATAGTTAAAGCTAACAGTGTCACATTCACCCTGCTTCCCCAGGCTGGATTTGGCCCATGAGCGTCCTCATGGACTGGATACAGACATGGTGGCAGCAGGATGGGTGGTGGGATGAGTAGTGACGGTATCTATAAGGGGTAATGCAGCTCCTCTGCTTCTGATACATGTCACCAACAGTGCTCTGTGCATGGGTGACTGGTGCTTCCCGAGTCTGGGGGTGCACCTGCAAGCACTGGCGTCAGCAGTGGGGCCAGACCTGGTGAGCTCTCGCAGGAGCCACCAGCGGCGGGGCCGGAGCTGGCGAGCTTCTGCAGGGCCTGATTTAGCTTGTAGGCCCTAAGTTTGACAACTCTGATTAAGGCCATGTTGACAAGTAAAACTATGTTGTAGTGAAGACAAAAGTGTGGGGTAATGGGAAGCCCTGATTAAGCTGAATTGGTGGTGTCATATGGCATTATGGGGGTATAGTTATTAAAGGAGACCAAAAGGCACTGAAGACGTAGCTGACTCCAACAGTGTTTCAGTTGCTGAGATCATTTTTGCAACGTTAAGCTTTGATGGAATATTTTTTCCAATTTTTTTGCAATAACGAGCCCAGTATTACATGAAATATGTAAAATGCCTTTCAATTAAACAGCAAACAAAATATTTTTTTGAAGAAGCACAAGGAAGACTCGGTATTTCTCTTGTGTTAGTACAATTTACTCCTCCATTCCCCATAGCATTAGCATGCAATATCTACCTAGGAAGGATAAAAGAGGTCATTTAATACATATGCAATGATAGGGAAAAGATATCCATGTACTCAGATACCCCAGTGGAAAATCATTTAAGGCAATTGGGTCACATAGGTCTCACTAAAGCCACAATTTGAAATTAGCAAGGTAATAAAGCCCAATTCGGAGGTCATTCAGACACTCCCATAAGTAATTTCCAGTCTTTCTTACCCCCCTGGTTAAGATGGTCATGGTAAAAAGAAACCACTGAACTCTGAGGGTGCAGGCTCAGTTTCATGGGTTGGCAGTTCCAACAAGTCCATGTTTCTTGTAAACAGAGCACACTTGAAACAGAATTGATTACAAAATAAATGTATGAGCAGCTGTAAGAAATGGTGGTGAATGTATTTGGTTATTTGTACCTTTTGGAGCTGGAGTGTTTTGTAACGCACCTTTCAAAAGTTTTCAGCTAGATCACACATGCAGCTGAGGTAGGCTGCATGGTGAGTTTGTCACATTGGGCTCATTAGATCGTGTTACTTCTGTCCTTTTTGTTGTTTATTTCTTGTTACCCACTTAGAACCATTTTAGTTGTTGCTGAAGTTTCAGCTGAGTTATCGGGTGTCAGGAGGACGTGTGCCACTGTTAGTTACTTTTCAGAGTAGAAACACCTTTTAAAGAAATTTTCCAAATCCCTTGTCCTTTACCTGGCTGGGCAGACATTTGTATTCAGTATAAAGAAATCTGATAATTTTGTCATTTAAAACATGCCAGAAACGGTATTTTAATATTCTTAGAGAAAATGTGATGGATGATGCATTCCCTAGTGCTGTACAGTAAAGTAATCTGCTCTTCACAAGTAGAAGAGATGGGGACTGTTTTGTAACAAGAGAACTTTGATTCTATGGAAAACTTCATGGCCCACAAAAAAAAAAAAAAAGTTGCTACTCACCACAGAGTTATGCCCAGTGATATAGGTCTTTTATATAGGAGGGAATACAAACATTTGGTGAAGCCATTATTCCTTCATTATATCCACAGGAGATAGCTCTCTTTCTGGACTCACCAGTCTTTAGAGATGGGGGTTCCTACATCTCTCAACCAAAAGATTCTGAGAACAGATTGAGATTGAAACCCAGAAGAAGAATGTAATTGGGTCTGCATTATACAGCTGAAAAATATCACTTTGATATGGATTTGATTCTTGTCTGTTTACTTAAGAGACAAATGATTAGGATAGATGACTGGGAATCAGGACTCCTAAGTTTTATTTTCAGCTCTTGACAGTGTGACTATAGCTTTCTCTTTGCTTCACTTTATCTCTTTAATAAGTATATTAATACGTTCTTGCTTTGTAAGGGCATTGCAAGAATTTATCGTCACACTTTCTCAGAACTGTTCTTCATTTAACTGCTCTTCTCTTCTCATCTTCTCTCCCTTATTCCTCCTCTTTCTTTGGCCATAGTATATGCATGGAGTAATCTGATGTTATCCTCATATGGAGAAAACATGATATACACATTAGACCAAGAGGAAACTTATGAGGTTATTGTTAGAAACGTGAATGGAAGAGGAGAGTCTGGCTAGGAATAGAAAATATGTCAGAAAGACAGGGATTTTTAAAGATATTCAGCTGCCTAGAGGCAAATAGGAAGTAGTGGGACTTCAAAAGTGCCACAGTGTCCTCCTACCATTAATAGTCAGGCATTGAGGTGTTTTCTGGAAAATGGGTAGAATAGAGAGAGCAAAATAGATGATGTATTGCAAAATTAATTCAAAAGAATAACTTCTTGGGCTGCTTTAGAATTGCTTGGTCAGCTTCTATTTGTCTCAAACTCATTCTTCAAATGATTCTTAGTCTGTGGTTTACTCTTGACCAGTTCATTCTTAGTATTCAGCATGTTAAATTCAAATGTTGAGCTGGGATTCTTAGCTTTGTGCAGTTTATGTGCATCTCTACCCCTTACATTTCTACCTCATTTTAAATCTCATCTGAAAAGATATTCTGCCTTTTAGTGATTTACTTATTTGCTACTTAATTTCTCTTAGCCTCTTCTCATTTATCTTTCTTGTTTTTGCTGTAACCCTTGTTCTCATTCCTCCTTCTTTCATCACCAACCTCACTCATACCCATGGCGTATTCCAGTGATTCTCAACCAGGGTCCCTCAACACTCTGGGGTGTCCTGAGATCCTTTCAAGTGTGCCTCAGGGTGCCACACATTGTTAGGTGCGCAAACATGATTCAGAAAAAAACCACAGAGATTTCCAGTAGGAATCCAGAGTGTCAAAACCATTCTAACTTATTGTAGTCCTTCTGAGTTCTTTGCAACAGAAGATTTTCTGTATTATTTTTCTGTAGAAAGAAAAAAACAAGTGAAAAGTAAGAGCTGGCATTTTCTGAGGGCTGCCTCAGAACACTGTAACAGATAGTGCTATTTAAATAAATATATCTATGGAAATATTCACTCCCCCTCCTCCTCATTCCTGCTCTCCTTTCTAGTCAACTCTGAGTTGATAGGGTTTATAGAAAATCCTCAAAAAATACCTAATTCTTATATAGTGTTTCTATCCATAAATCTCAATCACATTACAAAAGAGGAAAATATCATTAACCCCATTTTACAGGGGGGAGGAGAGACAGAAAGGTATAATCAAAGTCACGTAGAAAGCCAAAACATCTCTGGATAGAACTGAAGTCTTCTTAGTTCCAATTGGGTACCAGTTTTACTGGTCCATACTGCCATTCAAAATAGATAAACATATTGGATTGGACTGTGCATTTCCGATGTTGTAGAGTGACTATTTCAGTAACTGTAGCTCTCACAACAAAATCCAAATGCTGCTTTGGAAGTATCTGGCAAAAACAGCAGAAAAAAGAGCTGTGTACAATACCTGCAGCACCTGTGGTTTCCACATATGGCATTTGCTTTTCTTCCACTCAGCAATGAATCCTGAATAGAGACCACACGGGATTCTTTTATTTTCTTTAAAAGTTAAAACAAATGCAGAGACTTATTTCACCAGCCCAGAGAGAGACAAAAATGCAATATTCTACTTTAGACAGATGCAGCAATAAAGTATCCGATTTCATTGCTGAACTGCTCCTAGTCTTGGTCTTGTCTTCAACACATCTTTGCCCAAGTGTTTCTGAAGGTGTCCTGTCCTGAGGGTCCCAGTACTCAACCCACGTGAAGGAAAACATGGTGTAGGTGACTGAGGTATATCAGCATGATGGGAGGGAACTGTGCAATATGGTCTTGGTCTAAAGAGATGATCCCTAAACAGTGTCCTAGAGGAAAGTAAGAAGTCCTTCTGATCTTTGTTGGTGTAACAGTGAAAATTTCCTTTCTGTCCCTTTCTTGATTGAATTGTTACTTTTGTGTAAATGAGAAAATCACTGTAGCTGAAAGTCTGGAACTATTTGATATGAGGACATTTTTGGAGCAGACTATTGCAGCAGTGGGGAATTCTTTGCTGCAGTGAAGGCACTTTGGGGGTATATTCTAGCAGAAGCTTCTTTTGCATTGTGCTAAGATTAAAAACCTCAGGTTACTTAGACTGTAAAATATATCACTTGTCTATAATGGAATACATGTCTCAACGCAGACTTGGGCACATGACCAGAGGTTACAGCTAATGAGAGTTATTATTAAATTATCAACTGTATCTTGAGTGTAAGTATAAAGTCTTCACAATGAAAGAAAATAATACATTTTTTGTGGAAAATTATTTTTTCTACATTCCTGAATTTCAGTAATCCCTGATTTGGGGGGTCTAAAGTTTCAGGTGCCCAACTTTAAACACAACAGGTATGGTCAGACATGTATTTGAAGTGCTCCAAATTTGTCTACTTCCCCCAGAACTTCAAAATGGCTAGGGAGCTAGAAAGCAGGTATCCCTGCACTTGAACTGTTTCAAACAGGATGTCTGTCCATGGTAAGTGAAGGTATCCCTTGGTCTTTGGTTTCTGGAAGTTCCAGAGAGGATGGCTGAGTGCACAAAAGAGCAGCTGCTGGCTGTCCACCCTACTTACCTCCCCATGGTGGGGAGGTAGAGAGCAGAGCACTGTGGGATGCTGAAAGACTACTGGAGGGTACAGACATTTGAGGAAGTCGTTCTAAATGAACCACTTCAAAGATGTTTATCTTTCTCTGAGGGTCACTTTGGATTACTTTTGGCCATTTTTAAGTGCTGCTTTGGCCATGAAAGCACTCACTGTTTGGAGTGCTTAAAAGCACTTGAACTGCTTCAAACAGGATTCTGTCCATGGCAAGTGAGGTCGATTCACAGACACCGCAATTTAGAGGTACAAAGCACTTGTGGACTTTAGGGACCTGCTGAGTTAAGCAGTAGCTGAGTGGGAGATTTGAGGATCTAGATTTTGGACTCTGGTGCCTAAAGTGGCAGTCCTTGCTAAGTCTCTTTGTGAATCTAGCCCTTATCTTAGAAGAGGTGGTGGATTCCGCAATCGTGTCTAAGAAGAAAGACAAGCAGGCTGTGTTTTGAGAAGGAAGGAAGGCCATATCACATGAAAGGAAAATAGCAGAACTCATCATACAATCAGGAAAACTTAATCTTCCTTCACAGACCTGCATTTCTTGGCTGAGCACAACAATTGATGGTTCTTCAATAAACAGACAGGAAAGAACAGTAATAACTGAGGACACATGGCATGTGCTTGTCCTGCACAGAGTGCATAAAAAACAGACTGGAGAAACAAAGCCGTTATTTTCACCCACAAGCATGAAGCACCGCCCCAAAGAAGGGAATACAGAAACCAGCATGAGATGCCTAGTAAAGTCTTAATTTAATTTCCTAGTAGCCTTCTGGATTCTTTTTCTCTCTTGCCTTTTCTGGTAGCCAAGTCTCTCTGGGATATACATGGATATATGCGTGTGCACACATGCGTGTGTCTGTGCATGTGTGTGGGAGGCAGAAGGGTGGTATTTTAAGCTCTTATTTTCTCCCTGAGCCTCAATTCCCAGTCTATAAAATGGGGATAATACCACCCCTTATTTCATAGGGCTTTTTTAATAGAAATTACTTAAGACTTGTGAAACATTCAAATACTATAGTGATAGTGATAAGCTCTACGGAAAAGACCCTGAAGAAATAAATAGTTATATCTTCAGAGTAGGAATTCTTACAGTAAATCAGGTATTGAAAAGTGAAAAAATAAGACTAGCTGCTCATTTAATGAGCACCGTATGTCCTATGCACAAACAAGGAAGGTGTCATATGGAAAATAATATGGAGCCATGTAACTAAGGACTTTGTCCTTAATGTAAACATGTAAGGAGGCTGAAGGTTGTCCAGGCAACATTAACTCTAGCTTTCCTAACTTTTTAGCTCTCCTAACTTTTGAGTGTCTGACTTTGCAATCATTACAATATTTTTCTTAAATATTGGGGTCCTTTTTGATTGTTTTTGTCTATAAATTTCTGAATGTAAATAGAGGCTTAGATTTTCTGAAATCTACATGTTTACAGTTCTGGGTACTTTATTAGCATAAATGATCAGTTAGACACACATCTGTTTGTATATGCAAAACATACGTGTACTTTTCGTTAATTTTTTCCTAACAATTTGCCTCACAAAATGGCATGGAGAACGGTAATAGTTATGAAGGGGCAGTATAACAAGGGCAGGTACGGGAGACATCTGCTAACATGCTGCAACTCTGGGTGATTGTTCTTTTGAAACTGAGAGTATGTCCACAGGGGCAAAAATGAGTTTCATTTATTTTTTCTTGGAGTTTTTTCTTAATTATTCATGAGCATGAGGAAGGCTAAAAGATATTTTAAGATGTTGTTTTCTACTTATTCTTTTTGAAATGTGTATCTTCCTTCTCTTAAAAGATTTGTAAGCAATTTGAGAGAACTAGGATAATTAAGATATAGGTAACAATGGTGTGAACCTCTTGTAGCTGCATTAATTCAACTGCAGATTGTCTTAACTCTTAACCACACTTTTTCACGGAAACCTGGTAGCTCTGCAGGGACAGTACTACAGTAAGAAAAGCCAGACCCCTGGATGTTACCCTTTCCCTTCCTACAAACTTGCAGACCTCTTAGAGCTCTGACCCCATAACTGCTCAGAGTGGGACTGAAACAGGATGGGGGCAGTAGTATCCCTTCCTCTTCATAGTCCATCTTTCTGCCATTCTCCCCTCCTCATGGCCCTCATCATGTATCCCACTTCCCTGTCTCCCTCTACCAACTCCTTCCATTCTCTCAGTCTGATAGTGCCCTCTCTTACCTGCCCTCACTTATCCATGTTCACCCTCTCTTCCCTCATTTCTGCCCTCTTCCTATATTTTCTTCTCACTTTTTAAAAGCCACCCACTCTTTTCCCTTTATTTACTTCTTCCTCTGTCTGCTTGCTGTGACCAGATGGAAGCACATCAGTTTGCACGTTTGTCTCTCTCTCTTTCTTTCTCTCTCTCTCATTCTACCTCTGTGTTGATTTCCCCTTCCTGACTGTAGGTAAAAGTATCTTCTTAATTCAGGTTAAGAAGAGTACTCTGCTCTTTCTTTCTCTGATCTTTCCCTTGATCCTTTTAACGCATTCTTTCCAACATTGTTGAAATATCCTTGCTTTCTCACACTGTGAAATGTCCCCCCTCTCCACCTGTCTCTCTCCTGTGTTTCCAATATGCTCTTTGATGTGCTCTGAGATGCTACTTCACAACAAATTGTATTGTACCATATCTTTTATCCTCCGGATGCCCTTTATCAGCCTGATCTATCATGTATTGTATTGTTAAGCTGCTTCTTACTGTGATACTTAAGCATTCTCCTTTGCAGCCCAATTGAAATATATACACAATGATTGCTTCTTATCAACCACCATAACCCAAATGTAACAGCTGGTAAAGCTAGACGTCTGAGTTGGAATTACCCATGTGTTACATTCTATTTCTCCTGTAAAATACTCCATCTTTCTGATTCTCCAGTTCTTGCAGAGAGATTGGTGTGGTCAGGTGACTCTGTGACAGGCTGGTTTGCTGCACTGTGGCATATTCAGAGGAGTCACACTGATGTGTATATAAACCTACCTGTGTGAACAGTCCCCAGGAATGTGGACCTAGAAAACCAAGCATGCTTCTGCAATGCAACTGTGGGATCATTAGCCCTGCCACCTGCCTGGTGCTGAACAGTTGCTGGCTCTGCTGTTTCTGTTTGATTCCTGGCACTTCCGTACAGAGGGACCTGACTCTGAAAGAGGCCATTGTGGTGAGGCCTCTCAATGGACCCTCAGTATACAGGGCATCCCTTAATTGCCTCTGTCCTGCACAAACGTGTCTTGCCTCATTACTGTGGCTACAGATTATTGATACTGGAATTGCTGAGTCATAACATTGAAGTTATGAAAATGCTCTTGGTCTGACAGACAAATTAGCTCGGTGCTTCCAGTATTATTAGCCATAGTAGCCAGGAGAGAGATCTGAGGACTGGGAAAAAGCAAATATGGAATCTATTATTTAGTTGGTTAGAAAGAATAAGAAAGGGCCACAAAGGAAGTGGCTGATTAGAAAAGGGAGATAGTAGTGGGGATGTGGGTCTCAGGACATAAGTGGCTTACATTCTGTTCCCTGTTCTTACTTTTTTGTCACCTAGGTTTTGTCATTTTACCTGGCTGCACTTCAGTTTCCTTCTCTGTCAAATAATAATTAATCTTGTATCTGGGGACCTCAACGTGCTTTACAGATATTTAGTGAATCCTTATATCAAAGCCCTTGTCTGAGGCAGACAGGTATTGTTACTTCCATTTTACAGCTGGCAGAACTGAGGTACAGAAAAGGTTAAGTGTTTCACTCGAGGTTGCTCAGGAATTCTACAGCAAGATATAAATCCCTTGGGTTTTTTAATCGGTGGTTTAGAGATTCTTCTGCCCTGCGAACAGCATGCAGTGTTTCAAAACAGTAAACGCCATGAGAAAGGGATTTTCTTTCTCCTTTTGTTTGGGCAGTTTAGTCAGGGAATAACCTGAGGAGACCTTTCTGGGTAGAAAAACTACTTCTGTCAAAAGATTTAAGTGTCAGGGTGTGGCAGTGAAGCTTTCAAAAACACTTCCATTGCTAGCTGTGTTTGATTTCACACTCGGTAGGGGTATTCTGTTAGTCTCAAGGTTAAATCTGAGTGTCATTTGTCATTTTTATTATGTGAGGGTTGGAGTGTTGTAGCTGTGATGGTCCAAGAAATGTATGAGAGGTAAGTCTGGGGAACTGACCTGAGGAAGGGCACTTGATGCCCAAAACTTGTCCAGCAGCTCTCCCAGCTATACAGTTGGTCCAGTAAACTAGATCACTAAAAGTGCCTTGCCATACAGATTATGTTGACCTTTTTCTCTTATGGCTTTCTTAATAAAAATAATCTGAAGAACCTGTATGGCATTTACGCCAAGCACAAAGTAGTGCAATAATTTACAGCATCTTGCACCCACTCTCAGCAAACATCTCAGGCATGTTATAAGCACTGGTTGTAATAACAGCGAACAGTCATTTCCTCAGAAAAACTGTACTGAGAGTAATTACGAGCTGTCCAGAGATGTGCAAATGAAAGTTTGCTAAGCATTTAGAGCAAGGGCTTCTCAATCTTTTTAGACAAAGGCACCCCTGAATAAACTTGAGGCACCCCCAGGAAAATGCCAACTCTTATTTTCCTTTAGTCAAAAAAACAAGTGAAAACTAAAAGAGCCATTCTTCTGTTGTAAAGACCCCCAAAAGGAAGAATGTTTTCTAATGCTACAGATTCCTAACTGAAATGACTGGGTTTATCATGTGAATGTCGGCACACCTAACAGTGTGAAAATTGGCACTGTGGGCAACTTGTGCCTCCTGAGTCGGGGGGGGGGGGAGGGGGGGGGGATGCCAGCAGCCGATCCCTAAGCCAGTGGCGAAATCAGAAGTACACTTCCAGTTTTGTGACTTGCACTTCCAGGGGGTGCATAGCCGATCTCAGGGGGTGCATGTACACCCGCCAATGATTGGCGTGGCACCCTGCAATGCCCTCACCCTTGAAAGGATCTCAATGCACCCTAGGGTGCCATGGCCACCTAGTTGAGAATCACTGATTTAGAGATTATCCAATAGACATACAACAGAAGGCCAATGTACAATTATACAACCTGAGATCCACTCTAGGCAAAGTACCTCAGCACCAGTAGAATATATTGAGAAGGGAGTGACATTGTACGGAGCCCTGCAATGACTGGACAACCATGAGGACCTCTTGTTTAGCTTCTGTTTTCATGTCTTTTGGAGCTATGGGCTCCTTACTTTTTGCCTTTCCAAGCAATGAGATTTATCATGACTAGAATACAGATTATCCCCTGCTCAGGGTCAGACTGACTGTAGAAGCTTGGCTGGACCTACACAAAATCTAAATGACCAAATCAAAATAACAGTGCATCTTGCATAAAAATGCAAGATTGTGGCTGGGACCATGCAAAATAAAGCAATCCCAATTGATTTCATCTGCTGTGCTAGTTGCAAATGTACCCATGTTTTATTGTGCCAAAGCATCATAGTGTTTGTAATCATCTGAAAGCTTTTATAGCTAGGAAAGAAGTCCTTCTGGCAAAAGACAGCAGCTGGGGAAAAACTGGGTTGTGGTGACAAGACTGCCACAAAGAAGATCAGTCTCCACGAATGGTTGCAACCCATTAGGCATAGAGAAAGTGGAGCTTGTAGCACCCAATACCAGACCCATGCCATAAAATGATAACAGTCCATATTGAATACTGGGACAAGAGTGGATGAAGATGGTGAGAGCGCTTTCAAGAAGAACAAACAGTTGCTCTGCTAGTGGATGCCATCCACTAGGTGTTGAGTTAGCTAGGCCTCAACCTTTTACCACACCCGAGCCTAAAAATAAAAGCAATGGTTCCTCTAAAAAGAAAACTGTTGGCAGAAACCTGGCACACTCATCACATATATATAGCAAAGCTAAGAGAGCAAGAGAGAGACCAGACAGCCTGAGCTGGTATAACTAGAGAAAGTAGGAAACTACATCTATGTTTCAATTGAACTAGTATAACTAAAGAAAACAAAGGACTAAATATACATTTCAAAGCAGAACCTGTAAGAGGTGAAAGACAAATGCACTGAATACAGGGCCTGAGGAACATGAGTGTGCTGTGTGTGACTGTAAATATATCCTGGTTAACACATTTCCCCTGGATTAAGGCATATTTCTCAAAGAAGGCATTCAAATGTCTGTTTGGGGTTTTGTAAATGTTGCCATATATCATCACTGGTGCAGACTATTGCAGATGCTGCTCCATTGTTAAATAAATACCCAAAGACACTGTCCTATGACCAATGCCCCAAGGTATCCCATTCACTCAATCCCGACCCATCATGTTTGATTGACTTGTAACTCCAGACAGATCAGAAACTTGCAAAAACAAGTTTCACACTTGGACATCCAAAACAGGATCCAAGCAGTTGGCAACTGTAATGTGATGGTCCCTTCCTCCCTGCTTTGTTGGAAGTTTAATTGACTAACTATCAAGGAGAAATGCTTTGAAGCTATACAATTAAATGCTAGAAGAGCAAAACAGACTTGTCAGCAAGGTGTGCGCTCCAAGAGAAAGAGAGAAATCACTACAACATTGCACCCAGCTCCTCACGGCGAAGGATCCTGCTCCGTGAAAGCTGTAAGGAAACTGCTTCCTGGCCTGTACTGGTGAGAAAACACTCTTACAGCTAAAAATACACTCGGACTTTGGTGATAGCTCATTTATTGCATATTGAAAAGGAGTCTTTCTGTCATTTAGTTTTATAGCTTGCTTGTGGTATTGTTTTTAAAACCTTTCTGCTATTAATCGAATGAGGTGTCATGTCAGTCCTTAACTACACTAGGTTTAAATCCTGCTTTTAAGTTCAACTCAGACCAGTTGCCATAGTTGGGGTCATAGTTTTACCCCATGGTCAGATTGATATGGACCCTGGGTGGGGGGTTTCGCTTTCCTCTGTAGCGCGGGGCATGGCCCTCTACCTTAGATCTTTTGAGCATATATTGACAACATTTCAATGTTGTCTTTACCTATGGCAGGTGAGGGTGTTAGGTCTGTGTTGTGTCACGGTTGAGGGTAGTCATAGGTAGGGTTTAGATTACGGTTGGGTAGGATGGTTTGGATAGGGAAGATCCTGCTTCAGGGCAGGGGGTTGAACTTGGGTGACCTCAAAAAATTGGGTCAAAACTCGTAACTGTTCCTCTCCACGGAAATCTTTAGTAAAAGGTGAAAGATTTGTACGGTTTGAATTGACCAGCTCCCTTCCAGCCCTACTTGTCTATGATTCTATGTAAGCAATGGAACAGCCTGTGCTGTCAGCACCAGGTACCTTGTGCTTTATGCTTCTGAGAGGTAGGTAGCCTGAAGTCAGTCAGGAGGCTGGGTGGAGGTGCACCTTTATAGCAGAAGAGAGTTTTACCTATAGGGAAGGGGAAATCAACACAGAGGAGGAATGAAAAAAAATAGAGAGAGATATGAACATGCAAATTGATGTGCTTCCATCTGGTCACAGCAAGCAGAGAGAGGAAGGAAGGAAGTAAAGGGAAAGGTAGTGAGGGGGCAGACATGAGGGAAGAGAGGGTGAGGGGAACCAGGTAAGAGAGGGCAGGATCAGATAGAGTGGGAGGAGGAGTTGGTAGGGGGAAGCAGGGAGGTGAAATACATGGAGAGAGCCATAAGGAGGGAGAAATGGCAGACAACCACTTACCTGTGGTTCAGTGATTCTTCCTGCCTAACCCCTGGTGGCCTCCCTGGCACCAGGTCTGCCAGGCATCAAATACAATGGGATCTGAAACACTATGCATCTGGGTCCAAGAAGGCAGTTTTCCTTATCCCAGGGATTTCATAGACATTAGAGCTGGAAGGGACCTTGGAAGATCATCGAGTCCAGCCCCCCGCCCAAAGGGCAGGAAGTCAGCTAGGGTCATAGGATCCCAGCAAGATAAGCATCCAGTTTCATCCTGAAGGTGTTCAATGAAGGCGCTTGAACCATCTCCGGTGGCAGGCTGTTCCAGACCTTGGGGGCTCGGACAGTAAAGAAATTCTTCCTTATGTCCAGCCTGAAACGGTCTTGTAGTAGTTTGTGACCATTCGACCTTGTCATCCCTAGGGGCGCTCTGGTGAACAAACATTCCCCCAGATACTGGTGGTCACCTGTGATAAACTTGTAGGTGGCCATCAGATCACCCCTGAGCCTGCGCTTTTCCAGGCTAAAGAGCCCCAGGGCTCTCAGGATAACTGCTCTTCTGGGGTGGTTGAGTACCTGCCCAGGTGTTGGGGCTTAAAGCCCACTTTATGGAAATGGGAGACTCCTCCCTAGCTTGCTCCTGTGGCCATATGGCTGAGGGCAGGTGAAACTTGGGGGCATCCGAACCCCAAGCCTCCACGTTTGGGCCTGCATGTAGGATGCTCGCCAAAAGATGTTGGAAATATGAGCAGCCCCTGGCGGGGGTGGAGGATGCTTGCCGGTTGTAGGGCCACTTCTGGTTCTGGACTCGCTCACGGATTTGGACTTGATTTGGCTTGGAACACGAAAAAATCCTTTAAAAAAAGTCAAAATCAAGGGGATGGGGGATGGTACAGGTTGCCTTCCCACCTGGACCCATAGCATAAGAGGTGGAGGTCAAAAAACCCCAGGGTTTCACCCTCCTCTCGGGACGAAGCAACCCCTTCATACGCCTAGGTGCCAGGTAAGTGCAAGAGAGCTGCAGCACGGAGCTAGGACCCGGGCTAACCCTGGGCAAGCCGGGCCCGGGGGGAGGCTGCCTGCTGGAGGCTGCCCCAGCCCGGCCCGGCCCGCACAGCGCCCGCCCGTCCACCCCTCCCCTCGCCTCCCTGCGCGCGGCCGGGCGGGGCAGCAGCGAAGGAGTTAAGGGGTGGCGATGGGGAAGGCCGGCTGTCAGGAGCGAGCATGTGCAGATTGCAACCGCATCCATGCTACGGGCGAGCGGCACTAGCACATTGCATCTCCAGCCGCCGCCGCCAGCCATCACGGCATCCATGGAGGCAGAGCCTGCCGGGCGCTGCTGAGAGCAGGAGGAAGCCGGAGGTGGGAGGGGAGGAGCCGGCAGCACCTGGCCCGGCCCGGCCCGGCCCGCCGCCCCGCCGGGGTAGGTGCCTGGGGATGCGGGGCGGGGTTGAGGCCCCGGCGCCTCCACTTCCTGCAACAAAGGGGCCGCCGGGATGCTGGAGCCGGCCCGGCGGGAGGCAGGGGCACCTGCTGAGCGGGCGGCGCGCGACCCGGGGCTGGAGACCCCTAGAGCAGCGGGCAGAGGACGCCTGGGGCCTGAGACTCTTCCCAGAGCAACAGGAATCTGCCAGGGGAAACCCGGGGAGGTCAGACCAGGAACTCACTTTGTAATAAGTCCGGATGATGGCTTTGAATGGATGTTTCAAAAGGGTTGTTTGGGTTTTGTTTTTATCCCCTGCTTCTGCCCCTGTCTGGGAGGGGCGTGCAGCCGGCGGTGCTGCCTGTCCCACGGATGAGTTCCCTTCGACTCTGGGCCCCTGGCGCCCGGATTTTGCAAACTGCCCACGGACATTTGGAAGAGCTGGGATCTGGGGAAGGTTGTATCCCACGGCCTGGTCTGACCTGGTGTGTCAGAGCAAGGGAGTCCTTGGCAGGCATTGACTTTTTTCCTTCCTTGGCTGAGTTTGGCCCAGCAGACCTGTTTTATGTGGGAGGTAAGGGATAGTGGTTATTTTCCTAGGTGCTTCTGTGGGGCATAGATTGAATCTAGATGCTGAAATCGCATAAAACAGTCCAGGTCAACCCTGGTCAAGCACCAACAAAACCATGCGGGTGCCCAGATGCATTTTTTTATCAAACTAGACTTCATAGGTTTCATAGACATTCAGGGCTGGAAGGGGCCTTGTGCAATCATTGAGTCCAGCTCCCTGCACTAGGCAGGAAGTCAGCTGCCATCAAATGATCCCAGCAAGGTAAACATCCAGACGCCTTTTGAATGAGTCCAGAGCAGGTGCTTGCACCACCTCTGGGGGGAGTCTGTTCCAGACCTTGGACACGCGGACTGTAAAGAAGTTTTTTCTTACGTTCAGTCCAAATTGGCCTTCCAGGAGTTTGTGGCCATTAGACCTTGTTATCCCTTGGGGAGCTCTGGTGAACAACTGTTCTCCTAGGTCCTGATGCATCCCCTTTATATACTTGTAGGGGGGTGCAAACTGAGTGCTGCTGACAGTGGTGTTAGATCTCAGCTTGCAAAGACTCCTGTACATTCTGAGATGCAATCCAGATCAACCATGTCAGCTCCTTGATCCTGGTCAGAGCTTGGATGAACAGTAACTCTGGCTAAATTCTCATTTTAATAGGCATCCACAGACTGCATCTAATGCCACATGCAGACAGCTGCATTCGGTTTAGTGCAAAGCATAGTACTCACAGTGATACAGCTCCCAAAAAGAGGGTGGTTGCAGTGATGGTACCAGCCACCTTTTCCAGAATAGCCCGCGGAGCCACTGGATCCAGCCTGTGGTGCTTTGGTGACAAAGGGCTTTGCCTGTGCAGCAGTTGGGCACCAGGGGAATTTGACTGTGCCCTGCTAGGGAGAAGCAGCAGTAGTGATGGCGGCAGCAAGTCTTAAGTGCCAGCCTGCCTTCAATCTGGGCTGGATTGTTCCAGCCCAACCATTTGAAAAAGTTGCAAACCTCCGGATTAGATTGTTCTCCCCAGATTGTTCTCCCCAGTAGGCTAATGAGGAACACCCTCTACCCTTCCTTTTGAACTGGGCCAAGAATGCCATTTTTCAGGACATCAAAAGGAGAGCAAGTGAAGAGAGCATGACTCTGTAACTTAGCAATGAGGACATTCCCCTGGGGTGGAGAGAGTCTGGACTTCACCCCCTGTTCTCAATACTGTTTGTGTTTTACATTAAAGAGGCATTGGTTAAAAACCAGTAATTACCCTGGCAGCAGGATTCTCAGGTTCATTTGGATTGCATTAGGTGTGTACCATTAACTGGTTGGGGCACAGTGCCCAAATTTTAGATATGACACTGCCTGTAAGAACAAATTGGGTCTGGGCCGATGACTCAGAATTGGGACCTGCTTTTCCTCCGAGCAGAGGCAGTGAAGCTTTGTCAAATGAAGTATTTCATTTCATTCTGTAGTGTTTTTAATGACAGGATCATCCTATTTCCCTCTTAACTCCTAGAAAAGATGGTCCCTCCAGGAGCTGAAATTATTCATGACCAGGATGGTAAAACTGTGCTGTGACTACCTGAACCAATGGCATAACTAGGGTGGAGTGACAGAGACAAACCACCCTGGGCCCCAATTTGAAGGGTGGCAGCTAAAAAAAACAACCCAATTGTCACTGGCAGCTTCACAATTGTGGCAACAGCAACCAGAATTCACCACTACCCCTGTGCCCTGGGCACCTGGCCTCATAGCTCGGCCGCTGATCTGAACTGCATTTGTCAAGAATCCGTGCAGAAAATTAAAGCCCTCAGAAGGCATTGTCCTTTCATATCCAGGCATGCAAGCACATTAATACCACTGCCATTCTTTGCTAAATAGATCTTACAGGAGACTATTTCACAAAATTATGAGTGAACAGAAAATCAGAAATTGTTAAAATGATACAGTTGACAGCAGCTGCCCCTCTAAGCCCACTGGGCCCCTGCTGAGGAAAGCCCTTTAGCATGTACTTAACATTAAGCTTGTGCTTAAGTCCCTTTGATGTAAATGGCACATAAGCAGTATGTGTGTAAGTGCTCCCTTGACTCGGGGTCATAGTGAGCAGTCCAACATAGTCTACTCTGAGATGGCAGTAGCTTGCACTTCTTTGCTTGCAATAATGTTCTTCATTATAGCTGTAAACTGTATCAATGTACACTTCAAATTAGGAGCAGAAACCTTCCTGCACAAAGTGTGTCCTGCACTGTAGAGGGTACTCCCATTTGGAGTTATTTTTCATATTTTGTAGGAGGGCCGACTGAGACCCAGATAGATGATGCTTCAGGAATGTACCTAGGAATATAGCATAGGCACTGACTCCTACACTCTTGGTTTAATAGTTATGCTATCTCTCTTAAGAAAGGATATGAGGGCCCACTTAATGCATAAGAAATACTTTGAGGTCTCCTGATTACAGGCACATAGAAGAATGATCATCCTGTATAAGGGAAGATAGTGTGTAAAATAAGGTTCTGAACATCATGCTTTGGCAACTACAGAAGATCTTTTTGCTGATGATGGTACAATGCATCTGCAAGGTTGGTCAATGATATTGTGCCCATTCTAAATTGGATAAAAACCAAGGCAGGCAGAAAGCAAGGGTGCAGACAGACGTGACAACTGAAATGTTTCCAAAGCAAAAGCGCTTCAAAAAAGAAATGTTTCAGCCAGGGGCTGCATGCATGCCCTTGTGCCATTCTTGGCTGAAATGTTTCAAAATGCTGCAGCCTCCTTCACTGCCTGCCAGGGGATGCTAAAGCAGGCTGCAGTAACCTGCCTCTTCACTCTCAGCTTTCCCCTCCCCTCACAGGGACAGGAGGCAGAGGGGAGAGTGGAGAGCTGGCAAGAGCTAGAAGACAGAGGGGAGACTGGGGAGGGGGCAGGGGTTGATGATGTGGCTTATATGTGTGTTCAGCTAGCCCTTTTACATGTTTTAATTTTTACATTTGTTTCCACTACAGGTGGTCCCAAAGTCACATGATAAGCTAGTGAAAACCAAAAAGAAAATCTAGGAATCTTGACTGTTAGGTGTCGGGTCCTGTCTCGCCTTTTCAATTCCCTGTCATTTCAGAGCCTTGGGTATTGGTGGCATCTACGTTTTTCCTGCTTGTGGCATGCAACTATTTATTTCCCAAGGGACTGAAATATATTAGCATTGTTTCTGCTATGACATGCTACTGTGCAGTATTATTAGGCTACTGCGCATTTAGCATCTTGTGTAGATGCACGCTGTGTCCCCTAACCTGGATTAAACTAAAGCGCTACTGTGCAGTATTATTAGGCTACTGCACAGTAGCATCACTAAAAAGGTATGTGCCAATGCTGTTACGCAGTGATGCTGGTTGCTGCGCGTTGATTTAGTACTTGATTATACAAGTACTAAACTTAATGCACAGTAACTACAGCACATTAATGAATGTGTAAACATGGCCACAGTGTAGGAATAACTGGGTGAAATTTAATCATCGGATGTTCAGGAGGTCGGACTAGGTGTAACCTTCTCTTTTTGATGTACAAGCTATATGTATCTTAGTTGTCCTCCTCTGACCATGTAGTACTATTCTTATGCATATATATAATGTGTACATAAAAACATACAGACCTTATGGTATATAGCATACACTGACATTGTAGAGCTGGCAAGAACGAGGCCCACTTATGACCAAAAGTGTAAGTTAAATCAGAGAATACATGAATAATAATAATTTTATATAATAAAAATGATTTGCTGCACCAGCAGTTTTGCCAGTGGGGCTAATGTCTTGGCACTGGCAGGGACTTGCAGGGTGTTGTTGTAAAATACTTGTGGTAGGTTACAAAAATAATCCAGGGCCTGGAAATTAAAATTTGTGGTATGTGGCTTAAGTACTTTTTACCTACTTAATGACAAGAGGGGGAGAGACACCTAGATCACTGTTGTACAGGTACTTAAACATGGCAGTGATATTTGATAGTGAAGGCTTGTCAGTTTAGCTGACAAAAGCATAACAAGATCTAATGTCTGGAATTGGAAGTTAGACAAATTTAGCCTTGAAGTAAGAGCAAGGTTCCTAGCTGTGAGGTTAATTTATGTATTAGAGCAGCTCATGGGGTGAGATGGTAGACATAGCCTTGTTCAGAGTCTGTTAAATGGGATTAGTTATCTTTCTAAAAGATATGCTTTAGTCCAACATGCAAGAGATTCTGTGACTTGTCTGTGTGCAGAGGGTCAGGCTGGGGAGTTGCAGTGGTCCCTTCTGTTTTGGGTGCCTTGGAGCTAATGAATCCCCTTTTTCATTCTCTTACTTCATGGCCATGGAAGGAACTGGTAGCTAAATTGATTTTTTTGTGCTTGCCAGTCTGTATTAGGACAATGGCTATTATCATATCTCATGCTTCAAGGTTTCAGCTGGTCTTCTGTAGAGTTCGGATTGACTATTTCATTTATTGCATAACTGGCCACAACTAGAGACAGGACACCAGGCAGGTTGGAACATGGCGCTGAAGTGGTACGGATAATCTTCTTTCTTAGATGCCTGCCTGGTGTGCCTGCATGCTCACAAACCGGTTGTCAGATATGAGGTCAGGAAGGAATTTTACTCCAGTTCAGATTGTCAAAAACCTTGTAGCTTTTTCATTAGCTTCCTCTGTGGCATGGATCTGGAGCTTCTGCTATATCTGGGATTCTTTCCCTTAATCAGTTCCCTACAGGAGCCTTAAGTGTTGGAGGCACGTTGGTCTCTCCTGTTTTTTGCCTATGTTACACAACCATTCAGTTTCCTGAGGACTGAAACGCTTTAGTCTGTCTCAAGTTATGGGGCTCAGTATAGTGCAAAACTGGCTGATCCCCATAATTTGAGACTGTTTCAAGTTATGGGGCTCAGCCAGGGTACAGGCTTTCTCAGCACTGTCTGCTGTGCTGTCCTGCAGCAGAGAAAGGAAGGGGTGCCCAGAGCTACAGCAGATGGAGGGATGGGGTGAGTAGTAGTTGGGTGGGAGCTTAGCTGAGCTGTATGTTAACCCCTCAGTGGCTGCACGCAGTCCGCAGCCTGTTAGATGGGCAGCCCTAGTCTAAAGATCTCTTTTGGCCTTATACAGTATGAAAATGGGAAACGAAAACAAGTGAAAAGGAAGTGTCCTGAAAGCCTGGTTACAAAACAGTGAAGAGTGGGTAAAGCCGAATATCTTTGAGGAGGTTAGAGACATAGTGGCATGTGAAGACGATGTTTGTTCTGGCACTGGAGCCATGCAAGGAGTAGATTAATGAGATTTCTGCTGATGCTTTGTCACCTCTGGGTTTTGTTTGTTTCTGAATTTCTTTTAATAAATGTCATGTTTAAATAAAGTGAAAGGGCTGCCACATATGGCTTTGCAGTGCCAGGCTATCTGTCAGCAACTGGCAAGGTACACTAGAAAGGGGTACTGTCATGGCTAAAAAGTACCAATATTCCTTCACCCTTGTGTTTAATCAGACTGGGAAAATTAAGTGCAATGCACAAGGAAAGCCTGTTGTTTACTAGCGGGAGTCAGGACAAATTTCTCTGCCATTTCCCATGTTCCTGTTGTAGGAAGTATTGCACATTTAGATACAGTATGGGGCATTGCATTTTTCTTGGATGCATGAGATATTGGCTAAAGGTGGACACAGTGGACCTGACTAAAAAGGACACCAGATTGTTTTGTCAGTTTCTACATGGGCTGAAAGTGAAGGAAAAGCCTGCCATGGTACTTGACTTGGATATAAGCTGAAGTAAATGGAGCTGCACCAAGAACAAATTTGAAGCATCTAGCACCTGGACTTCTGTCTTTTAAAGAAAAACCTCCGTGTTGCAAATTGTCAAACATGGCTATTTTTTATTTATTTTTCAGAGGAGGTTAACCACAAATTGAGATAAGTATTTTTTTTAAGCAAAGGCAGTACCTGTACTAGTCTTAGCAGAGAAGGAATTATAGATGAGCAGTTAGCCCACCTTTTCTCATCTTTCCATTGCACATTTCACTGAGGTCCTCAGATTGTATTGCCACACAAATGTTACTTCCTGTTAGTGCTGTAGACCCAATACAGATGTTGGGAAGGCAGTAGGAGTTTGATTTGTCTTGTACATCATCAGAAGTACTGTCTGTTGGTGTTTCTGCTCTGTCCCTTATCAGTGGCAAGACAGGACGTAGAAATACTTAGGGGGTTTGTCAGCTTCTACATAAAGGTGGCTGTATGGGGAGCCAAAAAAGTGTGTTCTTTTGAAAATGGAGCCAACTGGATTTGGAAGTCGCGGAGAGGGGGAAATGCAGGAATCCACTTGATTGTCTTGCAGTGGGACTCTTCTGCCCGCCTCTGCACTTTAAGGTATAAATGCCATCTGTGCTGGCTGCCTGTGAAATAAAGTAGGTGAGAGGGTTGGAGGACAATTCTGTCTGGTAGTACAGAGGAACAAAATCCAAACTGGGCTGGTACTCTGGCTCTGTTGCAACAGATACAGCCTCTGCCAGTTTAGAAAAACGTGCCCCTTCCTGGTTGGTCAGATCCCTGCATTCCTGCCTTGCTTCTTTGTAAGTGATATGCCCATTACAAGACAGGTTTTATTTACAACTCAATGGCACCTAACAATTCTGCCAAAACAAATGCAGAAAATTTAGTTTGTTTCCACATTTGCATGCGTGCAGCTCCATAGCTGGGTTTTGATGCATTATTATGCTACAAGGAGGCTTCAGAAATTTCTGCTAGTAACCGTAGCTGCAAAACTGGGGATATATATATCAGTTGTCAGGAAACCTATATATCGTTATCAGTCAGCAAGGGGGAAAGTAAGGTTTTACATTGTCTTCTGCTTTGTGGGTTACCATTGACCTCAGCTAATCAAATCTAACACAGTAAATTGAAGCAAACCTTTTTCAAAACCTCCCCCACAATCTTCTTTTCAAGCTCTTTTAGAAGATGGATTAGAATATAAAGAAGATCTTGTTCAAAAAGCCTTTGCTGTCCTGTGTCAGCCCTTTCTTCATTGCATAGGGCCAGAGAATTAGTGCTCATTAAATTAGCATTGCTAGTATAAACAGTTAGTTAGCCATGTTAGTCTGAAGTCAGGCAGAAGGCAGAGTACAGTTGCACCTTACAGGGTGCAAGTACACCTGTGTTTTACTGCAGAGTTGACTTAACAAGCTATGAAGTAAAGTGACACCATCTGCATGTGTGCTGATTAGGGTGCAGAAAATCAATTAACTCTGATATAGGATAGTATTGTCCCTGCCAGTACTATCCTACTGTGGAGTAATTTACTCGGCCAAAACTCACGAGTAGATGGTGACCAGGGCTGGCTGGGGCATGAAGGTGGTAAAGCATGGGGGGGCTGCCTGCTGCCTAGCCTTGCACTGTAGCACCCTGGTGCCCCAGCTAGCTCCTCTGCCACCTGCCGCTGCCACCCAGAGCCTGGGGCTGACCCCCCAGGTCCCATGCCAGCCCGGGGCTGCTTTACCAAGACTCAAAGTGCTGTGGTCCTGGGTACGTGTGCCAACGCTGTGCCCGGGAGCCATTTTCTCTGGCAATGTTGGCTTAATTGCATGTGTAGATGTACTCACAGAGTAGTTAAATCAGAGCTGTGTAAGCTTCTGTAAGCAGCAGCTTACTTCATCAGATATGATGAAGGGACTCCTGATGAAGTTGTAACTTATGAAAGCTTATGCAACTCAGATTTAGTTAACCTATGGTGATAAACAGACATCTCATTTTACCTGTGATTGATTTTCCTGGGAGATGACATGAATCAAAACAGATGCAGCACAGTCTTGTGCATATATTGCTTTTCCAAGCTACATTGCTGTTCCTTCACCAGCAGATAGCCAGTGAGAGTACCTAGCCTGACAGACTTGTCCCTAGAATGAACTGCAGTAACCATACAGATGTACAACAGGATATCCCAGGAAAATGCATTAGTGCATTTAATTCAGCATATTTCAGAGGTACTTGGAGTGGGATAATGAACACCTACATCTGTAATCCCAGGAGAAAAGGCTTTCTCCCAGGGCAACCTCAATGTCTGTTTTTTACCCTATAAAGTCTTTTAGTATGAACTAGCAAGATTTGAATTATCAGGGCTGATTAATGCATAGGCGAACTAGGCGCATGCCTAGGGCCCTGGGCTGTGGGGGGCCCTGGTTCTTCCCTCTGTGGTGGCAGCACGAGTGACCCCATCTGCCTCCCTTCCCTTTCCTTTCCCTCCCCTCTGCTGGTTTCACCGCTGCCATGGCTGCCTCCTAGCGGCAGCTCTGAACCCAACTCTCCACGGGTGGCAACACCGGGGTGGGGAGGGGGATCTTGATTGGCACAGTGTCGGCCTACGAGTTTGTTTGTCTAGGGCCCACCCGCTGGAGGGTTAATCCAGCCCCGTGAGCTATCGTTTCATTTATTGCTGGATCTTCCCTTTCAGGCCAGCATGTTTGGTGAATCAATGCAGCATTTAACACTACCGCCTCTTGTGAACGAGCTCTCAAAAAAATCCTTCTTTCCTGTCCTTCTGTTTCGGCACTGCTGGTGGAGAAAGGGACTCTAAAATAGTCCAGGTGTGTCCAGTACTCCTTTCTGGCCTAGTGTTGTGATGTGTGGCTAATGGTTGCTCCACCTCAATGATGGCTGTGCTTCTGTGGTGGTTGTAATTTCTGTGTCCTGGGTGTAAAATTCAAAAAGCCAAACTCTCCGAGAGTCGTGGTCCTCCACAGTCACTCAGGAGGACTAGAGGGCACAAAGAGGACAACAGTAAAGGTTGGACAGCTGCTGCAGGGGGAGCTAGATTATGCCTGCATTTTTTCTCTCTCTCTCTCCCCCCCTCACACTACACTCAGCTCGTGTAAACTGCCACAGTTTTATAGTATTGCACAGGGTATTGATTGTAATCTGTCAAATCCTGCAGGGTGTGAATTCCTGGCTACTTTTTAGATTGTCCATTTCCTAATGACTGCACCTTTTGTTTGCAGGCACTAGGTGTGCCTTTCTTGTGGGAAGACGTTCTTGGTGGAGGATGTTCAATTAAGTTGAAGTAATGAAGTAATGAAGTTACTGCCTTCATTAATCTACGAGGCAAGCGGACTTTCAGGGTCCTCATCTAGAACCAGGTCTCTTCTCAGGCTTCTGCATCAGTAGTTGGTTGCAGGGGGATTTGGGGAGGGACATTCCAGGTAAATTCTTAGATAGGGGGAAGTCTCTATCTTTGTTTTGGGGGTTTTTTCCCTGTGTTCTAAAACTGTGAATGTCTGTTTATAATAGTCTGATGGATGCAGTGTAATCAGGTCAAAATGAAAATAGGGTCTACGGTCCTTTCAAAGGCAAATCTCCGGATGAAGCCTTTAACTGGAGATTTGCTTGCACAACAACTTCAGGATCTGCTGCATAGTTTGTAAAATGCTTTGAAATCCACCCAGAGGAGAGGAGCTCTTTGTAAATGTAAGGTACAGTAACAGTTCCATAGCAATGTGGGACTTTGAAGCCACCGTTCTGAGCTCTCCGTGACTGCTCAAAACTTCCTTATGACAATAGGGCTGGAATGTGGATTCTCATAAGCCAAATGCACAAACATTTAAGCTAACAGTCATTTAAGCTAACAGTGAATAACATGGGGAGTATGGCACATAGTGGAACAAAGTCTGGTCCCATCTGATAGACACAGATAAAATAGGCAATTTGTTACATTATGACAGGGCTGTCCCGCAGGCCTGATTCAGCTTTGAGGGGCTAGCATGCAGCCTACAAGCTGCTGTCTGGTCATCATGCCCCTTGCTACTTTTAGTGCGGTGGCGGCTGGGGCCTCCGAGCTCCCTTGCACCATGGCTTCCACTTTCTGCCCCTGCCCTTAGGGGAGGAGGCTGGGGAACCTCTATTGTGCATACAGTGGGGGAAGGGGCTGGGCTACTTGTGCTGTACATATTATGGTGGTGGGGGAACTGGGCTGCCCGAGCTGTGTGCAGCAGCAGAGGAGGGAGCTGCCTGCATGCCTGGTTGGGAGTGAGGTGAGGCCAGGGGTAGGGTGAGGCTGCACATGCGGCAGGGGAGAGTTGGGTTGCCCATGGAGAAGCAGGAGCTGGTCACCTACATAGCAAATGGCCAGTGTGTCCCTCAGTCTGTGGCCCCTGAAGTGTGCAGGCCCTGGCCACCAATAAATTGGACAACTCTGTGTTATGATCACATAGAGTTTGGAGACTGACCTTTTGTACATTACAGGTTCAAAGTCCTCCTGAGAGCTAATTTTATGCTTCTGGAAGTACGGTCTCAGATTTGACATTGATGTTGTGAGGTCTGAGTCATCCCCACCAATGTAATAAAAGACCTAATTAATTAGAATTTGATCATTTTTCAAAGACAAATTCAATAACTAGAAGACATTCCTTTCTAAGAATAACCATGCACATGCTGAATTACATATGTTCTTAAGGTCGGGAAGGCTCCAGGGGTTGTTAAGATTCTTATTGTACCAAGGTTCAAATATGTGTATGTTAGTTCCATTTTCTGGCTATGGTCCAGGGGTGAGGATCGGAGAAGGTCTCACATTTTGACAAGAGTACTCTTTGTAATTTGAGATACCAGTGAAGGAAGTGATGTGAAAAAGGTGGTTTACACAGTCGAATGACAATAGGCAGCATTTGCTGCTGACTGAACAAGGGGTGAAAAATACTGAGAGTACAAAAAGGTAGTAAGTGAAAATTCCAGGGAGTTTTGTGGGGTTTTTTCTACTTCATGAAATTTCACCATATTTCTGAAGCAGGAATTATTTGACCCTTTTTGCTGATAGATGTACTGAAAAAAGGAATAAACAGGTTTTGCCAAGACTAAAGATGCACCAGTACATTGGTCCCATATCAGACTGGCATTGATATAGGGAAAATTGACAGTATCGGAAATCGGCTTTTTTGCCTGATGTGGCCAATAATGTGGCCAATAAACGCCCCATGCATGTGCGCAGCTGCAGCATGCATGCGGCCAGGAGCGCAGCCTGGTGGCTAGGAGAGAGACATTGGCTGGTAAGTCTGTTGTCAGGCGGGGGGGTGGGGAAGGGGCATGCGGGGCGGCAGATAGAGGCCCCCATGGTGAGGTAAGGAGTGGGGCAGGGGCAGATGCTGCTCAGCCAGGGTGGGGCAGGCACAGGATGGACCACAAGCAGCTCATCTGTGGGGGCACAAGGGGGGTGGCTCCCATTGCTGCACACAACCTGGGAGGGATGGGGGTTGTCCCCCTGGATCTGCATGCAGGGCAGGGTGGGCTGGGCTGGGTTGTCACTGTGGGCTGGGGCTGAGGACTGTGCCAGGCTCTTCCTGGCGGGGGGTGTTGGGCCAGGGTGGCACCGGATTCTTCCTGGTGGAGGGGGGCTAGGCTGGGCTGTGCTTAGGACGGGTGGCAGCGGCACTGGGAGGGGGGCTATGGTGAATTTTGGGGTGGCTTCAGCTCTCCCAACCCCACCTCCTAGCACCATCACCACCCACCCTGAGCGCAGCCCAGCCAATCCTCCACTGGGAAGAACTTGGCGTTGCCCTGGCCCCAGCCTGCAGCAGCAGCTCACCGCACCCAGCAATGATGTGGGGGCACACCACTCCATGCCCTCCCGGGATGCGTGCAGTGGTGGGAACTGCCCACCCCCCTGCATCCTCCCTGGATGAGCCACTCATGGCTCCATCCTGTGCCTGCCCTGCCCCAGCTGAACAGCTCCTGTCCCAGCCCCACTCCCTCCCTCACCATGGGGGCCTTGATCTTTTTTCCCCCCCATGTCCCTTCCCTTCCCCCACACCAGACTTATCAGCCCAGTGCTGGTCTCCTAGCTGCCTGGCTGCATATCAGAATCAGATCAGTATCGGCCGATATGGTTCCATAAAAATCAACCATCGGTATCGGCCCCAAAATTCTCTATCGGTGCCTCCCTAACCAAGACACACAAGCGTCCAAGGATCCTTATGCTTAGACCTGTGCTCTAACCAGTGCATCTACTTTATAATAAGTAAAAAGACTAAACGGGTTAATTGTGGTAGTAATGCTTTCTGATTGGGGGAAGGGGCATAAAATGAGAAATTATTATGATAATATTATCTTAAAGTATGTGTGGCCCTGTAGCAGTCTGCCAGATCAAGGAGCCTAGGAGCAGTCTGCAGGCATGCAAGGGTACAGCCCAGCCAGAGACAGTAAAGGGTGATTGCAGGCTGCCTAGGCAGTGGGGCCAGCTGAGAGAGATAATTAGCTGGCAGGAAGCTAAAAGGAAGGGGAGCCAGACTTCTCAGGAGGGGAAGGAATTAGAGGGGTGTGATAGTTAGGCTCCTAGGGAGAGGAGCCTGAGACAGGCTGAGAGATGAAGCAGGCAGCCAGCCAGCCAGCCAGCCAGCCAGCAAAGGGCTGAGAGATTGAGAGCCTGAGAACTAGAAGCCAAGAGCCAGAGGCTGAGAGACTGGGACCCTGAAAAGCTGACAGCTGAGAGGGAGAGAGCCAGCAGGTTAGCACAGTGGAGCCCAAGGACCCTGGCTGAGTGCCTTCTTCTGGGAGTTGGCCAGAGGCTGTGAGTGTATCAGCAACTGTGTACATGGCTAGAGCGAACTGAGAGAAGAAGAGAGTGCAGGCTGCCAGTGGCGGACCCGAATCCAGGCATTCTCCAAGGTCCCAGGAGAGACCCGGTGTTGTGTTTGCACAGTGATAAGTGCTTATGCTGATTGACTCCTGTGGGGAGGGAGCTTGGCCTGGGTGAGTACAGAAGATAAATAGAGACTGAGTCTGTAAAGGGACAGTGAGGAACTGTGTGGTGAGCAAATTGACCCTCAACCCGCTACAGGCTCTTTGAAAAACATTAATCAGATAAATTGTTAGGCAACAGTGCCCTGCCCTCTGTTACCAACCATCCAGTGAGAGTGTGCTCTGACGATATAACCTTTGTTGCTTAGTCCTGGATAGCATATGTAGGTGGGGTTCTGCAAGAATTGATCTTTTTTTGCATAGAGAACTCTCCAGCTCTTCTGATGCTAAATTGGAAGTGTCAAGTTGAACCTGATCTCCGCTTCAGATCTGGTAAGCTTTTACAAAACCTGCAGCTAATCAAAACGTTTCTTTAAAAAAAAAAAAAAATCAAACGTAACCTTTTTGCAGAGAGGAAACCATTCTTTCCTGCAGTGTTTGCAATCCG
The DNA here is from genome assembly GCF_030867095.1 of Alligator mississippiensis. Taxonomy (NCBI): domain Eukaryota; kingdom Metazoa; phylum Chordata; order Crocodylia; family Alligatoridae; genus Alligator; species Alligator mississippiensis. The sequence continues at coordinate 230,972,521 of NC_081825.1, forward strand.
AACATTGCAACATTAGGTTCATGAATGAGAGCCTGAGTGCAAGACTAACTGGTGCGTTTTCATCGTCTAAACAAAGAACAACCAAAAAAAGTGAAAAGTATAAACATCAAGTGAATAAGAGTTCTGGTAACATAGGCCTATACTTTTATTTTAAATATTGTTTTAACTTGATTGTTCCATTTATGGAAGCAGTTATTCTCTTTATACTTTTTTTAGACTTTTAACTGTAACCCCACACAGAGGAAAAACCTAGTTCTGCTACTGGCAGCAGGCTAGGTAAAAAATTTGAAACTACTCAAGCTCTAGGGTGGTACAAGCATCTGCCCAAAGTTTGTGAGATGCTGGGTGGATAAGAGGCTGTTAAGGAGAGGTTGTATCTTAAAGGACTACTCCTGCAATTCCTGAGGCTTTCCCAGATTTTTTTGCTAATACTATAGGATGTGTAAGATCTAGGAGAAAAAGTGTCTCAGCTGGGCTAAGTAAAGACATTCAAAAAGCCTAAGCCTGAATCAATTCAATATTTGCAGGTTAGTCTAACCTGCGTAGATTGAACTAACAAGCAAGTGAATAGATATTCACTTTTGATTCGGGAAATACAGCCACTTACCTACAGTGGGTCAGGCTAGAAGCTGGGGAGCCGGGGGTGCTAGAGCAGCCCTCCCTTGATTCCCACAGTGACCAGAAGGTTGGAGGGAAGCTAAGCTGGGGGGGGGGGTGTAGCCAGGCCCTGGCAGGCTGAGTATGACTGGGGAGGGGTTTAAACCCCCACCTTGGCCTCCAGGGACCCCAGCCGGGATGTGTATGGAGGGGGAAGCAGTCCTTGTCAGGCTTTTTTTGGGGGGGGAAAGCATGGCCAGACCCCAGCCCCTAGCTGGCACTGAAGGCTGGCCAGGGCTCGGGCAGGGGCTGGATTAGACACTAGAGGACCTGTGGAGGTCCCTGCCAGCCCCACTTACCTGTGATTCTCCCTTTCCTCCCTACCTTCACCTGAGGTCAGGGGTCTGGCCATGCCCCTGCTCTTGCAGCTTGAGTGGTGGGGGCGTGGGGAAGCCAGGCAGACCTTGTCTGGGGTCCCCTGCAGGAGGGAGGGGGGATTAAACCCCCCTTTCCCTTCAAGCTACCTGCATCTGGCCATGCCCCCTGCTTCTGCTGCTGGAGCACCAGGGGGAGAGGGTGCAGCAGGACTCCAGAGCAGGGTTTCCTGCCCCCAACCCTTGTCAGCCAGCTGGAGCAGTGCTAGTGCTCTGGCTAGGCAGGAGAGGAGTGGGGCTAATCCTGCTCTTCTGGAGCAGACAGCCCAGCCCAGCCCAGCCCAGCCCAGCCAAGGGCTATAAATCATCCTGGGATGCTGGGGGGCTGAGTTAACTTAAACCATGAAGGAGTCTGGGATAGAAGGTCCATCAACTGGTTTGACGTAAATCAGTTAAGTCTGATACTACATTCAAACAGGTTTATCTTAAACCAGTTTTGGCCATTTTGAAATCGGTTTATACGCACTGAATTTTTGTTCTGTTACAAGTTTAAACCAATTTCTGATCACTTAAGCCAGTTCATGTGTAATGTCTGTCCCTAGACATAGAGTCTTGGGGATTGTTATTGTCCTCTGGCAGCTGGAAGTTGTTGTCACTATACAGACTTGATTTTTTTCAGTGGAGCAATTGTACAACCTACCTGTTAAAGGACATGTTAGCAGCATACTGGAGGTAACTTCTGTTCTAATTCACTGCTTTCACAAGGAAACTGAGCTGTGAACATGCGCTTCTGGTTTGCTTACCAATCCAGCAATCAGTTTAGACCAGTCAGTGTGAAGTTTAGAAAACTTTTTTCAGAAGGCAGCAGGGGTGGGCATGAGAAGAACAGTTTAATAAATTGTGGCACAGCACTCTCAGCTTTAGTCTTGTGAGAGTGGGATGACTTTCTGAATAAAAGACTGGCATCCAGGAATGTCTAGGTTATGTTTCCAGCCTTGTCACTGTCTCACTGAGAAATCTCAGGCAAGTCAGCTAACAACTCTGCCTCAGGCTTCCTATCTGTAAAGTGGAGTTAAGATTTATATCTCTGGATTGACGTAGAACTCTAATTTTTTAGACCATTTTGAAGATAAATGCAAAGTGTTGTCATAAGAACTATAGTTTGAAAAGTGAAAACATGCTTTCCACTTGGGCATTGCCTCTTCCTTCTTGTTGTTTGCTGAAGGCATTCTTATTTGCTAAACATTTCAAGTAGTTCTTCCTACTAATGAACAACCTTAAGCCTTGTTAAGGTTGGGAAAGTTAATACCCATGCTTAGGCTTGGCAGGATTGACATTTATCACCATTTACTGATAAAAATCGAATTTCACCTCTGTCACAGACCAATGAAAATGTATTTTCTTCAATAATAATTTAAATTTAGAAAGGGGACATGATGGCTGATGGAGTGTATGACAACAAAGGGAGTAGTCTGACAGAACTGTCCTGACTGTGGTTTGGACTGCAACTCCCAGAAATCCTAGGGGACTGGGAACAAAGGAAGAGGAAGTGACAGAGTGGACAAGGGAGCCATGAGTTAGTAGAGCTGGGACTAATGGCAGCTCTGCTGCTTAGCTGGCAGCAGTCTTACTGTAGTTACATTTGTCATGAATAAATTGTCTGTCCCCCACGTCCCTAATTTTGCGCAGTCCTGAAAAGTGAAATGGATAACGATCGAAATAAATGCTTAAAAATAAACATCAATATTATCCATTGAAATTATTCAAAAATAAAGTTGAATTCTGGATCTGTGCCAGTGGTGGCAACAGTGAAAGCTCTCAGATAAACTGAATTCTGGATAGGCTTTGATGACACTGGGGGGGGAAAAAAGAAATGCCTGAGAACGGATCTGCACAACAGAGTTTTGCCCGCAGAACTGGAATGTTTCCAGAAAAGCATTGAGTGGGTTCCCGCCCAGCCCCTCTCTTTTGGTACAGTTACTCCTCTGCCAAGTGGAGCCAGGGGTCTTGCCTGGTGTGGAAGAAGGTGTGTGTAGGCTGCTGTGGGCCATTCAGCTGCTGGTGCTTTCCCAGCGTGCCTTCCCTTCATGCTCTGGCAGTGCATGGCTGTGTGGAGCTCCCAGCAGCAGGCAAGTGTACATGCTGCACTCTGGGCAGCCACCACACCGGGTAACTGCTGACATAGATCAGTGGTGGGCAATTATTTTGGGTGAAGGGCCACTTAACAAGGTTTGGTGAGCTGTTGAGGGCCGCATGGGTAGTCCCACACCTTGACATTTGCCCTGCCCCCTTGTCACCATCTTGGGACCAGAAGTCCCAGCCCTAACCCATGAACTTTGCCACTGGAAGCTGCTCTCCTTGCCGCCCCCCCTTGGAAATACTCCTTTTGGGAGGGGGGGGTTGCCATCCTAGAACCAGAAAAAAAACAAATCATACACTAAAAGTCATAATAACTCAAAAATTAAATTATTAGTCTTGTATGTTGTGGGGGTGTGGGTGTGCATATGTGGTAGGATGTGTGGGTGAGGGGGCTTGTGGGGGGGTGTGGCTGTGTGGGAGGGGATAGGGTATGTTGTGGGGTCAGGGTGTGGGCTTGTGGGGTGTGAGGGAGTGTGGGGAGACCATCCTGCACTTCCCCCATGGCACAACAGCAGCAGGCAGGACGCTCAGGGAGCAGGTGCCTGGCGAGGCACAGCTCTGGCCAGCACTGCACATCGCAGCGAGAAGCACAGCCTTCACTGAGCCGTCCCTGTCGTCAGTGCTCCCTGCCACTCATGTGCAGGCCCTGCACTCACCGGGCACGGGAGGAAAGTCCCGCATGCTGAAGCCAGCTGCCTTCCCCACCGGGACTGTGCAGCAGGGGGTTTGGGGGGAAGGCAGCCATCTTCAGTGCACGGGCCTTCTCTCTGGTACTGCGCAGCCCCGGCAGGGAAGACAGCCGGCTCCAGCATGTGGGGCTTCCCTTCTGTGCTGTGGAAGTGTGGGGACTGCATGAGTGGTGGGGAGAGCTGGTGATACAGACTGCCCAGGGGAGGCTGTGCCCCTCATTGCTGTGTGGAGCACTGGCCAGAGCCATGCCCTGTCAGCCACCTGCACCTTTAGCACCCTGCCTGCTGCTGCTGCTATTACCACTGCCTGCCAGGGCTGCAGACCTTGGTGGGAGTGTGGGAGTAGTCCCCAGACTCCCCAGCCTCCCTCACACCCATACCCTGCCTACCCAAGCTCCGTGCTGCTGCTGCCTCCCCAGACATGGACTCTGTGCTGCTGCCAGCCCCAGCCCCACACTCCTGCCCAGCTGCAGCCCTGCCCCCACTACTTCTCTACCTGCTGCCTGGAGCCAACAGAGGACCAGGGAGGCAGAGCAGGTCCCCGGGGGCTGCAGTAGCTGCATGCTGGCCGGGCTGGGCCCTTCCGCCCATGAAGGTGGGAGTGAGGCAATAGGGTATGTCTATACACGTGGCTGCCTTGCTCCCACCCTTGTGGGCAGAAAGACTGAGCGCGGCACAATTTGTTGGTGGGCTTCATGGGCTGGATGAAAGTTCCTGGTGGGCCATATCTAGCCCATGGGCTGTATTTTGCCTGCCCCAACATAGACTGGATCTCGCCTACACTTATAGTTTTTAGCTCTTTCTAGCTACACACTTAAATGGACTCATCATTCTTATTCAGAAGGTCCAAATACAAGTATTTGATCTTTCAAAACAGCTGTATTTCAAACCTGTGTACCTTGCCCCCTGCCAAAACAACACCAAAACTAGAGTTTGTTATTTTAGTGAAGCTTTAAAAACTCAAAGCTTAAGGTTCAGCATACATTCTTCCCTTTTCCTTTTTGGTATTATGTATTGCGATATAGCTTTTCCTAGTGTAAAAATATAGTGTTTCACCAAATAATATATTTTAATTAAAATGCAGATGCATATGTCTCTAAACACGTATCGACTGGGAATTACAATAATACACCTACATTTCTTACTAAGAAAAATCTTTAACACCACTGTATGTCCATTTTATTGGGGCCATATTTTTTATTGGACCAACTATGTAGCTGGACAAGCTTTCAAATTCAAGACATTCTTTACCATGTCTGCATCACAGCTACAACATCTCTCTTACATTACCAACATTTTATTTATTCAGTTATAGTTGAGGTACTGGATATTGTCAAAAGTCAGTCATCTGACAGTGGATTTGTATCTTCTGGCCAATAAAATGAGGTTAGCAAATAAAGGGAGAGGGGCACGACTTATTATGAGAGAGTTTCCTGCTTACTGCCCGATGGTCTTTTTTTAAACTAATTTCTAAAATCAAGAGTATATTACTGTTTGAATTACAAGAGTGTAATCAGTATTGGGACCTCTTTGTGCTAGGTGCTATAAAACCAGTTAGTAAAAGTCCCTGTTCTGGAGAACTTACTGTGAAGGAGAGTGAGCTGACCTGTTATAAATGCTGGACATTGTATGTGACCCGATTAGTGGGATAATTGCTGTTTGTATGCAGTGCGTTATTGGATTATTTACTATTGCTTAGTTTAGCTTCATAGAAGGTGATCAGGAAAAAGGCAGGAAGGCTGGACAATAGCTACAGATAAAAAGCCTCCTGATTAAACTCTTAAAGGGCTTAAAAGACTGGCTGAGCTTTTAACTTTGAAGAACTGTTGGTTCCTGCTTTTTTTGTTCTTTTTGGTTCCTGCTGAGTTGCATAGGTCGTTTGCCAGAAGACCAAAAGGGCAATAAAGGTGGTCTCTGATGAAGGATGAAGCAGTTTTCAGGAAACTATGAATGGGAAACAAGTGGGCCCAAACACCCGCTTGTGGTTCTGAAGGAATTAGGTCTTCCAAAGTTTCCAGAGGTGGTCACTGTTTGTATGGTAGGCAGCAATATAGCCTTTCTTTGGATTTAAAACCTTTTCCTCCAGTGGTATGCTTGGTTCCTGTTGTTAAGATTAAACAGTATTTTGGTTTCGGAAAGTTTGGTCACTGTGTTAGCCTCTGACCGCATCCCTTGAATCCAGCTCAAGTAAGCAGTTGATTGATGGGGGCTGTAGCCCAGCATACAGTTTAAGATTGGGAGAGTCACAGGGTTCCACCCCAGAAAGGAAAAGGCATGAAAGCTGGCTTTAGGAGGACCAAAGACCAGTCAGTCCTGAAGATCTAAACAGGGGAGATAGACAAAGAGCAGGAAGAAAAAGAGGCAGAGAGGTGATGTGCTTAGCATTAGGTCATGTTACAGCTTGATTCTGGCATCTGTAGTGGGCACTGAGGGGTAAATTCAATACTCCAAAGATCCCACAGTTCTTGCAGAGTGTCTTGTGTAGATGCAGCGTGCTGTGCGGATGCTCCAAGTTGCAGCTTGCAGCAGCTGAAGCACATCACTATTTCAAACTGCAATAGGGCAGTTCTGTATTCTGAACAAGGACTGGTGGTGGCTTGGAGAACTGTTGCTTTGTCTTTAATCTAAACTCTGTTTCTGCAACTAAGCAACTACCCTAGTATTTAGGTGCTGTGTGTGTATATTCCCATTGACTTAACTCTCCAGCCCTCCCTTGATTTTCTTCTCTGTCGCAGGTGGGTTCATTCTTCTCAGTTGGCTCCAAGGAGAGCTTTAGCTCTGATGCCTTTCAGGACCTCTGTGCGGGGAAGTTTTGCCCAAAAACAGATGGTGACATGCCTCTATCTCCTGAATAACTTTTTCCCTCCCCATGCTTGTTTGTCCTGCAGTTAACAATTCCTGCTTTATATTGTATATCTGGACTCTGTCACCTGGCTGAATTTGTAGTCTCAAAAGGCAGAGCCGACTGTCTAGATTCCCATCAGATTGGGGCACCAAATGATTAACCTGGATCCTATTCAGCAGGTTTGGGGAGAGCTAGTGTTGGTTAGATGTTCTGGCATGATGGATAAGCAAGGTGGGCTGCTGCCTAGGGCTCCAGATGAAATTTCACTGCCACTCGTATAGCTGAAAGTGTGGTCTTGGTAGAAAACTTATTTGCTTCCCTGTAAAGTTCAGGCCAGCATTGCTGCAAGGTTATGATAAACTCAGGATCAGCGGGGTGCCTAGGAAATCTGCTGCTGGCCTGAGATCTTGGAATGAATCCAGCTGTCGTGTCAGTGCTGCAGCCACGAGCAGCTATTAAGAAAGCTATGTTTGGCTAGCTCTCTGGTGTATGGTACTATTGCTATGAGCAGAGCAAATGCTGTTTATCGCTTGCCCTCAAGAACCATCAAAGGAAGCGCAGACGTCTCCCGTTACTGTTAAAACAAAAACTGAGCACCGTATGGGCGCAAGAAAACATAGATATATTGGCAGCTAAACAAGGCTATGAATAATTCATCCCTCAAATGCCTCCTGTGAGTTCCATCCATTTAGGCTGCTCAAAGCTGTAGCTGCTGCAGATGCAGACAGATCTACTTCCAAAGCCACAGGGATGAAACCTTCCAGCCTCTGATTGCGCTTCTGTCAGCTTGTCTTCCAGGAAACTGCATCTGTTGCAGTGTCATCGTGACATTTTCCAGGCCTTTGATCATCCTGCAAGTAGGGCTGGCAGGGAAGCATTGTCATGCCGAAAAAATCAGAGTGATTTCCCAAAAACCCAGCCAGGCTGGTAACTGGGACTGGCTGCTGGTGAGTAAATGAATTAGGAGTAAGATGGGAAGTGCTGGTCTGACCTGTTCTACTGGGAAGTGGGTGGTGTGCTAGTTTAGTGGTAGCTGTTTGCCTTGGGATTTTTTATTGTGGAGTGTTACCTTATGTGCCACGCAGCCTTTCTTGAGACCACGTTGGAAAGCAGATCAGGGGTCCTCTGCCAAACGTTCTTCGGGGGCAAGCCTGCTGTTTGCATTTTGTATCCCCCTCAACCCAAAGTGGCTCAGTGGAGAAGAGGATATTAAATGACTGTTCAGCAGCTGCTGTGAAATGTTGTCTTTTTTCTGCTCATTTCCTAATGGGCAATTGTCCACATCCTAGTTAGTGACCTGGTTGGAAGCCCATGCAGGGAAGCTAAGGACTTGCTGGGTTACAGGGACTATAATTCGTTTCACTTCCTCACAAAAGGTCCCTTCAGGTCAGGAGTGCGGTGCATTGAAAGGTCAGTGGGGAGAAAAGGCTGTATTGAGAGCAAAGGGTTTTGTTCTCCAGAGCAGTCAGTCAGACACCTGTTCCTCCGCACATACTACCTACATTTGGCTGCAGAGCCCATTTCCTCCCTTTTACACCTTCCTTGCTGCTGAGCCCTTCCAGTGGCCCTAGTCATAATGCACTACCAGTTAGATTCCTCAACATTTCTCATTTCCCTTCCCCATCTCCCAGAACTGCTGTTAACCCGTGAGGCTCTTTCCTGGCTTGTGGCGGAGTAGGCTCTCAGCTGCTTTTCCCTTACTATTATTAGAGCAGCACCTGCAAAAGTGACTGGCAAATTCATGCAAGGAGTGAAATTCTTGCTTTTTGGAGTAGATTGTATCTCCATAAACCCATCTCTAGGGTTTTTCAACTAACTTTGCCTTACGGAGTTCCCTTGAAAAGGTTATGGGAAAGAGGTAGGATGGTAAAGAGAAGACAGAATAGTTTAGACTTTTTTGAGCCTCCTGGCTGGACATATGGGGCATTTTATACACATGCTTTTTTGTCCTGCAATGCGCTAGACATCCGCTGCTTTAGAGCAGACTCGATTAATCGAGTCTGCTTCACACATGAGCTGAGGCAAACTGCACTGCGCCACGTGCAGTTGTATAAGCAGCGAGATGCACATTAGCGCACAGAAAATAGCGACGGTGCACTTTTGAACTAAAGCACCTCCAGTGAGTTTTCGTTCAAAAGCACGCTGCTGCCATTTTCTCCATGCTGACATGCATTTCACCACTTATACAACTGCATGCATCGCAGTGCCAGGTGCTTTTCAAAGTGCCCAACACTGCGGTGCTTACATATGTAAAAAATACCCGTGTATTCTGGAGTGAACTACACATTGGAGGTGCCCTGCTCCACAGGCTGATGGAGGTGACACACTACTTGTCTGGACATTGCGAGCCCCTTGGCTTGTCTGAGTGAATACAGATAGGGCTCCCAGGGATGGACACCTGGAGGGCACTGGGACAGAGTTGATTGCTGCACAATGGGATACAGAGCTGGGTAGATTAATGATGAAGGCTATGGAGCATGGGTCAGGCTCCAGACTGAAGGGGCATGTGCTTGTGGGTGCTCAAATGGTTTGGAAAAGAGCTAGGTAGGGATAGCATGAAAGAATATATCACTTCTTAGGAAAAGAAAAAGATGGGTCAGACTGGATTTTTAGTTTCCATAGTGACGTAACTGTAGCCCTTTGTTTGGTGGGTCTTCAGCCTCACTGCAGTGCACTTCATGGATTATAAGCACCCACTTTTCAAACCAAGGGAAATATGCGGATACGTCAGACTCGGAAGCAGGATGAAAATCCTGAGAGGCAACTGTGTACTCATTATATTTGCCGTGTTACCTTAGCAAACTGTGCAAACACAAGGGTTGGGGAAGCTTGGCTCTCTCACAGCTCATCTCTTCCTACTCCGTGATCCTTCACTAAGGCAACACATGGATTTTTGCTGCAGCAGATAAGTGCACGGTTATAATGACTTGTATCCCTTGCTGTGCTTCTCCCTGATCCATTCACACTGATGCGCGCACACACACACACACACACACACACGAGTGTCAACCTCAAGCTACTTAAAGTACACCCTTTCAGTGGGTGCATCTACACGAAATGCTTACTGCATGGTAGCCTAATAACACTGCACAATAGCGTGCTGGTCAAAAATCATGCTAATAAGCTACCACGCAGTGAAAAAACTGCACCGGCACTACTGCACAGTAACTGTAGCTACTTCGGATTTAGTTAGTAGTTCATTAATCAAGTACTAAACCAAATGCACAGTAACTACCGCACATTATTGAATAAGTAGACGTGCCCAGTATGTACTAATTGATCACAAACAGAATTGTAGAATACTTGGATTTACGTGCTTTTGTGAGTTATGCCATTATCGCTCCACTTGTCCATGTGAGCCATAATGGCAGGAATAAGACTGAGGCTACATTTGCATCATGAAATTATGGATTCTGTTTAGTTCATGAGGCAGGACATTTTTTTCATGACCATAATTTCTTACATTAGGGGATTTCTGCATAGGGCAAAGTAGATGTGACAGTAAACAACTGAATTGGATAATATTTAACCTAGGCTTTCACAATAGTCCAAGAGGGTAGAATTTTTCATAATTGCAACAAGTGGTTTGTTGCTAGATTATGAAAGTGCCAGGGAGGGCATACCTGAGCATAGGAGACTAGGCATCCACATCACCCAGTCACTCATACCAGTTTTATCTCCCTATTTGCACAGATTGATATTTGTGACTCAGAGGGATCAATGCCTGTATTGAATTCAAGTTGGATGAAAGCCTTCTCTCCAAACAGCTCTTTTTTTCCCTCTTTCTTTTCTGGGTTTGGACCACTAGCATTCCTACTGGACACTTCTCTTTCCATCTGCCTGAACAGAAGTCCCTCATCCTGGGCATTTATTTGCTGCAGTGATCAGTGTAAGGGGTCTGCTGTTCTCTTTATGGAAAGGAATGTTAATTATTTTCAGCAGACTAATTACATTGCTAATGAGAGGGTGTACTCCAGTAATATTTCCTTTAATTACTTGTTCTTAAGTGCTGCACAGAGCAGTTGTTGAGCATGCTATTAAATACAAACGGTGGTGTCTAGCTCAGTGATGCACCTTTGGGCTTCCCAGGACCAATGCTTTGCTAAGTTTAGTAGTCCATGTGACATAGGCCATTAAGCAAATGAGGTTAGTGCCAAGAGCCATCTAGTCAAAGGGCCCTGTGGTTCTATGAATTCAGTGCTCAGGGCTGTTTTTTATATTTCTGCGGTGCCTAGAGGGCTCTGCTAAGATCAGGGCCCTGCTGTAGTTGGTGCTATAGGACTACCTATTTAGAAATAGTTTCTGTTCCACAATTTCACTAAGCAAGCCTGATAAAGGGTAGGATGGAAAACAAAGGCACAGACAGATTAAGTGACTTGCTCAAGATGATACAGCAAATCAGTGGCAGACCTGGGAATAAAATCTAGGTTTCCTGAATTTTAGGCCAGAGCTGTGTCTACCAAAACACACAGCCTCTAAATTCATATCTAGAGCCAACAGACAAAACTGAATGCTGACAGAAAGTATAAACTCCTTGCAGTGAGTTCCTGACTTATGCTTGTCCCTGTGCATCTCTTCCTGAATCTTGTCTACTCCTTATGCTTACCAAAGATTTGTCTGCATGTTTAATCTGTTCTGTGTGAGTTGCTATACCTTAGTTGGTATTCAAGTCCTGGTATTTCCATTCCAGTGCTCTTCATTCCAAAAAAGGGACCTTCTAGTTCATCTTATGGCTACAACGTGAAACTTCATATGTAGTTACAGCAACTCAAGTCAGGGTCCACTTGCCTCCTTCCAAAAGGAGGCAAGTGAACCCTGAGAAAAAGAAAGCTCTACCCAGAAGTAGGTTATGTACCAGGACTTGGCTCTACAGCTTTGAGTGTCCCAGAGTGTCTTCAGGAATAGATGCTGAAGTCTGGTACAAAGAGAGTACACACCTTTTATTTCTGTAACATGTTCTTCGTCACAATGGTGGCTGTCCTGAGCTGGATATCTAGCAGTGACCAGAAGCAAACTGGGCTGATCTCCTGCCTAGGCAGCTCTTGCATGCATCTGTCTTTTCAGAGATGTGTGTCAGAAGTCCTGTTCTCATTTGTCAATGTGACAGGAGAACCCTTCCCTTCTCCTAGGAGGCACTACTCCTGTCACTTTTAATCTCTTTGGAGAGAAGAGGTTACAGTGCCTAAGGGAGATGAATGGCTGGGTGATGAGTTTGAGCCAGTCTCAGAGGGGTTAACAATACTCTTTTTTGTAGGGAGTTCTTGAGAACAAAACCAGGATTGTTTTGTTTCTGTAGCTCTCACTTTCTTTACTGTGTCCTATCCCCTGACCAATAGCTGTTGCCCAGCTGCTTTAAGTGCTTTGCAGCAATTCCACAAGTTCCGAAACTTGGCTTTCAAGATACAAATTGCCTGCAGTGCAGTATGCCTATGTAACTAGTGGTATGTATGTACTGTCTCTAAAGGTGCCCCAGTGCAGGAGTGAGCTTCTCTGATGGTGCAGAGTTCTAGCCATTACTCCTACTGCCGCTGGCATAGAAGGGAAAAGAGGATTCTTGCTTGCCATCCTAATAATGTATCTCTTATGCTTTGTCTACACTACAGTGTTTTGCCAGCATACCTAGAGATCACCACCCCATTGCCAACGTGACTGTCAGCAAACCTCAACTGGACATATCTGTGCTGACAGAAGAGGGTTTCTGCCATCTTAGCTTCTATCATCTGGGGAGGTGGAAGAACTCGAGACCCTTCTGCTATAATGTGCCACACTTCCACTAAGGGGTTCTGCTACCACAGCTATGCTTGTAGACATGCCCTTAGAATTGGCAGCATAACACAATATATCCATCTAATGTACAATACCTGTTAACTTTTCATGTAACTCCCATATACAGTACATGTGCTCACCATTTAGAGAAGAATGGGCAAATTTCCCAGTGCCTTCTATTCCAGGGCTCTCAGCATGCTTGTTGAGATGTTTGGCTCTGAGGTCTCAAGGATTCATGTAGATCTTGTGCATGTTGTAGAAACTGGGGCAACATATGCTGAATTTCTTGTTCCATTTGCTCTGGGTCAGCAGATCTCATGTTTGCTGAACGGCAGTTAAACCAATTTAGTTAAATAGTTTGGCTGACTAGTGTGGATAGGATCAACCAATTTTTCACTGAGCTACAGCTGTAGCATTCTAGTCGAGATATCTCTCTAGGGTTTTCTCAGCAATCGCTCTTCAGCTCTGCAACTCCCTTCACTCTTGAGGCCTGCCAGACCCCAAGCCTGAATGTTTTTTTTTTCAGAAGTGCTGTAAGACCTTCCTGTTCGGGCAGGTGTTTATCAGACAGAGCTTGGCTGGGATATTGTTTGTGGCCAGGGGGGAGGTTGTTTTATGTTGATATTCTGGTTGCCTTTTGAGTTGTTTAGTTATCTTGTTCATTCTCTTGTATTATAAGTTTTCTGTTCTCTTATTGTAAGCTACCCCGAGCCTTTGTTGGGAAGGGCAGCATATAAATTAAATGAACAAATAAATATCAGTCTCATGTGGCCATTACTATAACGCATCTGGATTCAAACATCTCCATGGTTGAAGTCTCCTGCCCAAAAGGTATTTGGTGGTATCCAGTGGGAAAACAAGGTAAAGGAACAGTCTGAATGGACAATAGCTATTTTGGGGGGGAAGTTGAGGTTCATATAGACTTTATATATCAGTCAAAATATAGAAAATTAAAACTGGATTCATTTGGATTGTGCCAAGGTTTAATGCAGGTGCAATGTCAAAAGGACTAAGTGATTAGAGAGACGAGACTTGAGAACAAAGTAATTATGTTGTGTGCTAAGTAAAGCCCAGGAAAAGCTCCCAGAAATTAAGGATGCCATAACTGATCAGAATGTAGATGGCAAATTCCAAAGCAAAAAACAAAGAGATCTTTTCTTACTACACAGTTAAAACATGCAGCATTGTTGGTAATACCGGACACATGGCTAAGGCCATTCTGCTGCTGTAGAATACCTGTTAATGACATGGCAACTGGGAAAGTTTTCATGGACTCTTTGAACAGAAAGGGACCTTAAGGATCATCTAGTCCTACATCCTGCACTGACGGAGGCTGCGCTATTCTTATTTCAGTTAGATGCCTTTCTAGCCAATTCCTTCACATCTCTAATGAAGGTGATTCCAAACTTCCCTAGGCAACTTATTTCAATGTTTTACCGTTTCCAACAGTAAACAGTGTTTCCAACAGTTGTGTGTCTACAGTTTCCAACAGTTAGGACTTTTCCTGAGATTTGATTTAAATGTGTTGCTGCAAGTTTAAACCCATTGCCAATTATTGTGTCCTCTGTGGTAAAGGAGAACAATAATTTTCTGTCTTCTTTATGGCAGCCTTACAAATACGTGAAAACTGCTGTCATGTTCCCCCTTAGTCTTCGTTCTCCAAACTAAACATCCCTAGTTTCTCCAGCTTTTCCTCATGCAGCTTGTATCCCAGTCCTTTTAGCATTTTGTTACTAACCTCTGGATCCTTTCCTGTTTCTCTACATCCTTCTTAAAATGTGGTACTTCAAACTAGATGCAGTACTCCATCTGAGGCCTCCAGGGGGCCAAATAGTGATATTATCACTTCTTATATTTTGCATACAATACTTAACATAACCCAAAAGTACATTTGCTCTTTTGAGGCAGCATCACCGACTGCTGACTTGTATCAAGTTTCTGATCTAGCATAACCATAGCTCCTTCTCAGTGCTACTACTGCCAAGCCAGTTATCTCCTATTCTGTATGTATGCAGTTGAATCTTCTTCTGTGTGACATCTTATATTTGTCCATGTTTAATTTCATTTTGTTGTCTATAGCCCCATTTATGGAGATTCCTGGGAGATTTACTCTTAACTTCCAAAGTACAAGCCCTCCCCCAGCTCTGTTAGCAAATTTGATTAGTATAGCCTCTTAGTGGTTCCTCAAGCCTTTTAGGCTCAAGGTACCCCGAACAGACTTGAGGCACCCCTCAGAAAATGTCTTAGCTCTTAGTTTTCATTCTTTTTTTACTACAGAAAAATAATAGAGAAGTTTCTTTGTTGCAAAGAACTCAGAAAGACTACAACTTTGGACTTCTATTTAAAATCTCTGGGTTTATCTTTTAAATCATGTTTTCAAATGTAACAGCGCTAATGTTGTGTGGCACCCCTTGGTACTGTTAAAAGAATCTCAAGGCACTGCTCTATCCCTTGTATTCAGATCATTGATAAAAATGTTAAACAACACTAGACCTAAAAAAGACCCCGTGGAGCCCTGTTTGAAACCTCTTGCCAGTCTCACATCAATCTATTAATGCCTACTCTTTGTTTATGAGGTTATTCAACCAATATGTATTCAATTAATGAGAAATTTTTAGCTCATTTTTCTCCAGATTAGTATGAGAATCGCAAGAATGTTGTGTTGGACTGTGTGTAAAGCCTTAGTAAAATTCATGTTGCTGTGTTTTTGGTTGTAGCCGCGTTGGTCTAAGGACGTAGGCAGGCAAGGTTCTTTGGGTAGATGTGCTATCTTTTCATAGTTTCATAGTAGCTAGGGTCAGGAGGGACCTGATCAGATCATCTAGCCTGACCCCCTGCCACAGGCAGGAATGAATGCTGGGTTCACAAGACCCCAGACAGGTGATCATCCAACCTCCTCTTGAATTTGCCCAAGGTAGGGGTGAG
The DNA here is from genome assembly GCF_030867095.1 of Alligator mississippiensis. Classification (NCBI taxonomy): domain Eukaryota; kingdom Metazoa; phylum Chordata; order Crocodylia; family Alligatoridae; genus Alligator; species Alligator mississippiensis. The sequence goes on from NC_081825.1 coordinate 230,987,856, forward strand.
GACCACTTCCCTGGGAAGCTGGTTCCAGATTCTGGCCACCCTAACTCTAAAATATTGCCTCCTGATCTCTAACCTAAACCTATTCTATCAGCTTATTACCATTGTTCCTTGTCACCCCAGGTGGTGCTGGGGAGAAAAGGGCTCTGCCTATTTGCTGTTGATCTCCCCTGATAAGTTTGTAGGCAGCCACCAGGTCCCCCCTCAGCCTCCTCTTGCTGAGGCTGAATAGGTTCAAGTCCCTCAGCCTCTCCTCATAGGGCCTGTCCTGCTGCCCTCTCGCCAAGCGGGTGGCCCTCCTCCTCTGAACCCTCTCCAGGCTGGCCACATCTCTTTTGAAGTGCGGTGCCCAGTACTGGACGCAGTACTCCAACTGTGGCCTGACCAAAGTCGCATGGAGGGGTAGTATCACCTCTCTGGACCGGCTTGAGATGCATCTTTGAATGCATGACAAGGTATGGCTGGCCTTGCTGGCTGTGGTCTGGGATTGGTGGCTCATGTTCATCTTAGAGTCAATAATGACTCCAAGATCCCTTTCTGCCTCTTGTGCTTTCAAGAGAGGAACTCCCCAGCCTGTATGTATGCTGTGGATTCCTTCTCCCAAGGTGCAGCACCCTGCATTTGTCTATGTTGAACCCCATCCTATTCTCATCTGCCCACTTTTGTAGTCTGTCTAAATCTAGTTTCAGCCTCTCTCTCCCTTCAAATGTGTCCACCTTGCCCCACATCTTAGTGTCATCTGCAGACTTGGACAATGTGTTTTCAACCCCCTTGTCCAAGTCGCTGATGAAGATGTTAAACAGTGCAGGCCTTGTCTAATAAAAGATATCACATCTACCCAAAGAACCTTGCCTTACTAAAATTCAGGCATATTGTCTTCATCATGTTAATTTAATTCCATTAGTACCTTTGAGCAAATGCTTTCAGGCACTGCTGACTCAAATTCATTCAGATTTGTCCGAAGCTTGGTGATGCACTTATAAAATATGCACACGCTGTTTTATGTTACAGTTCAATAGAGGTCAGCTGATAGGGCTGCTCTGTTAACTCCTTGCTGAACTCTAGAGCTACTCTGAGAGTGGTAGAGGCCCCCTTGCTGTGTCCCTTGCACTGTAAAGTGTGGTATAAGCCACAGATGTTCCCCTTGCAGGCTGCAATAGCCTGACCCTGCACAGGGCTTAGTACTCCCTGCAAGATAATCAGTACTCTCTTCTCCCTTTGGGGGAGGTGACCAAAATCAATAGATGTTAGGGGTGCTCAGCACTTAAGACCACACAAGCAACTTAAGTTTCTAGATTAGTGTTAAGAAAACTGCCGCTGCCCCAGGCCCTTGCAGGCAGGAAGTGGCCTTCACACCACTTCCTCACGGAAATGTCTGTCTAGTGCAAGCTATTATGTAGCATAAATGCAGGCAAAACAAGGCTCTGCAACTTGCCACCAGTTGGGAGCTGGTTTGGTTTGGGACTTAACCTCCAATGTGCGGGGAGATGTTGAGAGAACTGAGCCCCTTCAAGGAAATAAGTAAGGTATCTTGTGTCTCTGTATTCCCTTTTTCTTCCCTCTTACCAAACAGACATTCAGTTTGACACTATCCCTGGGACATGATTGCTGCCTGGTAGCAATGTCTCAGGATTAAATAATCAGAGTATCATCAGCTACTTCTTCTTTCATCGGCATCTAATGAAGTGAGCTTGGGCTCATGAAAGCTTGTTACACATCTCTTATTTAGTTAGTCTATAAGATGCAAATCTACCCCACCTTCTGCCTGACTTCTGACTAACATGACTTAACTACCTGTCTCTACTTCCCCTTGTGTACATATTGTGAGGGTCCCTGAGTGCCCATCATTAACAGTTTTGTAAAGTGAATTAAATGTTGGCAGAAAACGCTGGCTTTACAGCCTTGGAGGTTGATGTTCTGTTTGTACAAAAGAAGGACAAGTGAAAGTGAATGCACTACAGGTTTTCCTTATAATGTAGTCTGCCAGTGTGTCTTGACATCCTGCCCTGGAGAGATCTACCTCTAGGGGCAAGAAAAGGAATTAAATTTCTGTAATCAATTGGAGTTTTGGCCTCTGCTGAGTGGGTGAGGAGTAAGAGCCAAATTCTGTCAACTTTGGCAGTAGTTAAATTATATGAATATAGTGGTACATATCCTAAAATTCAGACACATAAGATGCATTTTGGGGTGGAGAAAGAGTCTTACGGGACAGAAAGCACTTTGTTTAGCCTAAGTAAGGAAGCAAATATGACCCTAGTTTCCAAAATGCCTTTTCTAAAAGGAATCTAGGACCAGGGATTAAGAAACATGAACTGGTATAGTAGGCTTTTGAGGCAGGAACTGCTACTCCATGTTTGCTTGTACAGTACTTAGTACAGTCGGGCTCCAGAACTGGCTTGAATGTCTATGATACTGTCATAGTAATGACAAGGAGGCTTCTGCCTTGCTCTGAAATGTCTGGCACTAGACACAGCTGATCAGACAAATTATAGGCTATTGTTTGTTTTGCTGTACTTAAGTTTTGCAAACCTCTATTTTGGCAAGGTTTTTATTTTAAGTTCATCTATAATGTTTGTATTCAGTCAAGCCAGAGAAACACAATGGCAACAGCTGTGTTTATGCGAGCAAATTTGGTCTCCGCTGACTGATAGGGCTTAGACCAAGATTCAAGAGAATCATTTTTTTAAAAACTGTCTAGCCTTAGGAATCCTTGCCAGAAGATATTTTAATCAAATAATGCACCATCCACACAGGGGATTGGTATCATTGGTATTTAAAAAGCCGTATCCCAGTATAGTCAATTTTGTAGGGTAGGAGAGATGGTATGGGTGAGGCAGTCCTACAGCCACTTTCTCTCCTTTTTCATAGCACTCCTTCCCATTAGAAAGAAGGGATAGGAATAGTTCAGCCCAACAAGAAACACTTGCCTGAGAAGCTGCACAGAACTTAATTTCAGTAAAAGTGAAGTAGTGGCTTGTGCCTGAAGGAGGTACTGACTCCTTAAGATCCAGGTTGAGGCTCTCTGTTCTGTACAGTCCTCCTCTCAATTTTGATTTGTCCCAAGTCCTCTTTCAGATTGGGTTTCTTTGCCTGCCCAAGAGTTTACATGATCCAGAGAAGAATCCTCCAGCCCTCTCCTCGTACCACACAAGTCCTTGTTCCTCACTACTGCTTTCTTGCTCCCATCCACTCTTTCCTCCCTGAGCGGTGTTGCTCTTGTGCCAAGCAGAAGGCACAATGGGCTGCCCCGCCAAGGGTCCAGTTTGGAACCACATCTCCCAGGTTTCCCAGGGAACAGAATATTGAGATTTGCAGATTCTAAACATTTTTCTGGGTGCTAGGAAGTTTGATTCTTTAGAGAACTAGTCCTGGTGCAAGATTCTAGGCCTTGGGCAGAACAGTTTTACCACCATCAAAGAGTCCTGAGAAATCACCAACCAGCAGGAGGTCTCCAACAGAAGGTGAAGGAAGCACTGGTTATATTTGTGGTAGGTACTCCAGATGTCAATAGGCTACCTCCTGTATCAAGCTTTCAAGTGGAAACCAACTGGTGTGAACAAAGGAGGGTGCCCAAGAGAAACTTTAGAAAGTACTCTTAGCAGGGAACGTAAAGTAATTGATGTCAGCACCATAAAAATAGACAAACGCAGCAGTGAATTACAGGGAGGAGTAGAAACATACAGTATCTGTCCTGTGGACCAGTGCTGGTGTGGGAGGGTATCAAGGCAAATGTTTCCAGGATATAACTGTGTTCTAATCTGAGGTAGACTAAACTGCTTAAGCACATCCCCCAAATGTTCCCCTTTGGTCACATAGTGACTTTCAATCTCTCCTACACTTCTCCTTTAAACAGATGCCTTGTTGATACCCGAGTTCTGCTTGTTTTTGGTGATCCATTAGTAGCTCAGCAATAACAGGAAAATTACCTTTCCTTTGCAGGCCAGCAAGGGTTCTCAGGGAGGTGAGTCTGAAGGGGCCCACTAAAATGGAAATGGTGTACCATTCTGTCCTGGCCCCTGTAATAGCCACAGTGAAGCATGCATCTTCATTATACCTACTCAGAAGGGATGGCCAGAGATTACTATCAAGGCTAGTGGTCAAGAAGGGATGAGCTTGCCTCCCAGATACCCCACTCCAGCAAGGCCTCTGCTGCCTCATTTCATCATGTGCTTTCTTTCTTGCTCCCCCACTGCACATGCTGCAAGGTCTGTCTGTCCCACCTCAGTTTAACCTCCTTGCTATATGTCTGTCATCTGGTGTTATCCTGCAGTCTTTCCCAAACTGAGGTCTTAGCAGTTCCACACTCCCAATTTCACATTTTTCTCCTGTACCTTCATTCTTCTGAGTCCTGAGAAAACAACGTATGTAAGGCTCATAGGTAGTCATTTTGCGTCAATCAAGCCATTCCTTCCTTCAAGTGTGGGGATTCAGGCAACAATCTCCCTTTCCTACTTCCTCCTTTCCTTTATCTCTATCTCTATAGCATCAGCTTCTTTCAGCTGAGGGCAGGAATTGGCTCCAATTTGGAGCTCTGAGTAGGAGAGGAGATAAGAGTTCAGCATGTGAAAGTGTTTCCTCCCTGCTGTGCATGGGTTTTGAATTCATAGGCTGTAAGAATTTGCCTTCTAACATGAACTTATTGGGTGCAGACAGAAGTAACATTTGCAACATTTCAAATGCCTTTTAAACACTTGGAAGGGTCACCTGTACCAACACACCTGGCCTTTAAAATGCATTAAAGTGGCAGCAGCACTTCAAAGTAGTCCCTCCTGAAATGAGGGAGTATTTTGAAGTGCTTCATTTTTTACTATGTTTGCATGAGGAGAGGGAACCCATAAGTCCTCCAGAATCTCATAGAACTCTACTCTCTCAGGACCCTGCTAGGACAGTGCACCACCACCACAGATCCTTGTGCCGCCTGCCATCCCTGAGTCACTGCCAGTGCTGGGCTCTTCAGCCCCTCAATCCCCTCTACCTCTTCGCTTCGGAGATTCTGAATTCCAGCAGTGGAGGGCCAGTGAGCCCTTGCCTCTGCCACAGACCCCCACAACCTCCTGCTGCCACTGTTTCTGCTGCGTCTCCAGCCCCCAAATTCCCTCTACTACTCCATTTTAGTGAGAGACATCCTCTACTCTCCCTACTTTTGTCTTTGGGGTTGGGGGAGCAGTAGCACTGACAGTCCAGTCTGCTTCCCTGCCCTTTGGGGCAGAAAGCGGGGGGCAAGCAGAGCTGCAGATCCCTACAGCTTGCTGTGGTGTCCCCAGGCTGGAGAGCCACAGCAATTTTGAAACCCTCCAGGTGAGGGGCACCACAAGGGCTGGGCATAAGGCTGAAACACTGCCTGGCTGAAATATTTCTGAGTCCATTATGCTTGGAAATATTTCAAATGTTACTTTGGTCCACACCCATTGTCAGAGAGGATGTGTTGCAACTTTTCTGATATTGTCATGATGCCATTAAATTGCACCACAGCTGAAGATATTTCAGGGCTATTTCCATTTTCCAAGAGACTATAGTGTAGCTGTACAGGAGGCTGGATGCTCCAAATGTAAGTAGGAACTCCACAAATGGCACTGCTGTTATGCCACAAAGCTGGCTGAAATTGCTGTTTTTTCATTTCAACCATGTGACATCAGAGCAGGAGTGGGAAATTATAATCCCTTAACTTCCTAGATACCTTTCGTACATCTTACTGAAAACTTCCAGTTGGATTTAATACTAGTTTTAGAGTGCTGTTCTGATTGGAAAGTGCAAAGGATCCATTTTATGTAGTCGCTTCTGCTGATTTTACTGGCGCAAGCAAATGTTTCCCTTGATTAACCTGTCCAGCCAGTAGGGTTGCAGAAGACAAGTGACTCGGAGTCTACCTTGTCTTCCAATATCAGCAACAGAATTGCCAGCTAGGTTTCAGTTTCAGAATTGGTATTTCTGGAAAGAATGCAAGGGGATGGGGAGGGAGACACAGTTGGAGTCTTCAAAGCAGGAGGAGTTTGTGGCATCAGAAGCTAGAAAAATGATCCTTAGATTCACAGCCAGAACATGCTGAATTTAGAAACCACTGAGAGAAAATCAGTGCCGGATCTAGGCTCTTGAACCAAACCCTTGACCAAAGGCCAAGAACACAGTACAGGCAGAAATGCTGTTCCTCTCTGTAATGAGAATGCTTTGCAGGAAGTGATCTGAGTTGCATCGATCTCCTGGAACCAACAGAAGGTCACTGTTGTTTTGCGGAGAGGGGACTCTAGCTGCTGGCTGGGAGCCTACAGGTTGCTTCTCCTAGAGACAGCCCCACCTCCCTGTGAGGCTGCAAAGTTTTCAGAAGCAGGGGGGACGGGAGCAAAGGGAGCTTGTTTTTAGGGTTCCCTAGCCTGTGCCAGAGGGTAACATGGGTGAACTGGAGACCCCCTACCTCCGGGGGACTCCAATTCAGCTGCTGCACCCTCTAGTGGACGCTGAAAAACCACCATACCAAACTCCCTCCAATCCCTTTCCCCTGCATCCAATTCTGAAAACAGCAACAGGTTGGCAGGCAGTGCAGACAGAAGTTACAGAAGAGGCTGTGTTCTGAAACATCCTCATCTAATTCCTCATGCAAGAGTGTTCAGATTTTCACCTGATCAGCCATTTTTAAGCTGTCTGCAGCCATTCACTTGTGTTTGGTCTCAACTATAAACTTTCTGTGGCCAGATCAGGCAAATATTGTTGCTTCTGGCTGCGTCTAAAGAGTTCATACAGGGAGATGGCAGCATGTGTTCGTGCACCGTGTCTTAAACCTCAGTACTGTGGTACAGTTCTGTTTGGAAGCCAGTCCATGCACACTTACAGGAGCATGAGGGATCCACTAAGTTACACAAAGCTGCTGTGGTCCAGGTAAACAAAAATATATAGGAAGGTCAATCTAGAGCAGATGCAGGGGTATCAGCCATGCCTTCTTTCCCCTGTGTCAGTAGCAGCAGGAATGAAGAGGGGTGACCGAACTCTTGCAGAGACTTTTTGCCTCCAAATTATTTCCTGTGCATTGGGACAAGCCTACTGGGCTAGTTAAGTCAGCTTAGAGAGCTACCTTGCACTAGCATTGCTGTGCAGAGAGACCTCCTTTTACTGAAGAATCTGGCCTGTGCCTATAGATTTCTGACTGTCTGCTCCTTTGGCCAGGATTCCTACTCCCCTGCTCCTTGTTGGCATTTCCTTCTGTGCAAACTTAAGACATTGCTGGGGCATCTATTCTGTGGAGAATTTCTATAATGTTTTATGAAAAATGTGTGCAACTCCGTTTACTCACCTTGTATTGCGGGCTCTGAGCAGCTGATGTCTTCTCTGGCACAGGGGAATAAGGTTTGGGTAATTATCAGGTTGGCAAGTCTAGCTTGGTACAAATGAACCATTCAGAACTGTCAACATCTGAATCATATTTTGTTGAAGAGATTATGGAAGACCAACGATTCAACGTTATGTTGTAATGACTACCTTCCAGGGAAGCAGGTCATGTGAAATCAGTGCAAGTGGACCTTGGAAACAAAGAACTGATGTATGAGCAGCTTGTTTTAGGAATTGGGCTTCCCAGTGTGGTATGAAAGACAAAATTCTGCACTATTTTGGCAGAGGCCAGCAATGCTGCCAATGTGGACACATGCATAAGCTTTGATGTCACATTCTATCCTAGAGATCCTAAAATACTGTATTCTGATTGACTAATAAATGCTGATTTGTTTTGAAAAGACCGTCTGGTGTCACTGCCAAACATCTGCTGGTTATATGCCTCCCAAGAGAAGACTCCAACAGCAGTTCTAACCTCTTTTGAAGATGTTGGGATAGTCACAGCAAGGAACTGGAGGGGATTACAACATCAGACTTAAAATCTCATAATGGTGGAACGGCCTAGGGACAAACACTGAAGAGTTCATATCCAGAGGGGCTGTATGAAGGTTGGAGGCATAGAGTGCCCTGGGGAACTATGACAGCTGTTCAGAGGGATGTGGGATGAGATGCAGAATGGAAACCCAGTGTTGTGCAAGAAGTGACCATGGCAGTAAAAATAAGTTTTCTCAAAGGAAACTATTGTTTATGTTCTGAATGCTAAAACAGCAAGGATAAGGAATAAGTTGTGTAATCAGCCTGTTAGTAAGAGACATTATATAGAGTTATACAGAGTGAAGGAGGGAAGGTTAAATGCTAAAGGCTTACCCCAGGAACAACTATTTGACCTGGTCAGTAAAGATGGTTGAGCAAAGACTTATGGTCCAGGCCCAGTTGAGGTTTTGAGAATGTGACCCAAGTTGCCAGCACCTAATAGGAAAAATGAAGACCCAGTTGCATGGGAGTCATAAGAGGATCTCTGCAGTAACCAGAGCAGTAGCAGATCCACTTCTACAACTTGAGCTCAAGTGGCAGAAACTTGCTGGAAGCAAAGCTTCAGGTGGAGGAACAAAGCTAGAACTGGGGTTTCACAAGCTGGCTGATATCACATTATCCCTTCATTTTAAGGAAGGGGCAAGTATTGTTGCCTACCTTGTCAGCTTTGAGAAGGCTGATTTAAATAATGTTTATCCCATGGATAAGCTCTATTGGGGCCCAAAGGTATACACACCTGTGGTTAAATAGGTTGAACTTGAACTGATTCAGAGAACTAGGAATAAAAAAAGAAAACAAACCCAACCATTTGGCTAAAGTTTGAATGGATACCTGAGGATATTAGAAAATACTTCACAGGTTTGCAAAGGAAAAAAAGTGTGACATTTTGGTGCATCTTTTGGTGAAAGATGATGTCTAAAGGTTGGAGGCACTATGTCCCTGGTAGAACCATAACAGTTATATTCTTTTAGCCCTTTTTGGAAAGGTATAAATAACAACCCAGTGCTCAGGAGAGTGGGGAAATAAGACTTCTGTTTAGGAGCTAGTTGGATGAGTTTCCAACAAGATAAATCTAAATCCCCTTGTCTTCCTTATCCTTTAGATCAGGGGTAAGTAACCCCCGGCACAGGTGCCAGAGTGTGGCATGTGAAGGCATTTTGCATGGCACGCACACCTTGGAGCAGATGGCAAGGAAGAGGCCAGGGCTGCACTACCACAACAAGAATTGGGCCCCTTGCGGCTTTCCTACCATCTGCCCCGGCACACCAACATCTTACAAGCTGAGTTTGTGGGTGTTTTTGGCACTGTCCAAAAATGTTGCTGACCCCAGTGTTAGATAGAGGAGCATGGACTGTTCTGAGAGGCCAGACATGTCTGGCCAATAGTAGCTGTAAGTTACTTACTGTTCTCTCTTTTCAAGCGTCTACTGAGATGCTGAGTAATAGAGAACAAAACTTGCCACTAATTCCTCTGACTGTACAATATGTTTCCATTGCTAATTGCATATTTTGTGAGCTATTGGATATAGTGAATTAATCCCCGGGGTAAGCTAATTGCTGGAAGTCAGCAGGAGAGTGGCTTACTCTCAGGGATGCTGCTTAAGGGACCTACCTTTCCCAGCTGTAAACACAGTAGCTTATTTCGGAAACCCATCCGAATAGTCGCATTCACCAATGGAAAAGTATCAGAGAGCCAATGTTTATACTCCATATTTGTTTGTTTTTTATTGTACAAATCATGACCATGTTTCTTTCATTAGGGAGAAGGGACCTATATGATGTAGCCAAAGTGTAAAAGAAAGAAAGATAGATAAAAGGAAGAAGAAAATTTTAGGTTTTTGGGGGTGTTGGGGGGGTGGGGCGTTGGGGTGGGGAAGGCAGGAATTACAGTAACATGAAAGGACTCATTCCATTGAAAGCTCCATAAATTTCTGTGATGTATCATTTCCTATTTTCCCTTCACTACCTCAGGAGCTATAGGCTATTTGTATCATTTAAGACTCATGTAAGGTAGGTCCTAAGAGAATAGCGTAATCTACTGTCTTTGAGACTCCTAAGGGACACACATAAGAAAGGGACACTTAAGGTCAAATCCTTTTTCTATTTATTAGACACCTTAATTGAATTAGGCTTATAAGTGTGATTGTCTTCCACCCTGTTCAAGTCCTTGAAAAATCATTACTGAATATGTGTTTGTAACGGACTGGCATCTTACCCTTAAGACCAAGTAAAAAAGAAGTACTGAAGAGAAGGAAGAGGCTTCACATACTTACCTTTATGGTTTTCCAAGGACCTGAGCAGGATGGAATAGGAATGCACTTAAGCACTTATGTTCAGTTCAGTGCTTAAGTGGAATAGAAGCTGTCCTGTAATGCTTTTTGAGGGATGTAAGGTGGAACCTTAGGAGTTTTACACTAGGAAAGGGCAGTAGTTAATAGCCAGGTTTCTGAAAGAATCTGAGTCTATCACATCTCAATGGTAATCTGACACACATAAGATATATTATTAGAGGACAAAAAGCCACAGAATTGCTATCAAGGGACCTGCAAAAGGGAGCAGAGACATTGTGTCTCGAAAGTTTTAGTTTTCCTCTATTCAGCATCTCTACATGTCCTATGCCCTAATCTAGAAAGGCCCTTCAAAGGTAATTACGCTGGAAAAAAAGCTGCAGGATAAGAAAAATTAATTTCATATCAGGAAGGATTTTTAAAAAATGTTTATATACTGACTTTGCATTTGGTGTTCACAAAGCCTCATGCCCTAAAGAGCATCAGTACAGGATAGGAAGGAGAAATATTATCCTCACAATTGGAACTTTACTGTGCAAGGGTTTCCAAGCTGTCATTTTGTTCTCCACTAGGTGAGAGAGAGAATCTGAGGCAGGCTAACAGGGATTGTCATGGATGTATCTGTCAGCATCTCAGAAAGTAATCTTGTACTCTTTGCTTTTAACTCACTAGCAGCATAAAACAATAACTAGTATTTGATTTTCCCTTAACAATATTTATTATTTCAAAATTCTTTACAGATGTTAATGAAGTAAGCCTTGCAGTACTCTTGTTAGAAAGGGAAGTCTTTTTACCCTGTTAGTGTGAAGATAGTCATAGAAAATTTAAAGATGTAGACGATGATTTCATTGCATAATAGAAGTAGAGTGCACTAAACAGCCCTAATACATAGCAAATCACTCAAATCCAGAAAAAGTTGCTCCTTGAAAAAGGTATAATAACTATCCTATATGAGAGTTATTATTTGGGATGAGCCATATGTCTGCTCCCATATTAAGTTCATCCCAGGGTGGCCATTTGCTCAGTGCAAACTGGTTCCTCCACCATCTAGTGATTAGCCTGGAAGCAACAGTGCCTGTGTAGCAGGAGGCTTGGTGCTCCTGCTACTTTAAAAGCAGGCAGGCAGCAGAAGGAGTGGGCAGCAGTTGTGGCTGGAAATAATCAGGAGCCACATGATTCAGAAAGTGGCTGGGCTTAGGACCTAGGCTTATATCCTTTCTGAGCTGAGCAGGCAAGATGGTCCAGAGGCTGCTAAGGGAACATCACCTAAGCAGGATGGCTGCAGGAGCCCAGAGGGGGGTTAAATGGAATCGGAGGGTCTGAGAGGCTGCAAGAGGCAGAATTAGGGACCAGGGGCCAGAAGACCGAAAGGCGTACAGTGTTTGACTCCAGGTAGGAAGACTGTGTTTGGGAATAGCTGAAAGAAGCAAAGTGCCTGGGAGGAATGGACTACCCTGAAAGTTGAATCAACATCTGTGAGTAATGCTACCTTCGAGTCACGGGGCGTGGTGTAGGGATGGATGGAGCCACACAATTAGCCCTTAAGACAATGACCATGGATACCTGTGGTTGTGAGAAGGAGGTCAGGTTTGTGAAGCTCTGGTTTGGGAGGTCAGGTTTGTGAAGCTCCCTTATGTAAAAGCTAGATACATCAAGGCATGGCAGGTAAATGAAGGGGTAACTTCCCAAAGAGAGCAGAGTGTTTAAGGGCTGAGGGGCCTCCAGGGGCATTACAGCCACCCTTGGAGTTTGAACTCTGCTGTAGCCTGCTATGGGCACCTAGCTTGAAAGGCCCAGGTGTATGTCTCTTTGTAACCACAAAATGAACTCTGGGATAAATTATTCCTTAGTAATCATGTTGTGTGTCTGCATCTGAATTAACAATAGGGTGCATGCATGTGAGTATATGCATGCACATGGGTGCCTGCAGATGCACATGAGATTTTGTGTGGAGGTACATAATGCCTGTGTGCATATAATAGCCACAGCAAGTATGCCGCATCGTAACGTAAATATGGAGCTTCATTTTTCCCCCCATATTAGTGTTGCTGCCCACCATGTCTAGATACAGTTTACATTCTTTGCCTTACTTCCTGCAGCATGTAGATCAGGGAAATAGGGGAAGCAGGGAAACCCCCAGTTTTATTTCCATTTACTGCCAGTAGGATGACTCCATATTACTTGTCTATTCATGTTTTCTCTTTATTCTCTGGGTAACCCTCCAGTGAAATGCTTTGCTGCTTTCTTTTCCATGAAGGTTGCCTTCTAGAGGGTTTGAACAGAGGAGTATTACCACTGAGAGCACGTCCAGATGAGCACGGGCATTTGTTTTCCTGGGGACAGGTAGCAGTGGCACATCTTGTGCTGCTGCTGCTTGTCTGTGGAGAATGCCTGTGCCACACACACTTTGGAGTGCGCCATGTTATCTCAGATGGCGGGTTATCTCCGGCCAGTAAGACTCTGGTTTTGGGCAGCGTGCGCAGCCTCCATGTGCACCATCCCTATCTTTTTTTCAGCATGGGTTTTTTTTGATCCTAGGAGATCCCAGCATCAACATCCCCCCTCCCCCCATTCCCTGGCAGGGCTGGACGCAGGCATGGGTGAACCAGGCAGCCACCTGGGGCCTGGACAGAAAGGGGGCCCAACAATGGTAATTTTTATAATTCTTATTATCGCTATCTCTGGCGAAGGAGGCTAAATACTAAAAGTTCTCCCAGGGCCACCAAGAGTCTTGGTACGGTACTGCCCCCTGCACTGCAAGGTAGCAGTGCAGGGAATGCCTGCATGTGCTGTGTGTGGCACCATAGGCAGGTCTGCGGTGCCACATACCTCACGTCTGCACTCATCTGGACGTGGCCTGAGAGTCATTAATGCCTGTGTTTTGGTTTAATTTAGCAATTGGTTATTGTATCCAAAATCTCTCCAGAGTAGGTTTGAGAGACAAGTAGGAATCAGCTGCTTCTAGGAGGTACAGCTCATACGGACCAAGAGACCAGAAGTTATTAGGAAGGTCTGAGCCCTGGAAGGAGAAATATATGGACATAAATGGAAATGGTGGGAACAATACAAACTAAAAATGGATGAGTACTCTTTTGCATTGTTCTGCTCCCAGTATATAATCTGGAGGCTGAACAGAGAGGGAGAGAGCACACAGCCTGACTGACCTAGAATCCAGAGTGAGAGTCTATAATAAAACTAGAACTGACCAAAACCCAGAGCTGGAAGCCTACTTTGGTAGTACCAAGAATAGGAATGGATGTTGCGTCTGTATTCAGCAACATGCATCTTTAGCACTCTTTTAGCAAGTCTGCAGCAAGGGTTGATTAATCTATTTGCTGGAACTGTTCCAGGTATCAGTACAGTCAAGCCTCCATTATCTAAAGCATTATTAAGTAAAGCTCAGTTACCTGAGGTTGGCTATTTTCTCAGAGGTATGATTCCAACATGTAAGTTTTTATGTGCTGATAGGACTTTAGTAAGTAAATCTTTAAATACTAATGATCTAAGATCTTGGAGCCAAATTCAGCCTCTGTGTTTTCTAAATCTTTCCTATTTATACTGGTCCATGGCTTTCTCTTAACATTTTACAGCCAGACTTGCAAAAGATTGATTAACTATTGCATTTGATTGTTTTGACATGTTATTTTTGTGTTGACTCTCAAAGGAGTTGAAAAATGGAAGCAGGAGGGGTACGTTTGGCAAGGTTTTGCCCAGAAATGAAGCTTAGATTTGGAAAATGGTATATACCTGAATCATCTCTGGGAGTATGAGTGCAGGGATATATCCCTGGCAGTGACCCCAAAATTATTTTATGGTCTCTCTTTGTAAACTTTCGTTGCCTATAAATGCTGTTTTGCATTTGGACAAGGTATAGGGAAAGCGCTTTGTACAGGAACAAGTGTTAAGTTGAGAGTGGAGTGTACCACCTATATAATACCAAGTATGTTGTCCTAAACTTATGGTCTTGTAGCATTTAAATAAAGCATAAATATGCTGAATTCATAAGCCTCTATCAAGAACTTTCACCAAAGGGATTTGTTACTTGGGATGACCTGAGAAGTATCACAGCATTTTTACTTTCGCAAATCTCAGTTGTTTTTTCAAAGCAAGCAATAATAGCATCATTAGGGATCAGGGTCTTGTGTGTACCATGGACAGCTGTATTCTTAAAACCATGAATATATATGCCATCCTATTATATAATCTTATTTATTTTGGTAGGATTCCTTAAAGTGTAAACTCCATATTAATGCTATTTTTTTTTAATGGCTTTTCAGCGTGGAGCTGTTAAATAGGAATATGGAACCAATTTTAAGCCTTGTTGATATTCACCTGAGCATAAAAAGTACACCATCAGGAAGCTGTGGGAACTTATAGCCTCCAGATCTGAGTTAGTCTGAAAAAATGTTCCATAAATATTACTATTTTTAAAATACTTGGAGCTCTTTGAGTTTAAGGTATATTGTCAAGGGTTCATCACAAGCATCTAAAATTTATGAAGACATGGACAGACCAAACAAATATACCAAGTTAAAGTGGGATTGCTTACTGCACATCAGATTGATCTGTCATAACTGTTTGCTCTATCCCACAGTAAATGGAAGGTAAACTGTGGTAATTTAGCAGCTGCTTCATTAAAGATCAAACTGCTCTGGTTTAGCTTACACTTATTGTGGGATAGAGCAAACAGATGAAACACTTACAGCTGGTCAGCTGACTCTCAGTAAGTTTCCTCTATTGAGAGGTAATGGAAATGAAACATTTGAAAAAAAAAAAAAGTAAATCAGCCTTTTTATTTTATTTTGCTATTTCAATTATATTATATTTTCTTGTAACAAATAAACCAATTTAACATTTAATCTGGATTTAATACAAAATGCCATTATCTAAACTTTTATCTTTAAAAACATTTAAATAAAATGTAAGTATAAAGAATTCACAAGCCTGTACCCAAACATTTGTGGTCAGCTTGCTTGCTTTTCCATACAAAGAAATAAATAGGGAAAAACATCTTATTTGGGAGACTAAGTTGTATAATATGAAACAACAGGTCATGTAGTGTGTTAAGACCTTGATCCTGGGAAGGGGTGGCTGGGCTGCTAGGTGTAAGGGATTTGCCAGTCATCACAGGCTCTGGGACCCAGCCTCTGAATCCAAAAGAAACCATCATGTACCTCACTGGGATCCCCTATGAGCTCACAGGGGTGGTCTCCCATTGCTGTTTTACAGCTTCTTCTCTCTAGCCTGTGATTTTATATGATAAGAGGCAGGGCTGCTCTGGGCATGCAGCAGTGGTGCTGGGGCGGAGCTACAGCGAAATTTAGGGTGGCTGTAGCCCCCTCCATAGCCGCTGCTCCAAGCCCAGCCCCTGGCAAGAAGAGCCTGGCTCCAGCCCACAGCTGCAGCCCACCTGCTTGCCCCACGCAGATCCGAGGGGCACATGCCACCCCCCCACCCCCCCCAGGGTGCAAGCAGCGGTGGGAACTGCCCCCCCACCAATGAGCCTCGCCCCAGCTGGACAGTGCCTGCCCCTGCCCCCTCCCTCATTGCAGGGGGGCGTTGATCTGCCCCCCTCCCCTTCCACCACAACAGACTTACCAGCTGGAGGCAGCTCTCCATACTATATCGGAAAAAGGATTGGTATCAGCTGATATGCCTCCTTAAAAATCGGATATTGGTATTGGCCCCAAAAATCTCCATTGGTGCACCCCTAGTAATCTTCAAGAAAAGTCAAGCAAGTTTAAGTAAAAATTTGGACTTTGGGAGGGAGCTTTGGGGTGAGAGGTCTGATGATTCAGTCTATTTGAATTTTTTTTCTCCACTTCATCTGATCTGTTTGACCCAGAGCATCAGTGTCTCCACCCCAACCCTGTAGTGATGGGTGGTATCTAAATCTCAGTCGGAATTCTGCAGTTTGAAGTCATAATCTTAATGCCATAACAGCATCCCTCCTCTTGCAACCCTGGGCCAGAGAATCTGGCTCTGACCCCTAAAACCAGGTTTCTCTGCAGTTACGCAGCCCTTTGCACTCTCAGTCTGTCAGAAATCTGCTTTGAAAGTGCCTTTGTCAATTGTGTCTAAAGGGTCTTACCTTCCATCTTGTCAGCATCATTAACTTCATAGGTGGTGCCAGAAAAGAAGGGGCGTTCCAGTACTGTATATTCCTAGGTAGTCAGCAGGAGAGGACAACATTTCAAAACGTTTTCTCCTTTTTTTTTCTTTTCTCCTCTTATTCTGTCAGCAGGTTGAAAAGGTGACTTCCAAAAGGGGGAAAGGGGAGCACTTCTGCCATAGTATAGCTCCATTCTTGCAGAATTTGCATTGCTTTGAGGGATCTTAAACTTTAGATATTTGAAATGTAAAGTGTGTGATGCCAGTTTCACTACTGTGCATGACTGAGGTCTTTGTTTTCCACAGGACAGTACAGTATGAGCAGGAGCAGTCCAAGCATTGCCTATGCTGCCTTCTGCCAGTGTGACCTAAGGGACCACCACCACTAGGCGCTGGAGGGGAGCCCGTTCTCTGTGACCCATTCACTCTCTGCTGAGGCAGTCTAACTCACTGGTGCTGGATTTTGGTAAGTAGATATCTGTCTCACTAGGAATCAAATTGATATACCCCAGTTTATTTTCCACAGGTGATGGAATAACTACCAAATGGAAGAGCTTTTAGATCACCATTGATGCTGTTCCATTAGAAATCCTGAATCTTGTGACACGTGCTTCTCCTTGTAATGTGTAATGCATGCACCTGATAAACAACTGGACACTTATTACTATGCTTTTTCACATTAAACATGACCCACCTTATTTTTGAAGTCAATGAAAAATGAAGAATGAAGAAAAAGAGATTTTTTTTCTTATAAGTAACTAAGTAGCCACAGCAAAGGAGATGAGCCTGCTCATTGTTCTGCTCCCTCTAGATCATGTGCAGAGTTACTTCTGCTTTTGCCTAGAAGAAGCTTAAGCAGCAAAAACTACTCTTACCATGTGTCCTCACTTACAATGCATACTTCCATTTCAAGCAGCTGGTTTCTGGGGGAAAAAGGTATGCATTTGTGTGTGAGAAAATATGGTAACTTGAATCTCTCTAATTAACCCTCAGCAACTACATACATACATAGTGACTGGCTACTCCAACTCCCTCCAGTTCCCCACTTCCATTATAGTGCTTTTTAATCTATTTAGTTTAGCTCCCATCACTTCTCCATACTCTGATATGTTTTCTAGCACTTCAAATGTGTAATCATGATCCACTCTGTCTTATGCTTTTTCTAAATCTAGGTGTGTTATAACTGTGGTTTTCCTGTTTTGGATGCGAGTATCTCTGATCACTCTGATTGCTTCAAAGATCTTTCTACCTGGTATTGCACATATTTGGTCTTCATGGACTATCTTTAGGAGGTTTTTCCTCATCCTCAAAGCCAGCATCTTGGCCATTAATTTATAGTCCATATTAAGGAATGTAATCGGTCTCCAGTTTTTCAAGAGTTCCTTCTCCCCTTTCTTGAGGAGTAAGATATCAACACCTCCTCTAAAATCTTTTCTTGCCTCTCATGTTTCTGCTGTTTCCTTGAACACTTCCACTATATCCTTCCCTACTCATGCCCAAAACTTCTCATATAATTCCATAGGCAGTCCATTTGATCTTGGTGACTTCCCTCTTTGAAAGGTTTTTAAACACTCCTCCACTTTCTTGAAGCTAATCTCTTCTTCTGTCTTGTTTGCTTCCTCCTCCTCTACTTTCTCTTCAGTCTCTTCCAAGAAATCCTTCATCTTCTTCCTGTCTGTTTTCTTCTGGTATAGCTCTTCATAAAATCTTTGTGTCACCTCCAACACTTCCTCCTGCTTTTCCACTAGGGGACCACCTTCTTCCTGTACTGCTTTAAGCTTTCCTTTTGCCACCTTCACTCTGGCTGAAATGTATTGAGACTACTTTTTTTTTTTTTCCACCCAGGGTGCTTGTGCTAAGAACATGTTCTATCTCATCTTTGTTTCATACTAGTTTTCTAACTCTTGCCTTGTTTCTTCTAGCTCTTTTCATATCTGTCTTCTTTCTGTGGCTTCCTTTAGCAGCTCCTGCATCTTTCTTTGCAGCTCTCTTAACTCTTTCATTCTTTTCACAGTGCATCTTTGGCCTTCCTTCTTGAAAAATTCTCTTGTCCTCCTCTTCACCATCATCCACCATTCTGTAGAACTCCCAAAATATTTTTTCAGTGTTCTTGTCTAGCTCTTCATCTTGTAACAGCTGCACATTTAACTTCTACAGTCCCTTCTCTTGTGGGACTCTTACCAAGACTCTTTTCCACCTTCAGCATCTGGTGATTACTAAAAGCCACATGTATGGCTTCTTTCTTCCTTATCCTTTCCTTTTGATACATACACAAAGTTGATTCTTGATTGGTTCTTTCCACTGGGGTCTGTTCTAGTGAAAACTTTCTCCCCTGCCCACACATCTCTTAGCAACTCTTCTTTTATTATATATGTTAACAGTCTGAATGAGCTGTCTAAAGCTCCATTTTCTCCTTCCTCATTTCTGTTGCCGACTTTGATTATACAGTTGAAATCTATTATGTACAGTCTCCCTCCAACCACATAAACCAATAGGTTCCTGAGCAGTGCATTCCTTCCCTCCCTCTCTGGTGGTGCATATACATTGAAAATGTCTAATTCTGTTCCCCTGACTGATAGTACCTTCCCTTGCAACTTGCTGCTGATGACTTCTTCTACCTGCTTTGCTTTCAGCTCTGGGTTCTTGAATAATATTGCTACCCCTGCCAGTTTGTTCTCATTTGTTTCTGACCACTAGGATGGTTCCCATCTCCACCTTTTCTCAAAGTGTTTATAATCCCTCTCCCCTGGTATACCACATTCGTGTAGGCAGATTGTCTGCCTTTCCTTGGTTCAACACTTGTTCTCATCCTTTCTTCCTTAAGATACTCCAGACATCAAGTGAAACTGTTGTCAATGCCATTTCTGCTTGTTTTAAAAGGAGTGCACCTGTCCCTTTAAGGTTTGTCTTTGCTTGCTTTGGGCTGAGTGTGCATGTCCTTTTAAGGCTTACCTGTGCTACTGCTTGGGTTGGCAGACTCCTCCCCTTCCTCACTCACATTTCTGTAGCATTTGCAAGCTGCTGAATTGCTTTTACATTTAAGAACATGAATGATGTGTGACCCTAGAGGCTGGGGAGGGTGCAGTGACCACCCACAGGTGGTGGTGGCAGTGTTGGCAGCAGGGGCATGGTGGTGGTGAGTGGGGAGCTCCCGCAGGCAGCTGCAGCAGTGTCAATGGCGGGGAGAGGGGGCGGGTGGTGAGTGGCGACTGCCTGCCTCACCCCACACCCACCACACTTATTCCCTCCACAAGCCCCCCCACACACCCACACCGTGCACCACATACCCACATACCCACAGCCCCCCACAAACCTATATCCCATAACCCCCACCCTCCACAATATACAAGTGTAAGACTTAATTTAAATTACTGTGCAATCACCTATGTGTCCACTACACAAATACATGTAAACCAGGACAAAAATATTTTTTAAATAAAAGAAATTGTTATCCTTTGCTATCAGGCTTTTTCTTCCTGGTCTTCAGCTCCTTTGTTTTCTTTCTTTTTCTGGCCTGTTTCTCTGGTTCTTTCTCTTCCTCCATCTCCACTTCTGTTATCTGAAAGGTGTCTTCTTTCTTCCCTACCCCTACCTCCATGTCTGAGCTGTTTGCTGTTCCTGCTTTTCTTTCCATTCTGTCCTATCTCCTCCTGCACTGCCTCAATCAGGGAATTTTGCTCTTCTCCTTCTCTGTTCCACCCTCCTGCAGGTTTTCTTAGAATCACAGAATCATAGAAAATTAGGGTTGGAAAGGACCTCAGGAGGTCACCTAGTCCAGTGGTTCTCAACCTTTTTTGTACCAGGACCCATTTGTAAACATCAGTGGCCAGTGCCCCTCACTCCTGACCTGCTGCCCCCAAGCCCCAGCTCCCCAGTGTGTGGGCCAGGGGGTGGGTATGTGGGGCAGGGGGGCCCCAAGCAGCCCCTTGCAGGCTGCAACTCATTCTTCCACCATTTCTTTCTTGGTGTCCAACCCCTCCTCTACTCTGCTTTCCTCTTGTGGGTTTTGCTGTTTCTCAGGTGGTCTAATTATGCTTGTAACACAAAGGCTTTGGGGAGCCTAAAATACAAGTGTACAAAAACTGCATTTTAAGGACTCCTGGCACTCTGCTGCTCAACGCCCCATCCCTTCACATCTGTAGCACTTTGTGAGGTGGGCAGTGTGCAGGCAGATGCCCCACCTTTCTGCATTTGTTGCACTGCTTTGGCTGCCCATGGTACATTATAAAACCCCGGTGTGTCCCTAGCTGGATCACTGATGGGAAGTGCAGCACCCCACCTAGGCTCCACTCGTCTGCTTGTAACATTACTTGCACTCTCCAAAGCCCTGTCCAGCTACCATATTTGTCCCTTACTTTCTCTACCGACATGACCCTTTGGATGTACTCTTCCATCTGTCTTTCTGTCTTCTGCCTCTAGTAAATCTATGTACATTCAAACTCTAATTGGTCTTTCTCTTGAATTTTCCCCTGCTATGAATGTTATCTCTCTTAATTCCTCCCTCCCACATTGCTCTGCATATTTCTTCCAAGAGTTCTCATACCCTTCTCCATCCCAGTAAGTCAATTCCCAAGTCTTTTGGTTTGAGAAAGCAATCAGGCTGGTGAGATGGTCCATCTGCACTTCCAAAATCTCAAACAGTACCTTTTCCAGGAAATTGTGTCTGTTCATCGTCAATCCTATCTGCTTCCCATCACCGGTTAATGTTGCCTTTATCCATAGCCTCCGCTTCTCTCTAGCTTCTCTTGATGCCTTTTCCATGTTTTCCCACTGTGCTAAGCCAGGTGGGCCAGCCTGCTGTTGTGCTCCTGCCATCCTCTGCTTCTCTCCGAACATATCTTCGCCTGCTACTCTCCTGCTGTTCCCACTCTGTCTCCCGCTCTTCTCTGCTCCTGTCTTCCTTTTGGTGTTGTCACTCTCATCATTGCTGCCTCTGCCATTGCTCCTGCTGTCACCTTCTTTCTTCCTTTCTTCTCCACCTTCACCCACTCTCCATCTGTTTCCAGATCTTCATTTCAGCTCTTCAACTCTTTTTCCACCTCATGCTTACTTGCCACCACTGCCATTGTCTTGAGCTTCAGGTCCTCCTCCTCCACCCCTTATACCCCATTGCTTTGTTGATCCCTCTCTCTGCCTTTTAAGGCATAGATCAGGCTTTCAATCAGTGCAGCCCATCTAAATAGGATATATGGTAGTGTCCATTAGGACTGTGTGAAACGGCTGTGTTTCAGTTTGGTTTTGGATTTGGCCATGTTGAAGGACAGTGATTCGTTTTGGTGTTTCAGATCACTGTCCTGTTTCATTTTGGTTGAAACTGTTTCAAACAGACTGCAAGCTTCGCACAGCCCTACTGCCCAGCCAGGTGGGGCTTGCGGCCAGGAGCTGTAGGGCACCAACAGGGAACAGGATGGGGCCATGGGTGGCTCGTGCAAGGGAAGGGGAGGGCCACTGCCCTCCATGCAGGCAAGGAGACCCTTGCGCAGATCCCTGAACCCTGTGATGCTGGGTCGCTGGTCAGGGAAGCAGCGCAGAGCGGCAAGCAAACCTGCTGGTCCCTGCTGTGTGACTTGGCTCCACAGGAAGCAGAATCTGTGCTGGGGGTCTCCTCGCTGCTGCTGCTTGCCCCGTGCTGCCCTGGTGATGTGGGGCTGTGCGGGGTGGGCAGCAGTGGCGAGGAGACCCTTGTGCAAATCTGATCCCTACAGAGCCAGGTCATGCAGCAGGGACCAGCACTGCCCTGCTATGTGACCTGGCTTTGCAGGGAGCAGAGATCCGTGCCAGGGTTTTCCTCACCGCCCCTGGTGACATAGGGCTGTAGAGGGCATGCAGCAGCAGCGAGGAGACCCTGAAACACTTCCGAAATGTTTTGGATGCCTCGTTTCATTTGTGTTGCAGAGCCTTCTGTTTCAATTTGGATTCACTGTTTCAGGTGCCGAAATGACCTGAAATACCTCCAAAACAAAACGGCTGCCAAAATTTCACACAGCCCTAGTGTCCATTGCTCGCAGCCCCTCTCAGCAGTAACTCTTTCTCAAGTCATAGTGAGCCACTATATTGCACACATTTTACTTCCTCTTCATTCCTACAGCTGAGCTCCACCTGCTTTTCCCATTTCCAATGATTCCTGTTTCTTCACCAGCCTTAAATGTCTGGCAAATATCACCAAATTGGGCCCCAAACAGTTCATCCAGAATCCCTCGGTTGCCCCGCTCTAAATCTGTTGCATATGATTAGTATGACCCTGCCGTCCACGGGCATGTCCAGACGAGTGCGCACGTGCCTCTTGCAGTGTCTCAAACCCCTTTGAGACGCTGCAAGCTGCACGTGCAGGAACAGAAAAATGTTCCCCGCACTGCAGATTTACAGTGCAGGGGCAAAATTAGACCCCTGGTTATCCAGGGGTTAAAAAAAAAAAACCTGCTGTGAAACTGTGGGGCAAGTCATGGTCCCAGACCATGCCCTGAGGCAACCAGATGCTCAGTCCTCCACAGAGATGCACTGGTAGGCTCTGCCCAGCCCCTGCTCCCTGATCGCTCCCCTAAACACCCCGGCTCAAATTTTCACTGCTTCTGTTTGAGTTGCCTCAAGCGCACGTGCCTGCATGTGTGGGTGTGCCCCATGAGGTAACACCAAACCAGGTTGTCCTATGCCTCATCTGCATATAAATTTTTGGAGGATCCCAGGACTCGTGACAAAAACGCACATGGATCCTTTGTTGTGGGGTATCTGGTGTACACACCCAGACTGAGCTGTGTGGTCACCATGGCTTGAAATGCTGTTGACTCTGCTGGGATCTTTATTATACAGTAAATCATGAGCCTTTTGACTTTACACTAATATCATGCATAGTTTACATTATATAAAAGTAGGTGCTAAAGTGCTATTTAAAAGTGTCCTTATGGACCCCCTTTTGGTGTTAAAATTTGCAGCAGTTTCAAAAAAGGTAAAATGCATCAATTCTGGATTAACAAAATCTATAAATATTATATGCAAATTTAATTTGTTTATTTTCCTGTCATTTTTTCTTCTTATGTTTATTTTCCTGTCATTTTTTCAACTTTTCTCATCACTTCCATGTGCTTAGGGAGAACAGGGCCTGTCAGTAAGGAGGGAGGAAATAAGCTGCAGAGGGACGAAGTTGGAGTACAGAGGGCAAAGGGGTTACCTGACCCCCAGATTTATTTTTCCCTGCTGTAACAGTGAGACTGGGAAAAATTCAAGACAAACCTCCAATAATTAGATTCTATGCCTGGAATAGTATAACAAATTTATAATTTTTCCATATATAGGATCTAATTATTGGCAGGGGGTTGTCATATAATTAGGGTTGTCTTGTATTTGAGTCAATATGGTTATTTATGCAACATGGACAAAACTTGTTTGGGCATTACCACCACCTAGCTAATTGAAACTTCAAGCCCTAATTAGAGACACTTACCACAATACAGCTAATTGATACTTCAGGCCCTAATTGTGCATGGTTTAACCCACAAGGAACTTTATTAATCATTAATGCATCTACTTCTATGACATACTACCATTTTTGCTTCAAGTTTAAAGCACAAAAAGCAGTAAAGAGGAAGAGGACCCATCTTCTTCTGTAGTAATGTTTTATTCAGGGAGTTGGTCATGGCAGATAAGGATCACATTTAGGCAAGTTGCATCCACTAAGGTGCCCATTAGGTGAAATAATATCAGGTGCAGAGTCTCTCCGCACAGTCTTCTGAGAGTACTAGGGTGCTTGGCAGTGCCTGGGAAACCACTGGCAATGTATCTGCACTACTACCCAGGGACTTGCACTCCCAGGGAACAGCAAGAGTAAGAAAACAGGAGAGAGCAAACAAAGCAAGAGAAAAAAAGAAAAGGTTTTCCTTTCTGGGAGGTGCGTGAATTTGGCCTGTTTTTTGGTGGTGGTGATCTTGTGCTCTGAGTGAGTAATTGTCTTAAGCTAGTAGTTTTCAACCTGTGGTCCTTGGATCCATGGGGGGGTCCACAGACTGTCTAAGGGATCTAGAAAAGTTGGCAACAATCAAAAGTATGTGAATACCCACACTTACAGTTCAAAGGGGTTCACACCTCCATGTAAGATTTTTTTAAGGGGTCCACAAATGAAAAATGTTGAAAACCACTGTCTTAAACCAGGTGGTCAAACCATGTGCTCAGAGGTCAAAGGCAGGCATAACATTTGAAACGTTTCATGTGGCTAGCATGCAGATCTATAGGTGTGATAAAACACTTGGAAGCCTGACACTAGTACCTGGTGTTAGCAAGTGTATCTCTGCCTCAGGTTTTATGGTTCCAATGATGGGGGTGGGTATACAAGGTCTCCAGTCTTCTGGTTCCAGTGTGGATCACTTTGAGTGACAGGAAGAGCACTCACTGACATTGGCTCTGCTGCCCCCCTGCCCCTGCACTGCTGCATGCTGCCATTGTAGTGTTGAAGTGTTTCAGGCAGGGGGCACAACAGGGGCTGTATGTTGTCCAGTGGCTGAAATGCTACATTTTTTAAAGCATTTTCATGCCCATTCCTAGCATCATAACTAGAGCAGGGTGATTGGGATACCTGTCCCAGGTGCTGACTTGGGACAGGGGGCTGAAACATAATAGCAGCTGCCAGAACCACACAGTTGCATCAAAGGCACATAGGCAGCCAGAAGTTGTTGCTGCTCCCATTCATCTGAGCCCCTGGCACTGTGCTGCCTTGTTATGCCTCTGCCCATTGCTCAAGGAGACATTTTGAATATTATGTTTGTCTTTACCCTCGGTGTTAGCTGAGTGTCTTCTGGATGTTTACTGAGTGTCTTTTAGGTATTTACTGGGTGGCTGCTGGAGGAGGAGTTGCTGCCTGGGCCTAAAATATTGGCAGAGCTAACTGAGACCAAAAGATCATAAAAGGCAGCTCCTTTGTGAAGTGTGAGCAAGTGAATGGGAGAGACCAAAAGGGCAGTTTGTAAGGAAGCTTGTTTCATAGTAAGTGCTCCCTAGAATAGACCAAATTAGGCAGGTGAGGTGAGTTTGTGGTTGGAAAATGCTGGCACTTGGAACGCGGTGAGGGCTGTATTTCATAACATAACTGTAATTTTAACTAATATCTTGCCTGCATGTGTTGTAGCTAAAACTTAGCTTTTGCTTTCAACTCAGCCTTATCTAGTAGAACTCAGGCCATAGTGATAAATATTTTTTAAACAAAAGTTGGGTTCTTGGGATTTAACATCTTTAAGCCCCACCTAAGTAGTCTTGTTAAGTCTATATTTAGATTCCCAAGCTCTTGCTCTGTTACTTCAATTTAGTTCGGCCTTGCTCTAAAGAAATCATTTGGTAGTGCTGGAGTGACTTTGTAGCCACAATGGTCCAGGAAATATATGAGAAGAAAGGATTTTTGTGGGTGAGATCTTTTACCGAGCTAACTGCTTGGTCAGGATAGATTTAGGCAAGCTTTTGAATGCATTGCATTTGAGTGCATTTGAAGAAGAACGTGCCACACTTGAAAGCTTGTCCAAGTCTCTGCCAAATGTACAGTTAGTCCAATAAAAGATCCCACCCATAAAAATCCTTGCCTCTCTAAAAAGATGAATAAGATATAGCTAAATAGGACATAACATTAAGAAACAACCAACCACGCTCCCCTTCCCAAAACCAAAAAACCCAAACCAAGAAAACAACTTGTTCAATTATAGATCCTGCGGACTAGAGTAGCTGAACTGGACCAGCTGAAAGAGCGAGAGAAATATTTAGGTGAGACCTACAAGTGCATAGTAGAGCAGTCCCATCTCCATTCTGGCAGCCCCAGTATTTCTGAGGAAAAGGAAGGTCTTGGGATAAGAGCCCAGCATGCTGGAGAGGAGGAAAAGCACCCTGTGGCTTGCATCTGCTCTCCAGCTGAAGTCCTTCAGAGGAGTCCAATTGATAGGTTTTATTAAGGGACTCCATTATTAGGAGTACAGAAAGTTTGTTGTGTGATACGTAGAAGGATTTCATGGTGACCTCCATGCCTAGTTAAATCTGCCTGGCAGACCCCACGAGAGACACACTGGCTAGCTTGTTGGGAGTGCTGGAGAGGAACTGGTGGTCATGGTCCATGTTGGCACCAGTGACATAGGAAGGTGCAGAAGAGAGGTTCTGGAAGCTAAATTAAGGCTGTTAGGGAGAACAGTAAAGTTCAGCACCTTCATGGTAGCATTTTCTGAAATGCCTGTTTCCGGTGTTTGGTACCTGAAACAAACTGCAGAATTTCAATGCATAAGTGAGGAGATGGTGTGGAGAGGAGGGTTTTTGGTTTATTCGGAACCAGGAAATCTATTAGGAGGAGCCTGTGCGGGAGGGATGGCCTCCACTTGAACCAAAGTAGTACCAGACTGCTGTTACATAATATTAAAAAGGTGTTAGAGGAGCCTTTAAACTGAAAACTGGGGACAAGCTGACAAATGCAGACATGCTCACAATTCGGACTGATACATCCTTTAGGGGTGAATTCCTAACAATCTAGATCTTTCCAAAGAAGATAAGAAATAGGTTAAGAAGTCTCAGGTAAAATATAGGGAAGAGCAGGAAAAACAGATTCCGAATTAAACAGGACGCTAGTAGGCAACTAGGCACTAATAAAAAGTAGAAGGGCTTTTATACTAATGCCAGAAGTCTAGTATCCAAGGTGGGTGAACTACAATGCTTGGCATTCATTGACTATAATGACATAGATCTCTCAGAAACATGGTGGAATGAGAAAAACCAATAAGATACTGTAATACCAGAGTACAAATTTTATAGGAATGATAGAGTAGGTTGTACTAATGGGGGAGTGGCATTCTATGCTAAAGACTGCATCAAGTCAAATAGGGAAGATCTTTTAACTATTAAAAAAGAAGAAAAAAGTACCATAAAATCTGTGTGGGTAAAAATTCAGTGTCTAAGGATGAGTATACTTCTAGGGATATACTATTGACCACTGGTCCAGGATGGCTTCAGTGAGCTAGAATTGCTAAGGGAGTTGACAGAGGCTGCAGAAGCAATAATAATGGGTAGCTTCAGTTGTCCTCAGGTAGACTTGATATATCTCATCCCAGAGGGATGCAGAGTCTAAATTTCTAGACATCATAAATAAATTATTTCAGAAGGCAGTTGCCCTGGAATCAACAAGAGGAACGGCTATTCTTAATTTAATCCTAAATAGTATACACAGAATTTGGTACAAGAGGTAATTATTGAGACCCCCTATAATATATCACAATATATTGGATTTGACATCCTTGTAGGAGGAGACAAAAAACAAAACAATTCACCATGGTAGCTTTTAACTTTAAAAAGGGGAAACTATGCAAACATGCAGATGCTAGTTAGAAGGAAATGAAAAAGGTTACCAAAGAAGGTTAAAAACTTACAAGCAGCTTGAGAACTGCTTCAGAACACCATATGGGAGATGCAGAGTAAAAGCATGCTGAAAATCAAAGGAAAAAAAAGAAGAAATAGAAAGCAGACTAAAAAGGAGCTAGCATAGTTAAATGGCAGAGCAAAAGAAGCTTTGTAAGGAAGAAAAGACTCTATTTAAAAAGTGGAAGTTAAGTACAAATGAGGAAAATAAAAAACAGTATAAACTCTGGCACGTCGAATGTGAAACTGTAAATAAGGCAAGCTAAAAGAGAATCTGAGAAGAAACTTGCTAGAGACCTAAAACTTAACAATAGACATTTCTTTAAGTATACCAGAAGCAGGAAGCCTGCCAGGGAGTCAGCTAGACTGTTTGATCGCTGGGGGCACATCTACACGTGCATATTAATGCACATGAATAAATTCCAGTGCTTGTTACACTGGAGATTATTGCTCCTGGGCGCACACTTACATGTGCCTGGGACCTCAGCATGTCAAGCCAGATTGGAGCAGCCCTGGCTGGCAGTGGGCCCTGGGGGCTCAGCCTGGCAGCCCAGGGCTGCTCCCCCCCCAGCTTGGCATGCTGCAGAGGGGCTGGCTGGGGCAAGAGAGTGCTTCAGTGCAGGGCTAGCTGGCAGGCAGCCCCTACATTGAAGCACCCTTGTGCCCCAGCCAGCTGGGTCAGTGTCTACACATGTGTTGCTGCACACAAAAAAGCTCCCACAGCAGGATAGTCACTTGTATTTACAAGTACTAACCTGCTATGCAGTTTATTAGTTGCCTGTGGCCTAACAGGGCCACACATGTAGACACCAAGATGTTTACTGCAGAGCTAATTGGGTAACTCCACAGTAAACATCTTGTGTAGATGCACCCAGGGTGTAAAAAGAGTGCTAGAGGAGCATAAGGCCATTGGCGGGGTCAGTGTCTTGTGGAAGAGAGCCAGGATGTGAAATAGCTAGAAGCAGGGGTGTGATAGTAGCCTTCTGCCTGGGTTTCTCTCATGGGCAAAGAATATAGGGACCAGCATGTGATATACCTAGGAGAGGGTTGCAGAGTACATTATAGAGTAGTGGTCTCCAACCTTTTTAAGTAGGAGATCACCTTGGCATTTAAAAGCAACCCAAGATCTACCATGCGCCACTGCCACTCCCCACCCCTGCTGCCCAGTAGGTAAGTCTATAGGACAGGAAAGGGGGGGTGGGGTGTGGATTGCGGCAGAGGGAGAAAAAAATATTTGGGGGTGCGCCTCCTAAGCAGGTAAGTCCCACCCGGCCAGGGCCCCAATCGACTTACCCTGTTCCTGCCTCTGCGGCACTGTCCCTCACTGTGGGGGACTCGATCTAGCTCCTGCCCCTTCCCTCCCCCACAGACTGACCTGCTGAGCTGGGACGCGCACGTACATGCATGCGGGCACTCAGCCCCCCACCCCAGCCTCGGATCAACTCCAAGAGGCTCCAAGATCTACCACAAGAGGCTCCGAGATCTACCCGTAGATTGAGATCCACTGGTTGGTGACCACTGTTATAGAGAAACAAGGACTTGGGGGTGCAAGGCCTCCTGCACAAGAGTCCCCCTTCTTCCCCCTCCCATTCCTTCCTCAAGACTCCTACCCCACTCCCTGGCCCGCTGTCCTTCTATTCACAGTTACCCTCAGGGCTCCCTCCCAGCTTCCCTCTCCTGTGTGGCTAGGTTCATCCTCTTCCCAATCTCTGCCTGCCTCCCCAGTCTGTCCCTAGCTTTTCCCCCTAAGTGTGTCTTTAGTCCTAAATCTAGTTGCTGATCTCCTGCCCCAGTCCCTAAAGTTAGCCTGAGTGCCCTAAACCTAACTAGCTAATCTCCCTGGGGTTCCTTCAGTCACCTCTTTGGTGCCTGGCTCAGCTATACCTACCTGATCTGGCCATGGCTCTACCTTTTCTTTTTATTAGCCCCAGGTGCAGGGAGGCTACTGAGGCCAAATTCCTCCTGTGTGCAACTCTATTGACTTCAGTAGAGTTATGCCTGCAATGAACTTGGGCCCGTGTGTAGGCTTGGTAAACAACGATTAAGACAAGTGAAATGCCAACAAATATTTGTTGGGTGTCAGCAGTAATTGTTTAGAATGACCCCAGATTAAGTTCTCTCAAGTTGTTACCCCAAATTTTTTTTTCCTGTACCCTTGAAGTTAGGGCACAGACAAACAGTTCTTGTTCTGACCTCCCGTGATCAACTCCCCCTCTCTCTTCTCAGCTGTTTCCTTTTATTCTCACCCTTTGTGCTTCCCTGTCCTGAAGCCAAATTTGAATGGATTACAGTAGTTCTCTTGTGCCTTTTTTGATAGTAAATCTGGCAGCTTCAACTGTTTCCCCAAAACTCAGCTATACTATGTCTGCCAATTTCTTAATAGACGATAACAGTTCTGTTGAATTGGAGAAGGTATGGTACCTGAGACTCTTCCTCTGGTGTTTCGTTTCCAAGCCATTTAAAAGCACACCCTCAAATCCCCATTTTGCTCAGTTGAGCTTCCTGGGGACAGGTACCATGGGGAACCCATTAGGCATCTAAGACAAATTGAGTGCTCTGCTTACCTCATCTACCCCATATTGGGCTTGGCTAGTTCCAGAAAAGACTAAAGGATATCTCTTACTCCTTGGTGATTCCTCTATTTGTTTCATAATACTTAGTTCCTGCCTCCAATAAGCTGATTTACAGTTGCAGAACTTGAAAGTCTTTGTAGCTTTTATCTTCCTCATTACCACTAAGTACCCTCTTGATCCAAGTTTGTTGGCAGAGCAGCATGCATTGCCATTGCCTGATCTGTGATTAAGAGGCTAGCACTCTGTCACCTTCCTGCAACAGTAAAATTCACTCTAGGAAAATTTAAACAACCTAAAGTGTTTTGTATCTTCACTTTATCTGCTCATCAAAAAGGAAATGTCACGTTTCAGAACATCCACAAAACACAGAGTTGACAGTTTATGCATGTTGCTCCCAATGAGATGAGATATCATCATTTACTATCTCCCTGTCTTTGTTAATTTCAGAGTTCCTGCTGAGATTGTGTGGAAGGATGGCTGCTGCAGAGCCCCTTACTGCTTTCTCCCGATGGTACCTTTATGCCATTCATGGTTATTTCTGTGAGGTGATGTTCACAGCTGCCTGGGAGTTCGTGGTCAATTTTAACTGGAAGTTCCCAGGGGTTACCAGTGTGTGGGCACTCTTCATCTATGGCACCTCCATCCTCATTGTTGAGAAGATGTACCTGTATCTGAAGGACAAATGTAACATTATAGTGCGCTGCCTCATTTATACCCTCTGGACTTATTTCTGGGAATTCACCACTGGCTTCATCCTGCGCCAGTTTAATGCCTGCCCGTGGGACTACTCACAGTTTGATTTTGACTTCATGGGCCTCATCACTCTTGAGTACGCCATCCCATGGTTCTGTGCTGCTTTCATCATGGAGCAGCTGGTTATCAGGAACACCCTGCGCTTGCGGTTTGATGAGAATGCTGAGCCAGGGGCTCCCACTGCCACTGTCACCTTGGCTAATGGCCATGTCAAAACTGATTGAATGATGACTGAGAACCACACTTACAAACTAGGAGAACCCACCCCTATGCCAGAAACTGTCATCTCTGGCTTCAAAGACTACTATTTCCTGTATGATAGCTACATAAACTCCTTTATAATGAGGTGTGCATGGGAACATACCAGAATAAAAATGGAACCAATAGATTTTCTATGGATTTTACTCTTTTGGCCACAAGGACCAGTGTCAGCTACTTATTAGGTAGTTTCTGATTTTAACTTATTATGGACAAAACAGTCTTATTACTTACATTTTACATTATGTGGAGAAATAAGAAAAATGCTACAGTCATAAGTGTATACAAAAAAACCCACTAGTGGATGGGCATGGATGCGCCAGCTAAATTAGTGATTGGCTTATTCCATTAGGCAATATTCAGGTGCTTGCTTGCAACCAATACCTCCCATGGGACCTGAGATGCTGCAGGGCCAAGGAAAATTCATCTGCTGTTGAGGACAACTTAGCAGTGGCACTCTACTGGGGAGGTTGACTGTTTCCTTTCTTGTGGTCCCCCTGGCCTTCCCCGAAGGTTCTTTATTGCACCACAATACATTATGGTGCTGGACATCTTATGGAATTTATATAAAATTTACACTTTTTGAATTCTCAATCCTGATGCTCAGTAAAGAGCTCTTTCTTTTTCTTTCTTTTTTTTCCCCTAATAAAAGGCCCTTTTTGCTAAGTGAATTCTACCATAATCTGTGCAATCCAAATCTTGGCAAAGGGGCCAAAAAGAGAGAGAAAAATAGCTGAAGTCTTCCCGTCTCTTCCTTCCTGTCCCAGAAGAACTCTCAGAAGGGCTGATCCGGGTTCCAGCTTCCGTTCCAACCATACAAACCCAATGGAGACTGTAGACATCACCACAGGTTTCTGCCTTCCTTCCCAGGAATGTCTCTCTTACCAACAACACTGATGGCTTAATGTTGACTGCAGCCCTTTGCACTGACTGAGGTCAAGGCCCTCATGTGTCTATGACATCAACCAGGAGTCATATAGAGTCCTCTGGGATTGACTACATTACCTTCCATTTTCAATGTCTCAATTTTGTCCAGTGTTCTCCAACTGCTGAAAGCAGTATTTTTTGTTTTCCCTTCCCACACACTATTTTAACTTAGTAAAGCAAACCTTCTCCATAAAGCTTATTTTGGGTGTGGGGGAAGGGGGAGATACACTGTATGACCTGATTTTGAGGGATATGTAGAAAAATAATTGTTATTTTCACCTGTTTTTCACCTTCCTTCAGATGTGGGTGCAGCAGCAGGGGGGGCAGCAGGGAGTTAGTCTGCAAGTACTGTACGTTCATTAAAGAGCTACATGTGCTATGGATAGTTTGAAATTCAGCCAATGAAGAATGACCCCTTAGGCTTTGAGAGATGGGCAGCATGAAAGATGAATAGCTCTAGCAGCCAGGGATTTTTTGCTCTGAGGACTCTTCTTGCCTGTTGTAATTAGCAAGAAGGACAGAGTTTCTAAAACAGCAGATATTTCTTGCTTAGCTTTATGGGGAGAGTGTGCTGGAATTAGATATGTGGGGTCAGTTTAACTTCGGGTGTTGTTCCACTAAAATCTAAGGAGCGGCACCAGTGATGAATTTGGCTCATGCTATGAAGCTGTTTGGACAGTTGTAGAGTCTGTCTCTTCTTTTGTGTTGGGAACACTTGGATTATTTTGGACTGTTCTGCCCTGCTTGTGCTCAGCCCATAAACTTACTCATTGCCATGTGGTATCCTGTTCCAGAGGGAAAAGAAACTCTGTTGCTGGGAGTGGAATGGTTTGTTGGTTGTGCTCTTTTTTTACGAGAGAATCAATTCATGCAATGTTAATCTTTTCTGTACCACAGAGAATATGATTATTTTATTCCTGTCTAGGCCCCTCCTCACATGACATCCATTGCCGGCAATGGACATGTTAAAGCTCTGGAGTCCAGGTGTCAATTAGATTGGCTCTGCGGTATGCAATGCTGCCCGACTTACCCAGAACACACAGATAGGTATCAGTGTTCCCATTTTACAGTTCATTAAATTACAAAGAGAAAAAAGAAAAACTGAACAGAAACGTGTTTTTCATGCTCTGATGCTGATACTGATACTGTGAAATCAGAGAAATAATAGGTTTGGTTTATCCACCATGTAAATAATGGTTTCAAGGATTTAGAACCACGCAAAAATAGTCACCTGGGGTGAATGAGAGGGATGTGTAAGTTGTACACAGGATAATCACTGGGAGCAGAACTGTGGTTCTTTGAGGCAAATTTGTGGGGGCATGGTAGATGAAGTACAGAGGGAACTGGGACATGTCCATCCATTGTGGCAGTTGCATTCATGAAACAATGGTGTCAGGGGAACTAGAAGCAGTGTCTAAATTCAGATAGCCCTCTTACTGCTCTGTTTGATTCTGGTGTAGCACTGCCTTCCACACACTGTCTGCATTAGCTCAGACCAATAGCCTTATAGAAGGTTGCACTGAAATACTGTGTCTCCAGAGCTGGCAACAAATA
Source organism: Alligator mississippiensis (assembly GCF_030867095.1). NCBI lineage: Eukaryota > Metazoa > Chordata > Crocodylia > Alligatoridae > Alligator > Alligator mississippiensis. The sequence goes on from NC_081825.1 coordinate 231,021,531, forward strand.
TTCAGAGTGTCACTATGAGTTGGCAGTAGACACAGTTAGGACTTTATAGTGGAGGCAGCTATCCATAGCAGCACCAATGTGTCCTTTGGTTTTAGAAATCCCCACACAGTGACATCATTTTTGCACACCTGCATAACAATGTGCTGTTCACACGAAGGAAAGTCCAAGAAGCCTTTGATGTGTGTATATATTATGCCACTTGGGTCCTGTTGCCCCAGGTGCACCACTGTGGCATCTGTGGAAGCTTATTTTCCACCAATGATGCTGACAAATACCTTTCAGATACTGTACCCTTGTGGGAGTCTGATTTATACACAGAAGCACACCTTACCTGCAGTTTGTAGACCAGGAACTGAGCCCACCAGGCCCAACACATTTTTTAATCGCCTTAAAATGCCCACTACATGACTCATGCTATCACTAGGACTTCTTTAACGCCATTACACCCCTGGCAACTTTCATTGGCCAGAATATCAAAAGTGCTCAGCTCCTTGCACCTCCTGTTGCTATTAATGGCACCTGTTGGATACTAAACATGAAAATCTGGTTATTCACCACGCTATGCAGGTCTCACTCATGTTTACAAAGAACACTTTCTTGTCAGAGGCTTACCCATTCTACTTCATCTCCCTTTTACTACACATAAGTAGTCCTGATAACATCTCACAACAATGGCATCCAAAATGCATTATACCAAGGGCCATGGTGGCAACTGAGTAGGAGCCTGGGAGTGGGGCCTAATTTGCAGAGACATTTACATACAACAATGATCAAAAATAAAACGCACAAAAGCCTAATATTTGCTTGTACATGTATCTTCCTCGATAGATTAAAATTGCCTGTTTGAGTTCACCAGCAATAAAAACTTGTGACTTATCCATTTTGTCCTTACTCCTCGGCTACTGGGAGTGGGTGGCCCAAGGCTGTGTTTTTGGGTAGGAGGGCAAGTCTTCAGACTCCCCTGTTATGTATTTCTATAACACCTGTCATCCTAAGGGAGTATAAAGCATTTCATAATTTATACTGGTGCCCGTGCATAAGCACCAGCTCAGATGCCATAGATTGTTCATGTTCCAATGATCTTGCCAGGTGAGAATGGTTGCTATTAAAGCAGTTAGCTACACTATTTTTTTTTTCCTTTTAGCATCATGATCCGGATACATGTGCTTGTATGTACCAGGATCTGGTAAGCCTTCACATTGTCTTTTGTCTTAGTCCACCTTGTAATCAAAATCCCCTTGGGCAGAGATAATTCGGTTAAGGCTTTGCTTCAATAGTCATGTGAAAATAAAAGTAGGTGAAGAAAGCCTGAAAAGTTTAACAGACTTGGAATTATAAGTGGGTAACATGAGCCTTCCCAAGGTCTGCAGTATTGTTCCTCCATGATGCTTTTGCCAAAACCTATGCTGAGGGAGAAGGGACTCTTATTCAATTTGAACTTTTGCCCTTTCTGTATTATGAATGCAGCTCACAGGTTTCTAGTACACTGTGCACTTAACAAGTGCTCTGTTTTTAGCTTATTCTGGCCTCTGAAGGGATGCAGCATAGAGTACATTCAAGAGGAGATTTTGGAAACTGTTGCTCTCTCTGCTTTCAGTTTCTCCAGATTTCTATCCATGTTCCTCAGCTCACAAATAAAATATTCCCTCCTGCCCTGACCCTTAACAGAAGGATCTCATTGTGATCCCTGCTTTTTGACTCGCATCTCTTATATTAAATGAAAGCGTCTCTTCTGCCATACAATCCCCTCCAAAGCCAACAGCTTCTCCCACTATACAACAGCTTTGACCCAGTTCCAAAATGCAGCCTAGAAGAGAAAATTACGGAGCAAATAGGAACAAGAGCTGTTGTTCAACTTTGTGGGAAATAGTGCCTGACATTTCTTTGTTTTACAGGCCCCAAATAAGCTTTTTATAATCTGAAGTTATTGGAAGGTTTTTTCCATTCTTCTTGGGAAATCCATATACCGGCAACCCCCACTTAATGCTCTTAATTGGTTCCCAAAAAAATTGAGTGTTAAGTGGAACAGCATTAAGCGAAATGCATTTTCCCATTGGAATTAATGTAAATAAATATAATTCATTACCAGGGTGCCCAGCAGCAGTGACATGAGCACCTGGTAGCTCAGGGCCATCTTGGCCAGCACTGTACTGTTGCCGCCCACCTGGGCCCAGGCCGAGGAGGCGGTGCTGTTGGTCCCTTCCATGCTGGGCGGCAGCGATCACAGTCACTGTGGGCGGCAGGAGCAGGGTTTGGTATCTAGGGCTCCCCCAGCGTGAGTCATAGCGTGAGTCATAGCCCTGCTTCACCTGGCCCGGGTGTGGGTGGGCTAAATTGCACAATGAGGCTGCATGCCGCCAGTGCACTATGGCACTAAGGTATACTACTTGCTTGATGCCCAGAAGAGTTCATAGATTTATAGATGCTAGGGTCAGAAGGGACCTCAACAGATCGAGTCCGACCCCCTGCCTAGGCAGGAAAGAGTGCTGGGGTCAGATGACCCCAGCCAGGTGCCTATGCAGTCTTCTCTTAAAGACCCCCAGTGTTATAACAAAGCTTGCTGAACGGTAAGTGGAATCAGTTATGAAAGCAAAATGAGCATTATAGCAAAATAGAGCCAAGTGAAAGAGTGTTAAGCGGGGGTTGCCCGTATTACCTTCTAGGAGCTAAAGGCCTTTAAGCAAACAGAACTGGGTCTTTTAGCCCAGGCAATAGTTGATGCTTTTAGATCCAGGATTCTGAGACTCAAAGCAATTCACCCTGAGGTAGCATGTTACATTCACATCAGCTGGGGGTTATTTCACCTAGGGTCTGCCCACTTGGCACAGTCCCCTATGACCTTCCAAGTGGAAAGAGGCTACAGTGGCACGAGACACATGCAATCCCTGCTCTTCTGGGGGCGTACACTTGGCTGGCAATTCTCAAAGTAGTCAGTGCTTACTTTGGAAGGACCATGGCAATGGATAGGGTAAAACACAGGATACCTGCTTTGAATTTAAAGTGACCCTATCCTGCCTATGTTGTGAATTTAACACTACCTGCTGTTTTCCAGGAGAGAGGCCTTCCTGGAATGCAGCTGCCTGCCCTCACTCATAGGACGAGACATGTTAAATGTCTTGCCTGTGAGATGCCGTGTTCTTTGGGGTCCTAATAAGAGTCTAATTCTTCTGGAGACCAAACGTTAAAAGAGGGAAGGCAAGTGAGATGCTCCAGCTACAACTTTTCTTAGTTGTTATGGTCTCATGTAGGTTGCTCTGATTGGTGACTGAAACAGCCTTGCTAAGATTGTAGAGACCAGATGTGGATGAGGTTAATGCAACTCATCCTAACTTCCTGTCAGGCCTCTGAATGTAGAGGCTGCAGGTTACACTGTGGCTGGAGTGCTGTGCTGGTGTCTGGTCAAGCTGGTCTGTGGCCAAATTGCACCTGTGGACTACCCCCACATTGGATCTGGCTTGCAGACTGATCCCATGCCACTCATCTGGCTCATGGGTCTGGAGGGTTGGGCACCACTGCATAACACTGTCAGGAAATGCAGTTTTTAAACAAGAGCTTCCAGTGTCTTGTTTTGATCTGTATTTATGCTTTAATTCAGGTGTTTTAGGTGTCTAAATATCTAGTAAAGTTTTTTACTGTGTACCTGTCACTGTAGCTGAGCAACTAATACTGTAGCAAGGGAGCAGAAGCTGAACATAAAAATAACCTACTTATCACAAAAGCTATGCCATGAAAATGAACTGTTGAATATTCATCAACCCTGCAAGTTGAGATGTTGCATCATTTGCATATCTCTGCAACTTTCTGGGCCTTTAGCCATAACAGGCTAATGTTACTACTTGAGTTGGATTTTTCTTTCTATAACGGCTGCCTGGCTCCCAATTCATCCCGTGACACCAGTCTAGAATGGTGGGTTTTTTTCTGGATGTTTTGTTTAACAATAGGCCTTGTCCTTCAGTAGTATCTTCCACCTAAGGATCTCAGTGCTTCATGCAAATTAATAAATTAAGCCTCATGTCAGCCTTGTGAAGGTTGGTTGGGATTATCTCTGGTTGACTGGTGGTGGGCTTAAGGTACAGAGGGGTTGAAATATCTACTACGACTTTGGAGCTGGTATTCTTCAAGACTATAGAAGATCTGCTGAGTACTTGAAAAATGAACTTATGAGTCTACTCTTGCTAGAAAATGTCCAGATTTGGAAAGCTGACAAATGATCCCTCATGAGGTTTCCTGGCTTTCAACAAATAGAGCTGAGGTAGGAACAATGTGCAGGTCACTCAGTTTGTCTCCCAGCTGGCCCTGGTTGCCTGGGTTGCAACTGTCTGTTGCTCCCTGAGTGCCCTCAGCTGGCCCCTGTTAATGTGGTCCTGGCTGCTGTGTATAGCTAACAGCCCTCGCTATGCTTTGTGGGTTCTTAACCAGGAAGGGTTTCTTTTCCCTCTGTTTGGTCCTAGTGCTCTTGCTTCCTGACACTGGACATGTCTACATGAGATGCTATGTAGCCACAGCGATGACTGTGTACTAGCTTGGTCCTACAATAGCAAGGTTATGCTATTGTACTTTCAGGGAAAGGGACCCTAATGACAGAAAGGACACAGCAGGGATATAGATCAGATGCTTGTTGTTTTTACTGCGCAGTAGCTTGGGAAAAAACCTGCGCAGCGTCAGGACCGCACAGGAATGCCAGTTACTGCACAGCCATTTAGTACTTGCTAAGCAACTGAAATCCAGCGTAAATGTAGACACCCCGTCTGAGTGTCCTAGGTTTGTTCCTGACCCTTGGCTTGTGTTGACCCTCTTCCTAGCCTGAACCTGTGCCCTGTTCCAACCTGAATTCTTACCTAGCTCTTGCATATACCTCTCCCTGCTCTAGCTTTTGCACCTGCCTGCTTCTGTCCTGGATTTCTCTGTTCCTGCGTTGCTGGTTCCTGATTGTTCCTGTTCCTATTCCTGGCTTGGACCTCCCAGATTGACTAATGGCTTGCCTCAACCATGAACCTATCTTGATCCCTGGCTTGGTTCCTTGGACTCTGACTGATACTTGGATTGTGATGCTCAGCTTTGGCTCTTGGACTGCTGGTATTGTGGCCTCTTTGGCTTGTGGCCTTCCTTGGATCTTGGACTCCTGGTTTGTTGACCTGTGGCTTCAGATCTCAGATTCCTGGTATGGTGACCCTCAGCTCTGGTCTCCTAAGCCTGTGCTCTTAACAACAAAACCCGAACCTCTCCAAGGCCAAATCAACCCATGACTCTGATACTGACCTTATGGTTGCAGGTCACTTTTGACATGCTCCCAAGTGTCCACAACACTGTTCCAAATCAGAAGAATCTAATTCTTCAGGGCAGGGGTCCAGCAAGATGAAGGTTCAGCATGCCTTTGTATCTGTCTCCTGTGACCCTGGAGCAGTGCAGTTTGAGAGTTTTCCTTGAAGCAGTGGGGGTTGGAAAGCAAAGACCTGAGGGATATCAGAGGATTAGCCAACTTCCTGTCTGAGCCAAAGTGCTGTATTCTGCTCACATGTTCTGAATTGTCCTTTTTATATTTTCCAATTATGTCTGATTGTTGTCCCATTAACTATTTCCATTTGTTGTCATTTATCTTATCCTGTGGTAGCATGCAGATCCAGTCAGGGTGAAGGACCCATTCTGCTGGGCATTTTGTAGGTATATTTGGAGGCGCACACATCTATTTTGGTGTAGTATTACCAGAATTATTACCAGAGTGGGGTTTACATGCTCAAGGTGCTAGATTCAGGCCAAGGTTATGCTATTGTATTTTCAGGGAAAGGGACCCTAATGACAGAAAGGACACAGCAGGGATATAGAGCAGATGGCTGTTTTCAACCCAATTCAAGACTTTTGATAAGTTCCTGGAAGGACATCTGGTAACCTGGAAGGAAGAGTTTTGTCTTTTATAAAATACACTTCTATGAGAGTTTTTGCAAGTTCTTTGCAGCAGTGGGAGACTGGCTGTAATGGCCCACAGGCTGCCAGGTGGACAGTTTTGATCTACACTCTGCATATTTAGATGTCTAGAACAGCATCAAATAGGTAGGTGGTTACTCCAAGGCTCTACAGCAGTGGTTCTCAACCTTTTTTGTACCAAGACCCATTTGTAAACATCGATGGCCAGTCCCAACCCAGGGCCCCTCATTCCCGACCCGCTGCCCCCCACCCCCAGACCCCAGCCTCCTGGTGTGTGGGACGGGTAGGGGTGTGGGCATGGGGGCCCCAAGCAGCCCCTTGCAGGCTGGAGCTCTGCCAGCCTGCAAGGGAAAAGCCACAGTTTCCTACATTCTTCTCCTTTAAAGGATAATCCATTTTTAAAGTTGTTTGATTCATTTTTTAAGTTCGTTCACAACCCTTTCATATATTCTTGTGACCTACTTTTGGGTCACGACCCACGGGTTGAAAAATGCAACTCTACAGTGATCAAAGCTTATAGATTAAAACACAGGCACCCAAACTCTGCATGAGGGAGGCCTGTGTAGACAGCAAACCGCACATTATTTGTAGGTAAGCAGAACTGAGAGCCAATTTGCACCTATATCCGATTGAAAACATGATAGGTAGCACTCACAAGATCTGTTTATGGTGCCCCAGCTTTACCAGTGGAACAGTTCCAAGGGAAAATTTTGGCCTATGGGCAGCCAGATACATTAGAAGCTATACCATGGAGCCCATCTCTTGCATCAATTCATACTGAACTTCTGTATGTTGGGGTTTCTGTTGCTGGATCGCTGATCTGCTGCAGTAGTTGTTGCTGTTTTTCGTGCTTCCCCAACTGTCACTTTTGCAGTCTGTGTCCATACTGTGCATCTACTAAGAGCCTGTTTTTCAGCCATGGGAATGTAAATTTGGCTGGCAAATCCTGCTTTTTGCAGCTTAATAAAAATAGGGCAGTTTTCTGATTAGCTGTAGCTCCCATCAACTGCAGGTGCTCATGATTTCTGAAGATTAGGTCATAAGACATGGCTATTTAAGAGCCTCATGCTAGGTAACTAATTTTGCCTAATGCCTTTCATATAGTAGTAAGGTTACAATTGTCATCCAGAGCTGCTGTTACATAGGACTTGGAAAAGGTCTCTGGGACCATTAAATCCAGTCACCTATGTTGCGGTCGACTATTTGCCCCAGAAGTCTACAAGAGTGTCCACTCTGACCTTTCTCACACATCACAGCCACCTGTAAAAATATCTTACAATATGACACAGGAAAGAAAAGAGCACTGCCAATGTTTTGGCTACTGTAAAAATAGGGAATTTGTTAGGTTATTTTGTAATCAGATGTTTCCAGGAAGTGGACAATACCTTGCACTACAGAGGAAGGCCAGAAGACCAAACCTTTGGCCTTTCTCCATTGTGCCCATTCCAACTGGGGGAAATTTCATTCCTAACAGCAAATCTGGTGATTGATCTGATCCTAAGTACAAGAGCACAGACCCACATGTGAGGCATCTGAGAGGTTCCTAGGCACCAGTAGGCCAGATGGAGCACCTGCGACAAACTCCTATCTCTTGCTAGGGCCAATATCCAAGGCTTCAGAGGAAGATGAAAAAGCTCTCAACAGCCCTCCATACATTCATAAAGGGAGGGGGGGAAAAATCTTCCTCCCCTTTAGATGTGATCAGCAGAAGTCTTGAAGTGTGGGATTACAAGGCACTTACGACGTGAAGATCAAGTTTCCTTTCAACCCCATCATGGAGACACCAAACACTCGAACCCACATAGCATGTGCATGGAATGTCATGAAACGTCTGTGTCCTTAGATTAAAATTTAACAAAAGAGCAGATTTCATCATCCTCCGTAAATCTATTTATTCTACATAACAATTAGTTTCCGCCAAGCCTATGTATTCTTAAACTCTCTCTACATATAGAAACAGATACAGCTACTGTCTCGCTGGTGAAGGAAGATACATGCTACGTGATACTTCTTCCCTCTAAAAGAGGTTTAACCTTCTTGATGTCACACAAAAGGTAGTCTCTCAATGCCCTTAGTGACATAACTAAAAATCCAAACTCAGTTCCATTAACCAAAGAATTTGCTTAGTATTTTCATGCACTGCACTGAGGCACCTCTGCTGTCGCTTTCCCTGTAGTGCCTTTTGACAATGTCGCAGTGTAAGAAGAATCCTGCCAGCCACTAGTTAACTCAGAATGTAAACAGCACTAGTTCAAATGCTGGAGAAGAGAATGCAGCATGGCAACAACTGCTGAATACAGACTCAACAGAACTCATCTACATATAACAGATGGATACACAGATTAACTGATAGCATGATGCTGTAGCAAGCCAGATTCTTAATGCTGCGGGATATTGGACTGGTCCTTTAGCAAGGGCTATTAGAACTAGCATGCTAATTATAATATTTTGTTGATAAATGTACTAACAAGGCACTGTTGTCCTTTGATCTCACAGCTAATGCAGCATTGCCCTGGTTCCACACTTCTGACTAAAACAGTGGTGCCCCTAGTGCTACCTAAGTAATGAAGGCAGCAGCATCTCTGGCAGTGTACTCATAGGAAAGGCTGCAGGTACCACTGGCATGGTGTACTCCTAGGAGCTGCAGCACTTACTGCTAGTGTCAAAGGCAGCATGATTCTTAGTGCTGCCCTCCGGGCATGCCTCTGCCATGTCCCTCATAAAGGTGAGCCAGTGGCTTCCCACCTCTAGCAGATGCTGCTTTTAAGCTTGACTTTGACTTCTGTTGTTTACAGATAACTAGACGTCCATTTTCCTACTTCTCTTCATCTTCAGACTCATTAAGCAAGTTACTTCCATTCGTGCAATTCCATCCTTGATCTCCATTTGATCCCTTTGACCAGTCTCTAACTACTTGCTAGCTCAGGGGTGGGCAATTATTTCAGCTGGAGAGCCACGAGTTTTGATGAGCTGTCAAGGGCTGCAATGGTAGCTCCACCTCTTGCCACCCAGGCAATGGTAGTCCTGCCAGAAGTCCTGCCCCCCAAACCGACCTATACCACCAGCAGTCTGTCCTTTTGCCCTCACAGAAGTACTCCTTTTGGGAGGCAGGGGGTTGCCATCTTGGAGCCAGAAAAAAATCAAATCATATAATAAAAGTCAAACAACTACTATAATGTATTTTAATTTTATTTTAAAAAATGTTTTTGTCCTGAGTTGTGTGTGGTGTGTGGTTGCATAGTGTATGGAGAGGTGATTGCATAATAGCTCAAAAATAAAATCTCACTCCTTTATATTATATGTTGGAGAGTGTGTGGGGTGTGGTTGGGGGGGGTGAGTGTGTATGGCGGGGTGTGGATATGTGTGGGGTTTGTGAGGGGGTGTGGCTGTATGTGAGGGGGGTGTAGGGTATGGGGGGTGTATATGTGGGAAGGTTATGGGAGGGTGTGGATGTATGTAGGGTGTGGGATGTGAAGGAGGGTGGGGGGGTATGGGGACCTCCACACACACATAATTCCTCCTGATGCACACCCCCTGCCACTAGTGGTGGCAGCAGCAGCACGTGGTGGACCCTTAGGGTGCTCATGGCTTGTGCAGGTACAGTCGCCAGGCAGCACGCAGCTCCAGCCAGTTCTAGGAGCTGTATGTGGCAGCAAGGAGCAGAGCCAGGCCAGCCTGCCTCTATCATGCAGGGCTCGCGTGCAGCTCCCAGGACTTGAGCAGCACCAGGGGAAGCCCTGTACAATGAAGCCAGCTGTCTTCCCCATTCCCTGCCGCCACATACAGCTCATGGGACTCCAATGGAAGTGGCAGAGAGCCCCACCCCCCAGCAGAATCCCGTGAGCAGCATGTGGTGGTAGGGAAAGGGGCCACGCTGCCGGCTCCATTGCACAGGGTTTGCCCCAGTGGCATGCAAGTCCTTGGAACTACATGTGAGCTGTGGGGAGCCCCGCACAATATAGGTGGGCAAATCTGGATCTACCCCTTCCTGCCACATGCAGATCCCAGAACTGGCTGAAGCCACGCACTGTCCAGTGGCTACACCTGCCCAGGCCACAAGCACCCCAAGGGCCCACCACTTGCTGCTGTTGCAGCTGGTAGTGGTTGGGGCTGTGCACTATGGGGAGGCTGTGGTGGGGGTCCCATGCACCCCACCTTCCTTCACACACCCGTGCCTACACCCTGCCCATCCAAACTCCATGCTCCCACTGTCCCGTTGGGGGCAGGCCCTGGGCTCCACACTCCCACCAGCCCAGCCCCATGCTCCGCGCTCCCACCTAGCTGTGGCTTCCCTACCTGCTGGCCAGAGTGAGCGCTGCAGCAAGGATGTGAAGAGGAGCCACTGGAGGCTAGGGAAGCCAAGCAGGTCCCCTGGAAGCTGTGTGCGCTAGCTGGGCCAGGACCCTCCCATGTAGGAGGGTAGGAGCAAAGCATGTGGGCTGGTAAGGTACAGTTAACTGGTGGGTGCCCGCAGGCTGGATGAAATTGCCTGGTGGGCTGGATTTGTTCTGTGGGCTGGATTTTGCCGGCCCCTGTTCTAGATGAATGTTAGCACCTCTGCTACATCCTCATCTTCCTTGACTTCTCTACTGCTTTTGAGATGGTTGATACTCCTAACTGCCTGAGAGTTTGCCCTGCTATGGTTCTTGCCACCCTTGGGGGCTACCTGACAGTCTCCTTTCCTGCCTCTCTGGCTGTTCCTTTAGTAGGGAGATGTAGTTAGCCATGTTAGTCTGAAATCAAGTAGAAGGCAGGGTAGATTTGCCCCTTAAAGACTAACCAAAGTAGATGGGTATATATAGCACAAGCTACGGTATATATTGCCTTTTGTATTCTAATTTCTCTCTCCTTCTTGTACTCTGTTTTCTGCATGTCCTTTCACAGCATCTGATGAAGGGAGCTTGTGTTTAGAGATTATATATATAAAGAGGGAAAGAGGAAACCAAACAAAAATGGCAGTAAGGCAACAGTAGAAAGCAGGGTAGATTTGCCCCTTATAGACTAACCAAAGTATAGATATAGATCTCTACTTTGGTTAGTCTATAAGGGGCAAATCTACCCTGCTTTCTACTGTTCCCTTACTGCCATTTTTGTTTGGTTTCCTCTTTCCCTCTTGGTGAGAGTCCCTGGGGTTCTGTTCTAGGTTCTTCTCTATGTGAGCTTATTTGCTTGTGGTTTCAAATACTGTCTCTTTTGCTGGTTCATAAATCTACCTCTCTGTTCCTAACCTGTTTTCATCTGCTGCATCCTTCCACCATGACCTGTTCCTCCAGAATGTGCTCCCAGCTGTTTTACCTTTCATTTATAATTAAGATGGGTAAAACTGAACCCCTTATCTTCATCTGCTCTCTCTCTTCTCATTCATCACCCGCATTCTTTCTGGCACTTGTATTTTCCATAATGGGGGTCATCATCCCTTCTATCTCCTTTGTTACACATACCTAGGGCATTGTCTTGGAGAAAAGGTGTGGTTTCAAATTAGCCACTTTAGATACCTACAAACAAGCACGCATGTGTGTTTCCCCAAGGACAAATAGTAGCAACACAGTTGTATTGCTGCTACTTGTCCCCAGGAAATGTCTGTGCACATGTGCTATGGTGCACAGCAAGTTGCCCCAGGTGGGGAAGCTGGGGCCAGCACCTGGACTGGCCCAAGCAGCCTTATTTGGGGTTCTGGGGGCCTCTGGAGGCTGAGCTGGCATGGTGAGCTGGCAGCAGGGAGCCTGGCTGGAAGCTGGAGTGTAGCCGCTCCACTTTTTTTAAGGTGCAGGTTTTTTGACGCCAAGATCTCCTGGTGTTATAAACCCTCCATGCACTGCAAATCAGCAGCATGCATAGGGAATGCCTGTATGTGCACTGCATGCTGTACATGTGCGCTCATCTGGAGGTGCCCCTTGAGGTAACTAACTTGAATCCTAACAAAGACCAAGCAGTTGATGACTTTTACATAAGCCACTGTATCAGTGGGCGAGTGTGGGGGAGGCTAGGCTTTAACTTGAACTTTAACTTGAACTGGTAATTGATTTCTGGTCCACTCAAAGTTTAAAATCTCCTGCCTGTTAGTGACAGAAGCATTTCTATTCAGGCAGTGGTGAGTGATTCACTTGACTTCATGGCTCATTATCATCTACCTGATTCCTTTTAAATCCCTCATTCCACAGGTCTTAATGACCATCTCTCCTTTTTTTTAATGGTCTTGACGTTCCATTAATCAAGCTATTCTTTCTTCTGCAATTCTGCTGTCTATTAAACTGCTCTTGGTAATGTAGCACCTATTCCACAGCCCCAATGACTGCTTTTAACCATAGCTAAAAGCATTAACTCAGGTGTCAAAACTTTAACTCAGCTGAACATTAACTCAGATGTGGAAAAACTTTCAGTGAAGCATTGACTACACTGTCAAGATGCTCACAAAGGCTGGATTTTGTTTTTATGAATCTGAAAGAAATGACCATTTAATTCTAGTGACTACAGGACTGAAGGAAAAGCATCTTTTGATTATTTTTGCCAAGTTTGTTGTGGGATTTTTTTTATACATGTGATATAGCAAATTAATGCATGTTCTAGTAAAGTAATATTTGTCTTTGCTTCAATTTAAAACAATAATATAGCCCTCGGCCCTTAGCATATTAGTAAAGCTTCTAGTTTCTCTTTAACTGGAGAAAAATGTGTTTTGTGTTACATGTGACAATGCACCGCACCATCTGCACCCCAATTTAAAATCTTAGATCTGCACGCGGACAGAGCTACTCAGTACAATTTCCCCAATGACTGTGCATAGTAAGTCTCTCATTACACGTTTAAAGAGTTCCATTGTTGTTCCCTCTCCCCCATGGCAAGTTCCAGCTTCTTTTGATAACCTTCAAGACCGCATAGAACGCCCCTATTTTTCTACTCTTGCATTATACTGCCTTGCCCTCATCCCCATCCCCTCTGGTCTCTCAACAAAGCCAAAGCTCTGCCTACCTGCTTTCCCTTTAACTGACCTTTACACGTAGAATGCTGTCCTGAGTTGGCCTACAAAGCTCTTGCCCTATTCAGATCCCCCTGAAGATACCACAACAAACTGGCTAATTGAATCATCTACTTCTCTGCTACACTTGTTTATCCTATGAGTGATCTGTGCATTTCTGCATAGTGAAGAGGTTACATGTTGCATGGGAGTGACATGAGGACACTAGCATTAAAACTAGGAATGGGTGTAGTAGGGCCACAGGAGGGCTGGATGGTGACCATGGTATAGGAAGGGGAGTTTACTGTGCAAAAAGGAAATGCAGAAAACTGAAACAACCGTTAACATATAATTGACAATCCATATTCATCTTCTCACCCTGCTCACTGTATTCACAAGCTGTAGCTCTTTCCTCCCCATTGCATCTGCTTTCCTGTGGTCAGGGTGGGCTCTGGGCCTTCCTCTGTGCTGGAAGGTGCATAGTATATTTTGAGCACTGCTGCAATAGAAGTAAGTAACACACCCTTCCTCTGTGACCTCAGACTTCCCCTTCCCCCTGTGCTGTGAAAGCTGAGCTCAGACTGATAACTTTGCAAAGGCAGATCCTATATGCCTTTTCTATGAATGTCCTGGCTGCCCCTTTGCAGCAATATGACTAGAAAAACCCTTTCCAGTTATTCCAGCACAGTACAGAGACTGTGCAATTCCTGAGAGAGTTCTGGGTAATGCTATTAGAGCCATCTCCATAAATGCAGCCCTTGGTTTCATCTGTTGTATGCTATTACTTTCACAAACAGGTAAGATCTCTGCCAGGTGCCGCTGCAACTTCTCAGGTCACCACACAGCATAGATAGAAGAACTTTACTTGGGGCAACAGTAAGAGTTTGTTTTTTTGTGAGACAGCTCCTTTCAGACCGGGTTATTTTTTTGCCTGACAGCCCTAGCAATCCAGTATAGAAATCTGCAGCAAGTAACACTGGGAATGGATGGCTGAGGTCCAGTTATATATTAACAGAACACATGCAGCAGATTCTGCAAAAAGATTGCATTTCTTTATGTACATTGGGCATCTAGGGAGATTATAGAGACATGGTCAGCATGGCAGAGGACATAGATGGAAGTCTCTGGGGCCCAGGAGAAATAAGTGTTTTGTTACAGTGAAAAAAATCCATAAAGGTGTTCCTGGCGGCATTTGCCAAACCTCCTGCAGTGATTTGTCAGGACCCTCTGATCTTGAGAGGGAGTTCATCACAGTCCCACCTCAGTGGAACAGGTCTTCACATACCTATGAAGATGTCTTGTTACTCAAACAGCCCAAGTTTGGGGCCTGATCCTGGCTATCCTTTCTCTAGGGACCTATCAAATTCATGACGTAAGTGGGGTGCACAGCAGCTCCTTTAATCTTTCATGTTCCCCTGTGTGCTCCTCCGCCCACTGCCACTGATTGGCAGAGGGGCCCCATCGAGCAGGGAAGCAAAAACCACAGTTTTAAACATGGCATGGTTTTTGCCTCCCTGCCGGTTAGCAACAAGCATCAGGGCTGCTGGAGGCCTTCGGTCAATCAGCAGCAGGAGGCAAAGAGGGCACTGTATTTAAAATTGCAGTTTTTGCCTCCCTACTGCTCAGGAGTGAGCTGCAAGCACAGCCCCTCCACCAATCAGTGGTGGAGGGACATGCGGAGGAACCTCTAAGATTAAAGGAGCTATCACGCACCCCACTTCCGCTGGGAATTTGGTAGGTCTCTACCTTTCTCAGATGAGCAACTCCTCACTGTATTTCAGTGGGACTACCTGTGTTGACTAAGGAGTTCTTAGCTTAGTAAAATTTGTACAGGCAAATTCTTTCTGGTTACAATACTACCAGAGATGGTTTGGGTGGGGGGAATGGCACCCCTACTTTGATTCCTGCTCTACCCAACCTTTAAAAGCAACTGCTGGGAGGGGCAGCTGCATATCTGTTCAAGCAGGGCTGAGAGAGTCAATTGACTTTATGGCTCGTTATCATTTCCTTGGTTCATCTTAATTTCTAACATCTCCACAAGTGTTCATCATTGGCAGATCTTCTCAGCTGAGGATGATTGTCTTCCATGGTTGCCTTATCTGTGGGTCTGAAGATGTCTGATGAGGCCACAAGTATCAACAGCCTTCTGTCCTTTTGAATGATCTTGATGTTCTACTATTCAAATTATCCTTTCTTCTACAATTTTGCTGTCTGTGAGCTATTCCTGGTAATGTCTCTCTTCAAGGCTGTGAAATAGAAGGCTGTTTTTAGCTCTAGCTAAAAAACTTAACTCAGGTGGTAATATTAACTAAGGTGTAGAAATGACTGATAGTGAAGTATTGGAGGCACTGTCAAGATGCTCAAGAAGGCTAGCTTTTGTTTTATAAGTCTGAATAAGAAATATACATATATGTATAATGACTACAGGATTAGTGATGTAAACTATTTTGACTTTTTTTTTGCCTAGTTGGTTGTGGGGGGTGGTTTTAAGCTTTATATATAATCTAGAAAATTAGTGCACATTCCAATAACTGTATATGTTTTTGCTTTGATCTTAAACTGAATAAAATAGTGCTGGTCCCTTACTATTTTAGTAAAGCACCCCATTTCTCTTTAACTGGAGAAAATGTGTTGTGTTATAGGTGATGTACCCTGCTTTTCAGAATCCTAGAGCCTCTCATACTCTTCCAATACTACCATGATATTGGAGTGCAGCTACTGGGTGCAGAAGTCATCACCTGGCCAGCACGTAACAGCCTACACCAGTACGAGGAAGGGAAGAAATTCTGTTTAAGGATAGTGTAGCAAATACCTGTTATCACAAGATGTGCCGTGGGATCTTGACTGGACACACACACAGGCCAGAAAGAATCTCAGGGTGCCTATAAACGTGCAGGACACCTGCTCCGATACCTTCTACTTGGAATGTGTCAGAACAGACTCGATTAATTTGCTAATTAGAATGTTCCAGCAGCCACACTGTAATGTGTGTCCTGGGGACAGCAAGAGAAGGGACCCAGAAGCCGTGCCCGTGGGACATGGCAGGAAGGGGAACACAAAAATAAAAAATGAAACAATCACTTATCTGCAGGAGAGGCAACACCGGAGGAGCAA
This sequence comes from Alligator mississippiensis, assembly GCF_030867095.1. Classification (NCBI taxonomy): domain Eukaryota; kingdom Metazoa; phylum Chordata; order Crocodylia; family Alligatoridae; genus Alligator; species Alligator mississippiensis. Next base: position 231,037,519 of record NC_081825.1, read on the forward strand.
AGGGTAGAGCCCGCGTGGTTTACAATCCATGCCTTTATACAATTAAAGTCGGTGGATGATGTCACGGGGAATCACCAGCTGGCAGGAATAAAGGCGGGCACTGGCGAAGAGGCGGGGAGAGCGAGAGAGGCAGCGGGGAGAGTGAGAGAGGTGGCAGAGGCTCTCTATGCCATAAGTGGGCTGCGCCGGCTTGAGCAAGGACGACCCGGGCCCAGAGGCTGCAGGGGCTCCATTCACTGGTGGTACCAAATCCAAACCCCGGAGGGAGAGGAGCGCTTGGGGTGACATACCCTGAACGTCACCAAGGGAGTGCGGCGTTGGAGGTGCTAATCGGCAGTGTGAAGAAGACGGCGACCCAGTGAAGGAGGCCGCAACCGACCCCCAGGAAACAGAAGTCCACCTGCCCGGTCGCTTCCAAGTATCGGGACGTGTAGACGGGCTGGGGACAGAGAGGGAAGGGAGACTCCGAAGGAACGACGTTGGGGGGAACATTGCCAAGTACAGGCAGGATAGCTGAGAGGTTCGGCCAATAGGACCCTGGATCTTCAGGCCCCTTTTTCTTTCTTTTTTCTCTTCCCTTCGTTTGGCGCGAGGGAGCCCGCGCAGGCCTCAGGAGTGGAGCCTATCAGTCTCAGGGGACTCCAGACACAGGGGCCGAGCTAACCTGCCATCCCTCTTATGGAAAGTGCGGGGATAGAGTAGACGGTCTCAAAGAGGCAGCAAAATCAAGGAACACCCACATTGGAGGAACGGCCATTTCAAGACCTGGTGTCCCGCTAGAGGTTGGCATAAGGTTGGGGTGTAGGGGAGGTGGAGCCCTACAAACATCCAGCTAGCGAGTGGCCAGTCCTGAGGGGTCTTCAGAGGATACTCCCTCCACTGGTGTTACATTCAAAGTCATGGCAGGCGAGTTTGGGGGTGGCCTCCAAGGCAACCAAAGCCCTCCTCAGGGGTTCCACGAAGCTACTGAACACGTGCCCTTTACAGCTCGGGCCAAGGCAGCACGTGAGCGGGCATTTGAAGCCAGGTGGGTACAATGTGTATTCAGTGTCCCCACATTTCAAAATGGCAGCAGATGTGCTTTAACTAAAGCTCAAACGAGCTTTTGTTAAAACACCCCCACCACCATTTTGAAGCGTAGGACACTGAATACACGAGATACTGCAGGCATTTTAATTACAGCAGCTCCCAAGAGCCACTCTAATTAAAAAGCTTCCCCCACCCTGGAGCATGTATATAGACACCCCCAGTTTTTAAGGTGTTTTCCAAAAGATCCCTTCTCAGTGTTGTATTCTGTGGCAGGGCACTGTTGGTGCCTGCAACTTTAAGGGCTAAGCCAGGGAGAGGACAGGTGCCTGATGAGGGTGTCCATTTAATGCCCAGCTCTCTGTGCTGAAGGAGAGCAGTTTGTGACCAGCCAGCAGGGAAGAAACATTTCCTGCTGCTCCAGGAAGACCTAGAAGGTAAGGACAAGAGCTTATGGGGATGGCTAGGAGGCTCTTGGTCCTGAGCATGACCTAAAACTGTACCCTGCTGGGGATGGGTGGCCTGGTGGGGCTCCTAGTGGTGTGGGAGCTGCCAGGAAATGCCAAGCCATTTACCTCCCCAGTGAAAGGTGGGTTGGGGGACTTTAATAACCCCAGCTCCCACAACTGGGTGGGTAATCCTGTAGTAGCACCTGAGAAGGTGGACCCATGTAAGAGTGTGGGCTAGTTGCTCAGAAGCCTGACTTGAGGCACCCTTGTCTGGTCAGTGCTGGGGCCAGGACCAGAAGGGTCAAAATGGCCAGGGGCCCACCGTGAGGGATGCTCAAAGCCGAGGACCTGGGGTTCCAACTGGCCTTGGAGGTGAGGCCAGGTCCTGTTTGGCCAACGTCCTGGGGGGGGGGGGGGGGCACAGCCGAGAGGTGGAAGAATGCAGGGAGCTAGGCAGCCCAGAATGAGGGCAGAGTAGGCTGCCTGATAGGAGGGATCCAGTTAGGGTCCAGACTGGAGGGTTATGGGGCCCAGTGTGGGGCTGGAGATGTCAAGAACTTAGATGCCATCTGCGAGGCATGGGCTGTGGTGTAGGGAAGGTTCAGAGCCACAGATAATGCCCCCTGGCATCAGGGCAGGAAATGGGCAGCCTCCCATCCCACCTGGGTAATATCTTAATCATTTTCCACCAAGGTGTGGCAGATGAGAGAGGCGGGCGGTTAGGTCAGAAACAGGCAGGCAGGCCAAATTCTGACCAGCCCTGGGAAGGCCCCCTCTTACACATTCATTTTATCTGCTTCAGTTACTAAAGGATTAAGACTAAGTAAATCCAGTTAGGATATAAACGTGTGGTTCCACAGAGCGTCCATGGTCCAAGCCTGAGTTTATTCCAGAAAACTACCCTTGGACTGTCATGCCTGATAACAAGGGACACCAAGCCTAGATGTCAGAGAAAATTATATATATAAAAGGGACCCCCGCCTAGTGCCTTGGCACTAATGGCACTGAAGGAAAAATGTCAAAGTACAAAGGACTGAATTCTCCATTGTCCCACACTTTGTGCGGTCGTTTATGCTGGTGAAGGTTAGGTGTGAAATACCACTGTGACAAAGGGGCCTACTTGTGGCCAGTCACCATACTGACTGCCCCTCTGTCTAGGGCAGTCTGTCCTGTCTCACATGCCACAACTTGCTGTTGTATACCTTATGAACAATATGGGAGGCTGCTTATTTAATGCCCCGATGCCTAGGGCTCCAACCTTCCCTATACCATGTCCCATGCCTTACAGATGGCATCATAAGTTCTTAACGGCTCCAGCCCCACACCAGGCCCCATAACATTCTAGTCTGGACCCCAACTAGATGCCTCCTAATCAGGCGGTCTACTCCCTGAAACCTTCTCCCTCTCAGCAGTGGCCCCCTCTCTGGGACTTTTGGTCACACAGGCCCTGATCCCACCTCTAGGCCAGTCAGAACCCCAGACCCCCTGGCTCTGGGCATCCCTCGCGGTGGGAACTCTGGCTCTTTTGACCCTTTTGGTCTTGGCCCCAGCATTGACCAGTTGAGGGTCCCTCTGGTCAGGTCTCTGAGCAGCTAGCCCACTCCCTCTGAAACAGGTCCATCTTCTTGGGCCCCTCCAAACACAGATCTTATGCCCCCTCACTGGGCCAACACTCTGCCCCTATGCTGGGGCGTTGGGGTCTTATACCGCACAGGCTCAGGTGTCCAGAAACATGCCTGGCACCACTGCCTGTCTTACTAACCACTAAGTTGTGGGGCCTGGGGTTATAAAGTGCCCCTACCTGCCTTTCACTGGGGAGGCACCTGGCTGGCTTGGCATTTCTGGGGAACTACCCCACCATGGACAGTCCCACCAGGCTATCTTTCCCCAGCAGTGTGCAGTTTCAAGTCACCCAGGACCAGGAGCCTCCTGCCATCCCCATAGCTCCTGCCCTTACCTCCAAGATGTCATGGGCAGCAGCTCTAGCCAGGTGGTGTTCCTCTGGCTATCAGCAGCAGACTGCTGCCTCAGTCCTGAGGGCCTGGATCTAAAATGGAGGCTGCTCAGCCCCCTCCTCCAATCACATGGCCCTCCTTTGTTCACACAACTGCCTCATCAGGGCTGGCCTGCACCTGCTGGCTGCCCTGCTGCCACTCTAGGCCCTTAAAGTGGCAGGCACCAAAGGTGCTCTGCCACGACCACAAAAGCAAAAAGGTGCTTTTGATGACTTACATTTGGTCAGCATTGATGTAACTTACTGGACAACTGTATCCTGAAGAAGCACTTTAAGATTTGTTCTGCAGTGACAAGTCATTTCAGTTGTCACCTAGTCCCAATTCAGGCAAAGCTGCTTCTGACATCAGAGAATTTTACCTGAGTAAGGATGGAGCAAAAGTTAAGTAATGACTTCAGGATTTCGCTCTAAGTGCAGAAAATGGAGCCACAGAAAGGAACTGGTTTCTGCAAATGCATCTCAAAGCTTGCAAAATTCTTTCCATGAATCAGTTTTCAAGTGCTAAACCATTTTGTGATGTAGCTGACTCTCACATAAAATGCCCCATCATCTTTTTGCTATCTGCAGAATTTACTAGCTTGCCATTCAAGGGTAAATGTCAGAGAGGATTACTGTTTGGGAATGTAATATCTGTGGTTAGAGTCTTATGGGGACTGTAAGGGCTCCTCCCTCCCTCCCTCACTCTCTCTCTCTGTCACACGCACGCATGCATGCACGCACGCACGCACGCACGCACGCACACACACACACACACACACGTCCAAAGAGCACCAAAAGATCATACCCCAAAAGTAATCCCTTCATCATCCTTCAGCAGCAGCCAAGTCCAACAGTCCCTATACACTGCAGGAGGGTAAAGTTAATTAGGATTGCATGTCTGTCAGTGAGAATGTGCTTTCTTGGCATCAGCCCCCTTGTTTGCTATTAGTAGCATTGCAGTATTCCACAGAGCTGTATCAGGAGTCATGGCTGGGTAGCCAGGAGGACACTGCAATGCATCTTCTATAGGAAGGATGGGTCTGCAGTAATTCACAGAGACCTCCCAGTCAGCAGTTTTAACAGGAAAACAACATATGACCAAATGTTTACGGTTAAACTGTTTCTGGGCAAGACAGCAAAGGATGCAGAAGATGTGATGGACCCACGCTGCAATTTGGTTCTGGATCTCAACTTACTCAAACTTCTGAAGTGTCTGAGTCCAAGGCTTTCATGTGGAAGAAACGTTGCTCAAAATCAGTCTACTAATAGTCTGTTTGTCTTTAGGCACAGTTCTAGAAGGCTATGGAAAGTGTTGTTCTTCTTCAATGGTAAAAGTGTTAGGGCAGTAACAACATTATTTTTTTCTCTGTTTTAAATGTGAAGAAGGAAAGAGTGTGTGTGGCTGGATTCTTTGGAAGATGCAGGAGGGGATGAAGAAATTTGCTCTCACCCCAAGTGTTTCTCCTGTTTCTTCTAAGAGCATGTTGCATTTAAATTTGTAATGAGTTAGATTTTTGTTCAAATATATGCAAGGGGGCCATTTCTTTCTCTAGGTACTTTTGGCAGATACTGAGGAAAATAATCCAGTGGAGATAAGCAACTAATCTACTACAAATCTCAACCCCCACCAACAGCTCATTCCCTGCATTGTCATGCAAAAACTCCTGCTGCTGTTTCAGTGCTTCATACCTCAGCTAATAGCCATCAATCTGAAACTGCAAAGCATTCATCATCAGCAGTCCATCACAGGTGAGGATGATTGTCTTCCATTATTGCCTTATCTGTGGGTCTGAAGATTGCTGATGAGGCAGATCCAGCATCAACAGGTTTTATTGTGACTTGGGCACATGTTTCCATGCAGGGTGGGTGGCTCTGGATTTTTGGTTTGATCTGTGAAATGCTATTTCTGCCACTCCACCTTTTCCATCTTCTGTTGTCATCATGAGGTTTCAAAGTACTGAGATCCTTGCAGCAGACTCTTCCTCCATTTGGGGCAGTCCTGGGTGACAGTCTCCCACAAGTTGACGTTAATGCTGCATTTTTTCAAGCTGAGCTTCAGGACATCCTTGAAACTCTTTCTCTTCTCTCCTCTTGAGCATATGCCTTGACTGAGCTGGGAGAATAAAACTTGCTTTGGGAATCAGGAGTTAGACATGCAGATAACATGGCCAGCCCAGTGAAGTTGATGCCGGATGATCATCACCTCGATGCTCATAGTGTTTGCATGTGAGAGGACACTAATGTTGGTGAGTCTGTCTTCCCACTGGATTTGAAGGACCTTCTACCATCAGTGTTGATAGTACTTCTCTAGCAGCTTGAGGTGTTTCCTGTATGTTGTCAACATCTCCGCTCCATACAGTAAGGTTGGGGTCATGACTGCTTGATAAACCATGAACTTGGTTTTGAATCTGATGTTGTGATCTTCGAACACTCGTTTCTTCAGGTGTCTGAAGGCTACACATGCACATTTGAGGTGATGTTGGATTTCTTCATTGATGTCAGCCTTCTGCAAAGCATTACCCATTACTGAAGGAACAGGATAACAGCTTTTTCAAAGCATCTTAATTCTGACTTATAGCACCTTCTACTATTCCAGTCCTTTTTTTATAAAGAAAAAGCTACAGATATACTTCTCATCTGATATTTACTCATCCTTCCAGTCTCCCTTTTCCTATCAATTCATAAAATTAAAAAAGAAGCAACAGCAGTAAAACACAGAGCTACTAATTCTAAGGAGGGGGGCGTAATCCCTGTGAGTCCTTAGATAGTCTGACTAGGGCAAGAGTGACTCATATAAACTGGTAGAGTGGTCATTTTGTAAGTTCCAGGCCCATTTTCTACAGTTCAGTTTCAATTTTACAAGAGAAGACTGAATAAGGATGTGGTAACTAGTTTCAAATACAAAGAGGGTTGTATAGTATTGTCGCAGGGCACCTCAGTGCCCCTGCTCCTGGAAAGGAGAAACTGCCAGGGAGCGAGTGAGCGCGCCCTGGCCTGACATAACGAGCCCAGCTGAGGCTTGCTCAGGTAATGAGCGCAGCTGCGGGTTGCCGGAGCAACCAAGGGGAACCAGCTGTCTGTAGGAGGCAGGGCCTGGCCCTTATAAAGCTCAGGGCTGAGGCCAGGCTGGCAGTTCGTTGCCAGCAGCCGGAGAGGCAGGAGTTCACTCAGCCAAGCTATGGGGAGAAGTCTGAGGTGCAAGTATAGCTCATGATAGCCCTGGAGGCTCGAGCCACGATACTACGTTATGGCCATGCGGCTTGTGGTTATGTTATAGCCTAGAGGCTTGTGCTTTGAGTTTATGTTTGGCTCTGTATATTACACCCGGAGGTTTGGGTGAGGCTGTAGGGGTTGGAGGAGGCCTCAGCAGGGACTCACAGGGGAGTGTGAGACCCCGGCGCCAGTGAGGGCGCGCTAGGCCCTGAGATTTACAGGGCGGAGTTGTGGGCTCAGTGGAGCTCAGAGAGGAGCGGTTAACCTCAATCACAGGGACCCCAGAGAGTGTGGGGTGCCCTAGCGCCAAGACGGCGCATTATTTTCATAGCGCCAGGGAAGGCGCAGCTCGCACGCCAGTGCATGAGCAACTGGCGGCGAGGAGCGCGGCCAGTGGGTCACGGGCGCAACCGGTAGGTTGCAGACGGGGACCTAGACCCCGGATTGTGTGTGGGGGAACATAGACCCCGGCCCCAGGAAGAGGGGCGATCTGATTGAGAAGCCCCGTGGGGGGGCACGGCGAGCCCCAAAGAGGGGGAGCGCCATAGTACATGATTGAGAAGCCCCGTGTGGGCACGGCAAGCCCCAAAGAGGGGGAGCGCCATAGTATAGGATTGAGAAGCCCGAGACGGGCATAGCGAGCCCGGCCGCAGGCTAGTGCGGTAACACCCCTCAGACCGAGGCAAGGCGCTGCGGTTGCCCCGAGAAGACAGGGAGTAGCAGCGCGGTGAGCCAGGGTCAGAGAGGGTGCCCGTGTGGTTGGCCCATAGGACCGGAGGCCCGCTAGAGAGTCCCTGAGTGGAACCACACCGGCAGGGGAGGCCCAGAGGGGGCAAGATGAGAGTTCCAGCAAGAGGCTGGGCATGAGAGAGGGAGCCCAGAGTGGGCCACATTAGAGAGGAGGCCCGGGAAGCTGGCGTACAGACCGGACAACGTCTATTACATCTGCGAGGCTTGGGGCGTGGTATTAGGGGTTGGTAGGAGCCACGCATAGCCCATAAGGCTAGGGTGTCTGAGGAACACCCACCGTATCGGGAGACCCCCAGGGGGTCCGGAAGAACCGCGGGGACAGAGGTCCCGAGTAGCCGTGCCCAGGGAAGACACAAGGCAGCCTCCCAACATTACATTGACCAACAAGACGTGGCGGGCGAGAATTAGAGGGTGTCTTGGGCCGGCCTGACACCCTCTAATTGCCGGCCCTTGGCACCCACCCTTGGGCCGGCCCTTGGCACCCACCCTTGGGCCGGCCTTGAGGTCACGGAGCGAGGGACCTCAAGGAGATCACGGCCCTCCGCGAGGACCCCGCCGTGACTAGTATAAAAAAGACAGCAATTGATTGTTCTTTGTGTCCACATGGAAAAGGACAAGACAGAATGGATTTAGTTTACAACAAGGTAAATGTAGGTTAGACATCAGAAAAAAACTTTCTAGCTATGAATGTGGTTAAGTACTGCAAATACTGGGATTGTCTAGAGAAACTTGTGGAGGATCAATTGTTGGAAGATGTTAAATGCAGGTTAGACAAACCTTCGTCTGGGATGTTTAGACAGACAATCCTGCTGTAAGCTGAGGGTTGTATGAGGTGGCCTCCTGAGACCCATTCCAGGCCTATTTCTCTGTGGTGCTATAATACTAGAACCCCAGAGGCATAGTTCTATTCTCACTTACACTAGCTTTACTCCTGTATAACTTGATTCTCCATTCTGGACTTACTCATCTACAATAATGGAAGAAAAAAATCAGGCTGCATTCTTGGATGTTTATTCTTTTTTAAAGTTGAGTTGCAAGAGTCTCACTTTTACCCTTTCATCTTTTAACCTCAGTGACTTATACAGTAGCATAATTAAGATGGGGTAGGAGGGTAGGGGGACAATTATGGCTGCAGCCCCAGTATTGAAATGTTGCAGGGATGAGGGGAAGGGAGCTCTTACGCTTCTCTGTTTATGAAACTTTAGACTTGCAAAAGTGGCTCTGATTGTGAGTGCCTCTGTTTTAGACACTCCCCTGTCCCAGTTTGGGAAACCTTAATCCTGATTTTAGAAGTGCTGAGCAGCAGTCACTACAAGCAAAGGCCATAGCAGCTGGACTCAGTGATTCTCAAGTTATGAACACAAACAACTGAGGTTTCACAAAATTAGTGTCCCCTTTGGGCCCTCATCTGATGCTGAGTTCCTTCCCAATTAAAACAACATTAAATCCAGCTGAGGTCTTCTATAGCTGCTACTTCATCATTGCCGAGTCACATAGCCAGGGCAGACCTGTCACTACAAAGAGCCATGGGAGGAGGAGGAAGAACTACCACAGAGAGCCATCATTAAGTCAGGGTGGCTGCTTCTTTTCTTGGCCTACAGATGCTTTTTCTGTGGAGTAGAGTGATCGTAGGGTCCTGGCCCTCAACACCTACTAAAGAGGCCTAGAAGGATGTAGTAGAGCAGGGGCCAGCAACCTTTTTCAAGCTATGGGCTGGAACAACCTGGTTCTGATACAGGCTGATTAGCTTTGACAGGGTATCACTGGTGGTGGGGGAGAGGGGGCTTTTCCTATGGCCCTGCCAGAGCCACACAACTGGGAGCTGGCCTATGTGTCACTGTTTCTTCCAGGTCTCCACTCTCCAGGTGCAGTGTGAGCGCATCCTCCAGCTGGAGTGGAGCTGCACCAGGGCCAAGCTGAGTAGGGAAGGGAGCCCAGGCAGGGATCAACAGAAGCAGCGTGGAAGAAGCGTCCAGCTCCTCAGTCTGGCTCAGCTCCATTCCAGGTGAAAGCTGCATTCACACTGCAGCTGGGGAGTGGTGGAGGGCTGGGAAAAACATCAGCAGCACAGAGCTGTGCTGGGCCTGGAGATCTGGAATCTGCTTCCACACTGCTCCTGCTTCTGTTTCTCCCCACCTCAACCCACTTTCTCTACCCAGCTCCAGCACAGCTCCATTCCAGCTGGAAAGTATGTTCATGCCAAAGCTGGGGAGGAGAAGGAAGGGAAGGGTGGGAAGAAGAAGCAGTTGTGTTGGGCAAAGCTTCCAGCTCCCAACCCTGGAGCAGCTCCTTCCTGCTCAACTCCAGCGCAGGCATGGGCACAGGCAAAAGTCTGTGGACTGGATCCAGTGGCTTTGTGGGCTGAATCTGGCTCATGGGCTGTACGGGTGCAGACAGAAGTGTAGCTCCCCATTGTAACTGAGAACTCTTTGCAGGAAACGATCTGAGTTACAATGATCGCCTGGAGCAAACAGAAGTTAACTGTTGGTTCCAAGGGGGAGGGGCATCTAGCTGCTGACTGCAGCCTGCAACCAGTTTCCCCTGTGAAGCTGCGAAATTTTAGGAATGAGAGGGGGGAAAGGGAGCAGAGAGAGATTGTTCTAGGGGTTCCCCAGCCAGTGCTGGTGGGTTGGGTGGGTGAACCTGAGGGGTGGGGGGCTCGAATACACTTGCCTACCATTCAGTGAAGGCTGAAAACCCCCCAGATTGAACCCCCTCTGCTCCCCATTCTGGGGTTAACAATGGAAGATCCCTGTGTCAAAAAACCCCATGCCTTAAAAAAGTGGGGCAGCACACGTGGTGGCAGCATACACCTCTAGAAACTGGAGCCTAGCTGTCTGGAGCCAGACTCCAGCTGTTGCCCAGGCTCCGTGCTCCCGGATTGCCACAGCTGCAGCCCCCAGAGACCCCTCAGAACCCCAGATAAGGCTGCTTGGGCCAGTCCAGGTGCTGGCCCCAGCCTGCCCTACCCCACCCAGGGCAACGTGCTGTGCACCAGAGCACACATGCATGAGCGTTTCCCAGGGACAAGCAGCAGCAGCAGCACATATTGTAGCGCTGCTCTTTGTCCCCAGGGAAACGCATGTTCCTGCTTGTGAGGATGTGCCCCAGGAAGGCACAAATGTAAGAAAGTCCCACTTGGCCTCTTCAGCCCTTGGGTGAGGTGTGCTCAATGAAGATGGGATCCTAGGCAAATTTGGCTGCTAAACAATATAACTCTGTAAACAGACCCTTGTACTGGAAAGTTTTGGGACCCTTAACTCTATCTATCTTCCCTTATAACAATATATTACAGATAATTGTTTGGGAAAGAAAGTAGTGCAGATAGAATTTCAGACATACATGGTGTTTGAATTCTAAGATCAAAGTCCTTTGGAAACAAACACAGAAACAAATTACACTATTAAATGTAATTTACTAATGGCTCCGACAATGCTGGTGTTGAGACTACTAGTGAAAAAATCAGCATTGTATAAAATGTAATGAATGAATATTCCTGTGGCTTTGATGTTCTCTTGCAAGTCAACAGGAGAAAAATGATCCTTCCACAATAGCATCTTGTTTCAAAGAAACCTAATGAATATTTGTAATGGAAAATTCTCATCTATCCAAAAATAACTGATTAAAATTAAAATGTATTTTGTAATGTGTTTGCCTTTTATTGAATACATGGAAAATAAAAACTCCCCAGTGACCAGGCCCACACACTTACTCTGGGTTTTTTTGTAAAAAAAATTGCAATTATTATGTCTTGTTTAGCCATAATTTTCCTCTTTTGCTGCTTTCCTTTTCTGTAGTTTTCCTTTATGCCTTTGTTATTTCCTTTTGAGTTTCTGCAGTTTTACAGATTATTATTTATGAGACCCACTACAATAAAACTCTGAAGTAATACAATAACGGTGTGACCCCGATTTCTTGCTGAGTGCTACCAAAAATTCATGCAATTGTCAGCACCGAGTCAGAAACATACTCTGGAAACAGTCCTGTTGAACACTTATTTGTGAAGTAAGGTATCACGCACAGAGAATAACCATAACATACTTTTTATATGTTAAACCCACCCTACCCTGTTCCAAGGTGCTTGAGGCATTACACAAACACTTCAAAAGCAGTTAGAAATTACGTATATTAGTTAACCTGGAACAAAACCACATATTCTGGTGTCAAAATGGAGAGAGCCTTGCACAGAGGTGAATTGGACTTCAAAATGAAAGTCTTAGGGGAAAAACAATATTTTCGGGGGGGTGGGGCGGTTTATAAATTGAAAGGACTAGGCCTAAGTGCACACTGTAATTGGACCAACTTCTATATTTTAGGGACAGCTGCAGGAAAAGCTTAATCACCCAAACTCAGTAAAGCACCTAAGTGTATGCCCTTAATTTTACATACACACACAGATGTCCCATTTAAGTGTATGCTTAAGTCATTTGCTGCATTGTTGCCTTGGGGCTTAAAAAAGCTAGAGGTCTGTCTTAAAATCCATCTGCCATCCCATGGGCAAAGTGGGAGCAATATGGTTGTGGGTACTGCCTTCTGCACAAGCTGTTTGTGGCAGAGACATCCACTTGAAAGTTCAAGGGCTTCCTAGTTAAAAGACATTTATTGTCTTTGTAAAGTCATCCTAGTACAATGGATAAAAACTCTCATACATCAGGGTAAATGCTAACCATTAACTGTCTGCAGTTAGGGAGATATTTCCTCCATTGTTGTTGTGTTCCTTGTTATTACTAAGAATTATATCCCATCCAATCTACAATGACTCAGAGCAGCTTATAATAAATAATAAACAATGCACGTATACAAAACAACAGTAGACTACACAAACAACACCCTAAGACAGCGGGTGGCTAACCTGTAGCAGGGGTGCCAACAATGGCATGGGCAGCCTTTGTGTGTGACATGTGGGAGGTCAGGGAGACAGGCAGCAGTGGCAGATAGGGCAGCAAGTAAAAGCAGCAAATTGGGCAGGGAGAACAACAGGGGTGGGGCTGGAGGAGGCTTGGGGGGCTATAGCCACCCCAGAATTCACCTTAGCACCACCCCTCCCAGCACTGCCCCTGTCCAAGCCCCCCACCTCTCCCCTGAGCTGCTGCTGCCGCCTGCCCTGCACTGCTGAGCCCACACAGCTCCTGTCCACAGCCTGCAGATTCACGGCACCTTAAGTGGGTGTTGTTAAAAAATGAATAGGTATGTTTGACCAGAAGATGTATAGCGCAGCCCCACAATTTTCTGTCTAGCCCACCTCAGCCTGGAGCACAGGAAAAGAAACAGAGCAGCAGAGCCTGGAGCACAGGAAAAGAAACAGAGCAGCAGAGCCTGGAGCACAGGAAAAGAAACAGAGCAGCGTAGCAGGCAGGGAGCAGAAAGCAGAGCAGCAGATGGAGCAGAGAAGGGGATCAAAATGTCACTTGGGGCAGGTGGAAGCACGCTGGTGTCTTCACCTGTTGGTTTAAAGCTTAATGTATGCAGCCTGTACTGTGGTGTGGGGCATTGAGATAGGGAGTAGGACACAGAAGAGAGCCTGGAAGGATAATTTTCCCATGAGGTGGTCTAACCAGGACCTGCAGGTGTAGGTGCTAAGAGAGATAGTGAGTGCCCTGCTCTAGGTAGGAGGTGGGATGGACTTACTGGCAGGCTAGTGATGAATTGGATGGGGTAAGACACCCAAAGCTAAATTCTGGTTCTCTGAAGGTAGCCTCCCAAATAGATTAAGTTCAACCTAAAGGCAAGGCAGGAAAGGGAGTGAGGCTGGATTTCGGAAACTATAGAAAGAGAATAGGCATAGGGTGGCCTGTAGGGGGTGCTGCAGCTTGTCCTTGGAGGCAGTGCCTGTTACAGTAGGTAAGTAGCAGAATATGTAATTATTAGGGACCTACCTAAATCGTGGCAGAAGTGCACTGCATGGAGGCTCCTCTAATCTTGTTCTCTTTGCTGCTCCCCCACTGCTGGCCATGCCACTGATTGGCTGAGGGGCCCTGGCGGCCCTGCTGCCTGTTGCTGATTGGCCAGGAGGCAAAAACCATGGTTTAAAATATGCTGCAGTTTTTGCCTCCTGTCCAATCAGCAGCAGCCAAGTGGTTGGGCTGCTGGGGCCCCTTGGCCAATCAGTAGCATGAGGCAAAAACTGCAGTATATTTAAAACTGCAGTTTTTACCTCCCAGGCTAGGGACAGACATTCAAAAAGACTGAGCCTGAATTGATTCAATCTTTGCAAGTTAGCTGTAACCTGGCTAGACTAAACAGGTTTGAAACTGCACAGACATCCCCTCTGGACTGAAGAAATGCAGGTACATGCCTGCAGTGGCTGAGGCTAGAAGCTGGAGGGTGCTAGAGTAGCCCTCCCTTCCCTTCCAAAATGCTGAGCTGAGGGGGTGAGGGGTGGTCAGGTCCCCGCAAGATGCTCTGATTAGGTAGGAGTTCTCTCCCCCTCCCTGCTCCTGACAAACCCAGCAGGGAGTTTATAATATAGTGTTTATCACCCCTAACTTGGTGTTTATCAGCCCATCAAGAAAACAAAAGCCTTTCTCCATTAGTTCAAGCTCTTCTTAGACAGCTTTTTGCAAGGAAGGGATGGAAGGACACTACAAGCTACCTGTTGATTAGCTCCAAAAAGCCCTAAGCCAACACTGTCATGTCTCTCACAGCATAGACTGTAGCCAGCATGTGGTCTGCCAGCTAATGCTGAGAGGCATCTATATGAGGCAGAGGGGAGGGGGAGACCCCTGCTTGAGCAGGGAGGGGAGTGGGGAGGAGCAGGAGTAAGCCAGGCAGACCCTGCTGTGTATGCAGTCTCTGCCAGAGCTGCAGCCAGGGAGCAGAGGGGAGGGCCCAGCCCTGCTGGGCTGGAGCAGAGAGCAGAGTCCTGCCCAGAGTTGCAAAGCAGCTGGGATGCTGGGGGACTCTGGTTTAACTTAAACCAGGAAGGGGTCTGGGACAGACATTACATAAACTGGTTTGACCCAAATCACTTAAGTCTGTTACTACGTTCAACCAGGTTTATTTCAAACCAGTTCCAGCCATTTTCAAACTGGTTTATGTGCACTGAACATCTGTTCTGTTACAGGTTTAAACCAGTTTCTGATCACTTAAACCAGTTTGTGCAATGTCTGTCCCTAGCCCCAGCTGATCAGTCGTGAGTGGCAGGGCTGCTAGACCCCTTCTGCCAATTATCTGGGGGGCGGGGAACAACAGCAAAGAGAGCAAGATTAAAAGAGATGCTACGCAGTGCACTTCTGGAACAATTTAGGTAGTTTCCTAGTAATTATCATCAGCATACACATAGGTGGAGGGAGAAAAAATTATTTTGCAGGCACCTCCCCTGCCCCAGCAGGTAAGTCTGTGGAGGGAGGGGAAAGGGCTGGGGGAGGGGTACAGATTGAGGCCACAGCGATAAGGGAGGAAGTGGAACACATGCAGGGGCAGGGGGGGTGCCCCCCCATCTACATTCAGTGAGGTTTATCTTAAACAAGCTTCATCCATTTTGAAACTGTTTTATGTGCACTAAGCCTCTGTTCTGTTACAGGGTTAAACCAGTTTCTGATCACTTAAACCGCTTTATATGTAACTTCTGTCCCTAGCCTAATACATTAAAACATGCAAAATGCAAAATATGTGGAGCCAAAGGCCATCACATTGAAAAAGTCTCTGGAATAAAATGTTCTTCTACCTGATTTTGTGTGTGTGTGTTTGTTTGTTTTGTTTTCAAATGAGAACCACAGGACTCAGTTCAGCCTCTGTGTTATGAGAATTGATTACTGTGGCCTTCACAGCATAATGAAGAGGGGCTTTCTTTACCAATAGCAAGGCAGTTCATCACTCTTGCTGGTTTTGAATGTTCTTCTCAAGGCATGGGTTGAAAACAAGTACCCATGTGTAGACTATTTTTTTTTTAATGTGCTGAGTCAATGATGCAGTTTCCTATTTCAAGGGCACTTCAGCATTCTGCTCCCATGTGGAAATAAGAGCATCGAGTTTACGCTGCTTTGCTCTTGCTGTCCAGGCAGAAATCACTACTTGCTGCCTCTGCCCCATTTCTTCTCTACAGAACCTTGTGTAGCTGTTGTCTGACACCCTGAGGGCTGTGGTTGGAAGGGGGGAAAAAATTGTGGCCTCTGAAAAGAGGCATCCAAGATTGACTCCTTGAGCCATTATGGGATATCTTACAAGAAGAACAAACAGCAGGTACCTTTTGCCCATTTAGTTTAGAAAAGCTTGGCTCATTTTAGCCTAATTACTACCTCTGGACTGGGGAGACCCTACTCTCTCTCAGATTATAATGATTTGTAGAATATACTTGTAACCATGGAATATGACCAAAAGGGTGGGAAATCATTGGCTCCAATGACAGGCCACTGTAAAACAAGCCTGCTTCATGTTGCAATGGTTTAAATCTAGCTCATGATCCTTGCTAGTGAGAGACTGTGGTTTTCATGTGTTAGCATGTAAAAGTAGAATAATAGGGGAAGAATAGAGTTCACCTCAGTCAGCTACAAACTACCTTATCCTGTGTTAGAAGAGGCCTATCAGCTGTGCTGCTACAATCAATTTGCCAACAATGATCCATCGCAACATTCCAGGAGAGACTGTACGAGAGCTTGGGGTGAAGGTGGCAAGCAGTGACAAACCCATCATCTCTACACAGTATCAGCCTATAGTTTGATACAGGACAGACATGGCCTCCCAAAGTTAATCACTGTCTTTCCCTCTCCTGGTGTCCAAGTAGATTAGTGATCTGAATCTCCAGCGGAAGACTCAGATGAAGTTTTAGGCCTGGTGTCTCCCTTGCTACTGACTTCAGGTTTTTGTAGTATCCATTAGTTTGTTAAAACTTTCTCTGGTTAATCAGACCTATATAGTGAAGTTGTTATCAAATGTATGGACTCCTCTACTCTACTCCATTTCCTGGTTATGGTTACAGTCATGGTCATGATTCAGCAAAGTATTCAAGCGTGCGCTCTGAAGGGAGTCCATAATAAACAGGGGAAGTTAACAGCATTCTGTTCATCTTGCTGCTACAGCTTAAAGTCACTGGAGCATCTCTTTCCTCAATAGGACATCAGATAAAAACTTCATCACTACCAGAGTCTAGGGATACAAAATCAAAACTTTGCACTGAATACCGAATACACGTGATGAAATTTAGGGCTGCAAGAACATGGCTGAAGTTCCCACACAGAACTAACTGGAATTGTTTTCAATTGTACTGTACATTTTCATCTGCAGTTGCTAGATATGTTGCAACCCTTTCCCAGAGTGGAGTATATTGGTCACTATTAGTGGCTTTTCTTCCAAGTTTTGTCTGGGATTCCTTATGAATCAGCTAGAATAAGGTGAGAGAGTGAGTGGAGATGGGTTGCATTTTAAATATGTATTCTAGTCACAATTTAAGGGATGGTCATATGACTCCTCAAGAGTCAGGACCACTGGATTCTATGTCCAGTTCTGCTATGTTCGGACCCCCGGAGTCCCAAGTTTCTTCCCACTGTGCTGCCCTCTCCCCAGAGAACAGACCAAGGCGCTCCCTATCCCAGCAAGCCTCAGTTTCAATACCTTACACCGGGCCCTGTAGCTGCAGTAAGGTATCTAATCTCTGCTGGCTCTAGGTTGTGTTACAGATTTGAACCTGTTTTCAATCAGGTATACTGGTTTATGTGTAATTTCTGTCCCTAGCCTAGGTGGTCCCCACTTCGGGTTATAGAATCATTTAAAGGTCCTGCTTTCCCTAGAGAGAGTCAGCCTGGAATGCCAGAGGTCACCTCTTCCACAGGCAACCAGTAAGGAGAGAAACAACAGAAGGATTTGTCAGAAAAACAGAACGATAAGAGAATAAGAACAGAACAAGAAATCAGTAACCATGTGTTGAGACAGAGAGAGATAAGAGTGAACAATCAAAAGAAAATATCAGAACATTGATTTTTTCTTATCCTGTATCTTAACTCCAAAGTTGTAGTCCTTAGCCAGCTTCCCAAGACAGGGAGCAATCTTTGCTTCTGACCTCATGCCAGAGCCTTTTAAATCTCTCTGTCAACTTGCTTTTCCTAGCCTCCTTGGTTGGGGACCTCAACCCTTCCCCCTTTTACCTGGGAGGACTGATGGCAAAACCATCCTTTCAAGGCAGGCTTTAAGTACCTTTTAAGTCTGGCTATTTACATTTGTCAGCCCTTCATTTTTAGGGGTGCTTATGCTATGCCAGTAACTTCCTGGCCCCCAAAGGTGGCTATTTACAGGACCACAAATTTGCATCCCTTTTAGACCTGTAGGCTTCTTTATCCAATATACTGTCTCTCCTCTATGATCCTTTGACTAGCTAGGTGTCAAGCTGCTTACTCTTTTTAAAAAATGTAAATTTATCATTGTCAAGCCAGATCCATGCTTCCTGTGCCTCATAGCAGTCAGAATGGAGGCACATAGTCAAACCCTTGCCAAATGCTAATTCTCAGCCTTTATCTCTTCTAAGTGTAAATAAGTGATGACCTTTTAAGTTAATCACTGCCTTACTGACCCAACCTTGGATGATATATAATGATGCATCAAAATTTCATTTATATCAAATACTATACAAGAACAATAAAACTGAATGCAGCTTTGCACTAGCTACAATTAGGGGCTAAAATAAACACCACGAGAGTAAATCTAATCTGGTAAAATATCCATGCATGCTACATGAACTCCCAAAAGTAACTTTGTCTTGGGGTGATTCTGTGCTACTACTGACTCACTCACTGTGTCAGAGAGCAGATAGCTCACTTCTCTGTGCATATTGCTCCCTTTAATGAAATGAACACAATGCACAGGGCAATCAAAACATTTTGACATCCTTGGTTAGAAGGAGATATAGAATGACCAAACATTATTTAAAGTCCAAGTTCTTATTCCCTCATTGCTTTTCATCTCCAAACCTGAAGCTCTGTGATGTGGTGCAGAGACATTAACTGGTCCCCAGTAGAGAAGGGGTTAATTCCATCTTTCCCTGCCTCTTTCCTTGCACAGGTGCTCAAGAAGAAAGGCTATTACAGGGGCTGCTGGGGGAGGAAGGCTGTGAGGGAGTAAGGGTTTTGTGGTACAAGGAAGGGCTGTTTGCTTTATGTAAGGTAATTCAGTCTTAAATGCATACTGGTAAAGATTTGCTCCTTCTTATAAGCAATCCTTGTTGATTACTGTGCTGTCATCCTGCCAGTTTATAGTCTTTTAATCTAACAATAATTTAATGCAAAGTCCCCAGACATAAATAAAGACTGCTGTTATCTCTTTAACCAGAAAAAAAACCCCTAAATGAGAGGGAAGATGATCTGGTGGGCAGTCTGGTTAGAGGAGAAAGGAATAATCCCAGAGGCTTCTCATTCAGCATATTGGGCTGTGGACAAAAAACAAACGCAGCTCTCCCTCTGACAGCAGCTTGCTGCGCAAAGCTGTTACATGCAGGTTGGGTGGTCATCACATGTCTGACCGGCAGCTGGTTCTCCTTTTTCAATAGCAGCTGTTCTGGTTTGCTTTGGCAAAGAAGCTGGAAATACACAAATTCTTTTAAAAATGAAATTACTTATTTTGGGGGTTACAATATAATAGCAAAACATGAAACAGCAGAGCCCACACTTCCAAGCATCTGTAAACAGAGGTGGATGGTGCCTTTGTACTGTCCTGTCAGCTAGAACATGTTTCCTGGCTGGATGTAAGCACATGGGGCTAGAACATGTCTCCATTAGCTGCATGTGCTGGGGCTTCTTGGCATGGAAGGGAACAGTCATCTCTGCTTTCGTCAGACCAAATGGGGAGTTCTCCTTTCTCCAGAGGCCATGAACAGGGAGACTATGAGAGAGAGGCAAGAGCGGGGGGAGAGCTGGAAGGAGATGCATCATTTGCCCTCCACATGCTGGTCCTGAAACCAGGAAGATCCTGGGTTTGTGTTTCATTCTTTGCAGGTCCACGTGGAGAGACTGTCTTTTGTTATAGTGCCCAGGAGAAGAAATGGGATCCCACTTTGGTAGGTACTATGCAGAGACAGAGCAAAAGATGATTCTTATAGGAGTGGTTGCAGTCAGGATAGGCACTGTGGGAGAAGGGCTTCCTTAAAACGGTACTGATAGGGAGCGGAGGTTAAGACCCTGGGCTTTGTAGCTGGTGTGCAGGTGTACCTCCCTATCCTTTATTTTGGTTTCTTGTAGATCCTCTGAAAGCTATGTAGGTCCAGGGAATTCTGTGGGGATTAAACCTGCATTTCATTTTGGAGCTGGTAGTGAGAGTGAATACGGCCCTTCCATAGAACAACGGGGATTCCTATGTGGAGTCCTACTTTCACTTAGGCAACCTGTTGTGAGTTTAATCCTGGAAAAGCATGATTCAGGCCCTAATCATTTCTCAGCCCCAGAAGAATGTATTTTGTCCTTGGTAGGAATGTATTAGACATCAGTCAACCAGACATATCCAAAGAGGTAGAGTATTTCTAAACAGCAGGAATGAGCCAGGGTCACTCTGTGCATTTTGTGATTGAACTGATTTTGGACTGCCCACACGGGGCCTGCTCCTGCATTGATATGAGAGCACTGGCTTCTGCCAATGGGACCACTCCCTTGAGTCGGCGTGATCCAGAGACAATACACAAAAGCTTGTAGATGCTATACTCCTTCTTAGGTATGGATTGTGGCTTTCGCTGTATAGAACTAGACACACTATTAGCTCTAAAGAACTAATGAATAATGAGAAGATAAAACTCAGCCTGGGAAGGCTAGTGAATAGGGAGCCTGAGATTATTTACCTTTGTCTAGTAATTAGGTGAATAATCTGAAGAGTTGTTCTATTGTGTGAAATTATTTATTAAAGATATATGTAGGAGACTGTCTTGGGTTACAGGGAGAAACTGTGACTGTATTGGTATTGTCCTTTAAACTGCAGAAGCCCAGCAAAGTCATCCAAATGATGTGAGTTTTATGCTGACAAGACATGATAAGCATTTTATCCTTCACCATTCAAATCAGTCTCTGTCCCCATTGGTGTGCCCTTTTGTAAACTAATTACCATCAAACTCTTAATCATAATTGGTATGTTTGATGTTAGAGCACTTTGCCCCCACAAAATCCGTTTGTTGTTGCTGTTAGGCTTTGTCTGTCTTTGACAGTATTCCAGTGTCCCAGTTTAGTGCAGCTTCTTGAATTAATGTGGTGCAATTCAGTGGTAAAGTAAGTCTCAGCTTTATTACTTATCACCCTTTATGATTGGTGATAAGTGGCTCATAGAGGCAGAGTCTATTGTGACAGGCACAGTACATGCACATATTAGGACAGTCCCTAGCGGAAGAAGTTATAGTTTAAATGGTAGGACAGACTAAAGGAAGGAAGAGAAACAGACCCGAGGTAGATTAAGCAACTTGCCCAAGGTTATATTGAAGTAGAGCTGGTAGAATGTAGGTGTTCTTTCTCCTAGTCTACTACTGTATTTCAACCTGTAGAACCCATGAAAAGGGCCAGTAAGTCATTCCTAGACCTTGTTGAAAGAGCAATCAGAAACCATGCTGATCATTGTAACTAAACACATGTGTGTTTAACACTGCTGACTCCAATTCTTGGTTAAGAAATATTCTCTGGGAGTATAACATCAGCTGTGTGGTGTTGTGTACGGAAGAGGGAGCATACCCAGTTACATACTGGTTTTTGAAAGCCATATCTGGATATCTGGGAAGCAAACAGGGGCACACCTCTTAACTCAGCTAAAATAAATTGGACATCATGAGCTTGGTGGAGAGACAGAATAGTAAAGAAACTACTACCTATTTTGTTCAAAAATCTCTCTATCTCTCTACACACACACACATGCATGTGTGTATAAGCTGTTCCTTCTTGATAGGGCAATACAGGCACCTGACATACTTGCCTGGATTTCCTCAACAAAATGGTTCACTTTTTTCCGGAGTACTTAGGAAGAAAAGTGCAAAGCCATTTGACAGTCAACAAAACAGCTACCCAAGCTCACTCTAGCAGCACTGCTTCAGTCTTGCTTCCTTATGTTCTTCCAACATGATCCACGCAGACAACTAGATGCCCTCAAACAGAAGGAGACACCCCCAGCCAAAGCTAGGCTAGATTTGGCAAGCGTAGTGTGAATATGAGATAGAAACAACAGTTTTCACATGTTGATATCCAAACATCTCTAGCTAATAAGAATACAACAGCCCTCAGTGACTTCTAATTTGTCCACAGGCATATGTGGGAATTCATTATTTTTTGGTTACTGGATTAAATTGTGCATGCCATATTAGAGATGAAGCTGGTATTTCTATCTGTCACAAAGTGGCTTGGTACTTCTCTTTAGAAGATCCTATTTGCTTATAACCTTTTTGAATGGTTCATGTCTGGTAACTCCTTGTCCACTCACTCCCAGCACCAGCCTTTTCACAAACTTTTTTGGAACATTTAATCCAAATAGCCAAGCTGTTTCCGAGAATAAGATCCAAGAGAAGCATGTTTTGCTTTGTAAAAAAAAAATAAAAAAATCTTGCAACCATTTTGTTCTAACAACCCTGTGTCTTAAAGGAAGAACTTGAAATTTGCTGGGCAAGAGTTGTCTTTATTCATGTTACTGTTTTCAAAAAAATATGTACAATTTTGGCCAAGTTATGGGACTTTGCAACATCTTTTTGTTCCTGCTCAGTACTAATATGTAGCTCTTACATAGTATTTTTCATCAACAGATCTCAAAATGGTTTGCAATGAAGGCAAACATTATTATCCCCATTTTACAGATGGGGAAACTGACAGAGAAGTGAAATAACTTTCCTGCAGTGATTCAGCAGACCAATGGCAGAGCCTGGAATAAAACCCAGGGGGCCTGAGTTCTAGTATTATGTACCCTCATTTGGGCTACACTGACCACAGTAACATTTAATAGAGCTTTACTGCTGATTTGGAGATCTGTGTTTTGGAGACCCATATTTGAGGGCCCAAGTTGCTGAAGGACATGATTAGAAGCTTAGCTTCCTTTTTAAAAAAGTTTTGAGTGCTCATGGTTGTGAAGAAAATGTTGAAATCATGACCCAGGTGTTACTGATGTGCTGATGCTTAGCACTTGCTTTGGCAGCATACATGCAAAAAGAAATCCATAAGGAGCCTGGAGCAATGTGTCTGAGAGAGGTGAATTGCCCCATATATTTGTAATGCAGTGTTAACTGCAGGAATCACTGCTGTGGGAAAGTCCTCTCAACACTGTCCTGAGCTGGTACATGTGCCACACTAGGCACTCAGGTTGTGAAGTGCCTGTTTCTGAATTGTTTTGGTGTGGCCCGGCATATCTCTGCACCTTCTTTCTCCTCCTCCTCCCTTGGAATATGATCTCTGCTTTCCCTGCTTTAGCAAGCCCTTCTAAACCAATTGTGTTTATAGTCTACTGTGGATTGTTTCACTACGCTAGGAGGAGCTCTTTCTCCATTTCATGTCCTGTCTCCCTGTTCATCTAACTGCTACTTATGGCCAAATCTTTTGTACTTGTTCTGTTGTTCTTCATGAGGCCTGGCTACTCTGGTACCAACTCCTTAAATCTCTTTTGACCTTCTTCTCACTTAAGGCAATTAATTTTTAGTGTGAGCTTCAGTTACAATAACTTTTTTTAATATATATGTTGCATGCATTATCCCATTTAGACTCCTGCTATGTTGTATCTTCCCCCAACTTCTTGTAACCTGTGTATTTCAAAAGTTTTGAACTTTTTATTTGTTGTTGTCTTCATTTCACAATGAAGTTTCCTCTATGCATACCTGTTTCCTCTATGCATACCTCTATAAGTATTCATATGCGGTTTTGGTTTCCTCTATGCGTACCTAAACCTGCAGCTCACGGCATGTGTTTTTCTTAATAGGTAGTCCAAACAATGTCAATATAATTATTTCCAAACAGCCAGGTTAATTTCTGAGATTGTTGATATTAAGTCAAGGAGTCACTGATTAAAAAATTGCATATAATAAAAATAGTATTTTTCACTTCTTCAATGTCTTTTAGTGGAGGAATCAGGTATTAATAATGAAGCTTCAGAAGTCCTGAGTGCAAGCCCTGGGTTTGAATTGCAAGTTTATCTTTCTCCTGGTCATTACTGAAATCCTGTATTTTATAGTTTTTCCATCCTGAAGGATGCTGAGTGCTTTTGCGCATGCACATGCGGAGATTGTATGTGATCACACATTACTTGACTGCAGGAATCTCTGAGGAAAGGCACAGCAGCTATTCTGCTCCAATAACAATATCTACGTTTTTAAAGGGGTGAGGGAGAAGCACAGAATAACTTTGGAACCTGCGTTTTGGGGAGAATTTAAGTAAATTGAATGTGATTATCTAAATGATGATATATTCTGGCACCTGCACTAGATTTCATTCCATGTTGCTTTTTTTTTAATAGATGAAGCCAGAGACAACAAGTTCTGCCATGGCCTTGTGAACTGGACAAATGGAGATGAATCATGGATTGAATAAACTGTTTGCATTTGTGACCCATGTCTGGAATCTGAAGTTTTTTCAAAAATACTGTACTGGGGACTTTTATCAAATAACATGGAACTGGCTGGAGACTTTAGTTAAATTTAACATATTTGTTGAGAGACTGAAATGATAAAAGATCAGTTACTTGGTCAACACGATTTTACTTTTTATCTCTAGAGAGCTGGAATATTAGAGTACTTAGGGCTCGGTGTATAATCTGAAGCACAATTCTTCCTTCCATTCATAGCACCACTTCAATATTTTGTAATCAGTTAGCTAAATACTACCTTGGTTTGGCTTTGCCCCCATTACTTGAATAATTTCTTTTAATTTGGGTATTTCAAATTCCCTTCTGCTTTGTATCTGATAAGATAGTTTGTGGCATGTGGATTTGGTTAAAACTGTATTCCTCATATTCTTGCGGTGAAGTTGAATCATAAAATCATAAAAGATTAGGGTTAGAAGGGACTTCAGGAGGCCATCTAGTCCAACCCCCCAGCTCAAAGCCAGACTAGTCCCAACTAGATCATCCCAGCCAAGGCTTTGTCTAGCCAGGTCTTAAAAACCTCCAAGGATGGAGAGTCTGCAACCTCTCTGGATAACCTGTTCCAGTGTTTTACTACACTCCTAGTGAGAGAGCTTTTCCTAATATTTAACCTAAACTTCCCTTCCTGCAACTTGGGACTGTTGCTCCTTGCCCTGTCATCTGCCACCACTGAGAACAGCCTAGCTCTGTTCTCGTTCGAACCCTGCTTCAGGTGGTTGAAGGCTGCTATTAAATCTCCTCTCAGTCTCCTCTTCTCTAGACCAAATAAGCCCAGTTCCCTCAGCCTCTCCTCAGAAGTCGTGCCCCAGCCCCTGACCGTATTTGTTGCCCTCTGCTAGACTTTCTCCAGTAGATTTTGCTTCAGTCTCAAACAGAAGGATGCAGCCCTGGGTCCTGCTCCTGCGACAAAAGCTTCCAGTTTCTTTTTATCTGGAGACAAGTGCGTTGTGTTTTGGGGGACCCTCCCCATCTACACCCCCCTTGCAAAGTCCTGGCTCTACCCAGGGGCACAGACTGACACCCACCACCTTTGTCGTGCCCACAAATATGGGGCGCCGACGTCCGCACGCCCGGCCTTTGTGTGGCCACGTCTCAAAGCAAGGGACCAGCAATGTGCTCGGCAGAGTCGCCCTTTGCCCCGCGCAGCTCCCGGGGACTGGCAGGCCACCTCTGCCCCCCGCTTCGCTGCAGCCTCCCTGGCGGGTAGCAGGCAATCCCCGCGCACGGTGCCTTCCGCCGAGCACTACAAGTCCCAGCAGGCCCCGCGCTGAGCTGCGCCTCGCCTCTGCCGGTGATTGGTGAGGGGGAAGGGCCAATCGCGGCTCGGGGTGTTGCGCGGAGGCTCCTCCCCCTGCTCTAGGGAAGTGGGAGACTTTGTGGGGGGGAGGGGAAAAAAAGGTTCCGAGGTCAGCGTTGTCGCGTGCGCGCGCTGCGGCGCGGGGGGGAGGGGCGGCGCCGTTTTGGCGCTCCCCTTGTCAGTGCGCGGCGCTGCATCCGCAGGGCTCTGGGGTTTTGCTTGGCACCTCGAGAAAGACCAGAGCCAGGCCCGTGGTGCCGGGGGCTCCCCGGGCAGAGCGGGGAGGAGGTGGGTTCCCATGTAGCGTCCCTGGGGCCGCCCTAAGGCGTGTAGCTCCCCGCAAAGGACCTCAGCCCCCCCCCCCCAGGGGGCACCTTGTTGAGAGTCAGCGCCCCTTGGTGAAGTGCCCACGCGGCTGCCTGACCTCTGCCCTCACGTGGGTGTGCCTGTGCCCTGCCCGAGTGGGGGAGCAGAGGGGAGCTCTCTGGGTCCCCTAAAGCAGCTCAGGTCAAGCTGTGGGAGGCTTAAAGCAGGTGGCAACACAAAGCGCGGCCTCTTGTGGGCTGGGATGGAGAGTAGGGAGTACAGGTACTTCCTCACTTAACATCGTCTCGGTTCATGTTTGGTTATTACGTAGCTGAGCTGTTGGAGAACATACCCATTTAAAGTCGTGCAGTGTTCGGTTATAGCGTTGTTTGGCTGCCGCCTGCTAATAGGTAACGACTGTGACCTAACTGGATTCGCTTAACGTCGTTTTGTCTTTTTCAAGATCGTAACTACAGCGTTAAGCGAGGAGTCGCTGCATCTGAAGTCCCAGACTACAGAGTCTGGGATGGAGGATGCTTGCTTGCCTGTAGTATCTGGGGGCGTCCCAACACCAAGGTCTCTGGGCTTGGGCCTGCCGTAGGATGCCTGCCAATGTGTTTGGGAGTATCCGAAGTCCCAGGGTGATGGAGGATGCTTGCCAGTTGTAGCATCGTATGTGGCGATTGAGTTCTGCCTGCTCAGTCGATACAGTTTTTGGAACAACTGAGTTCTGCTCAGTTGATGCGATCTGGAACTGATTTGGCCAATTTGACCTGCAACACAAAATATATTAAAAAAAAAAAGAAAAAAGTGGAGCGTAGACAGGTTAAGTTGATCAAGGCCTAGAGCATGCAATGAAGCATGCTTGGGATGAAACTCGCACACTGCCTCCCTCTCTCTCTTATTTAGCCTATAAAGGTGCATCTCCACTTGGCTGCCTACTGACTTTATGCTAGCGACCTCTCAGAGGAATAAAACGCAGGGTACGTGGCCCTGATGCTTAGCACAGGCGGTTCCACCGCTTACATAGAACCACAGCGAAGTTGGGCTGGAAGGGAGTTCCAGAGGTCTAGTCCAGCCCCCTGCCTGAGGCAGGGTAGTCTTTATCCAAACCATCCCATCCAACCATAATCTAAACTTGACATAACTCTACAGGGAGGTGGGCACATGCATGTCCTATTTTTAGTTCCCTGTTGTGGCATTCGCAAAGAGGCATTTTTTGGATTATTCTGAGGTTCTGGTTAGGAAGCTGTAGGAGGTGTTGTCACAAGTCTGTCTGAAAGAACAAACTCAACATAGAGCCAGGAAAATAAATGCCTACGGCGCAGTTGTACATAATTAATTTTGTCGCATTGGCTTTGCAAATACCAGCCATTACACTGGTATTGTTTATGCCTTGGTCGGACCCTTTTTCTTGCCATTCTAATCTTCCTTGTAAATAGCTGGAATAGAGATTTTTAAAGTCAGAAGGGGACCATTGTGATTATCCACTTTGACCCCTCTGCCTTTAATGTAAGCCACAGGGCTTTTCTGACTTAATTCCTGCTTTAAGACCAAGAGCTGTGGTTGAACCAGAGCATATCTTTTAGAAAACATCCAGTCCTAATTTTAAAATTTCCAGTGCTTCAGAATCTACCACAGCACTTGTTAATTTATCCCAATGATTGATTACCCTCACTTTAAAAATGTTAATTTTATCTGTAGTCTGAATTTGCCTCGCTTCGTTTTCCAGCCATTGAATCTTGTTACAGTTTTGTCTGTAAGACTGAAGCAGACAAGCATATTTCATTTCTACATGTAGGCCCTTTATAGACTGTTCACAAATCATCCCATAACTTTATGCTGGCTAAAATAACTAGATTAAGCTAATGCCTCTGGGGCTCCCTTCCAGCCCGACTTCTCTGTGGTTGAGTTTCTTCAAGGCATATATTTCTTTTTTACTTATTCTTTGGCTCTTCTCTGAACTCTCCAGTTTTTCAGTGTATGTCCTAAACTGTGGATACCAGAGCTAGAGCATATTCCAGTAATGGTTGTACCAGTACTCAAACTCCACGTGCCTACTTAATACTCATTTGCTTATCCATCCAAGGTTTTAAGTGGCTGTTTTAGACACGCTGCCATTCTTGGAGTTGGTGTTCAAGAGCCTTAAGTCCTTTTTGGTGTCACTTCTTCCCAGGATAACACCTCATGCTGTAGGTATAGTCTGCGTTTTGTGTTTCTAACTGTATGACTTGACATCTGACTGTATTAGCATAGTCTGTATTTAACAGGAGCTGCTCTCTGATCATTTACACTGCCTAGTGTTCCAAAGATTTGTGATGTGACATGTTTGTTTCCATTCTTTAGAAAAGAAGAGTGCTTATTTGCATGTTGACATTTTCGAAAACTTTTTCTAGGTTTCTTTAGCTTTACCATAATTGATTTCCTATCTACCAGGTTTGGGAACATGGCCAGTAAGAAACTGAGAAGAGCAGGATTGGCACAGGAGCTTTGTGAAAGGCTGAGTCGGCATCAGATCAATACCTGTCATGTGAGACTTTTCACTTACTGGATGTTTAGGTTAATTCTGTATCAAGTTTAGGACGCTTTATGGACTGTTGCTTTGTAAAAATTTAGTCATGAATCTATACAGAAGCATACTTGCTCAAAACCAACATACCTTACATTTATTTATTAGATTTATATCCTGCCCTTCTAAAAAGGCTCAGGGTAGCTTGCAATAAAAGAGAACAATTAAAGAAACAGAATAAAATACTAAAACAAAAAGGTATAACAAAACAAACTCCCTCCCAAGCCCCCCACAAAAAAACCCAATCCACTCACCCTATTCCCTTTTGCTCCCATTCCTCTTAACCAAGGAGAGTGTTTCCCATCTCCCCAATCCACCCAGCTTTGCTTCGCAATCCACATTCAATACCTGTGTTAAAAGAAAACAACCATTCTGCGCCCACTTCCCTACCCTTCTTTGCATATTCCCTTCCATTCCCACTCCTCTGTTGCACATGAAGCAAAGTCATTCCTCCTCTCCCCTTCTGCTGCTGTACTGTCCCCCAGGCCAAACCTCCCTCTTTCCAAGGGTTGTGTAGTTATCCCTAAATTCACTCATTCTCCCCCTTCCCTCCTCCCCCCTGCAAGGAAAAAAATGCCTCTTTTTCCTTGTCTCTGTCTTCACCAAAGGGCATTGCCAAGTGTTGGTATTCCAAAAAATCTTAATGTAGAGAATGCCACGTCCACCTGTGAAACACAACTACTCTTACATAGAGTATTTACCAGCATGTAGCAGTGCTATATAAGGCTACATACCAGCAAGCAAAGAATATATTTAATTGAAACAAATAGTGGTTCTTTCTTCTCCTTTTAACTTGGCTTTGTTAACTTGGTGTTCTGTGATTTTGATATACACTATTTCAGGGCCAGATCCTATAACTATCCATATGAGTAGGTAACTAACAGACACGAGCTCTCCATGCAGAGACTGAAGTTCATTAGTATGGATCCAGTTGTAGGATCTGGCCCAAAGTGTGAAATCTACAAGATGAGACTTCATTTGAGGCAATCTGATAGCTTTCTGGAAAGTTGGAAGAAGGGCAAAACTGTTACTTTGTGCCATCTCCACCAAGCTGGCTCTTTAATTTTTTATTTTTCCAACCTGGGTTCTTTAAAATGTAAAATAAAATTAATCCCTGATATAACTCCCTTGACTTCAGTGGAGAAGCATTTTACTGAATTTGTTCTGTGGAATGTGAACAGGCTGTCTATAAGGAAACAAAATTAATGTAATCCCCACCTTTAAAACTTAGATTAAATTCTTTGATTTCTTTTTGGTCATCTTTCAGGACTTTCTGTGTGTGTCATTCTTGGAGCTAATGAAAGTAACTGGACAGAGCTATCAAAATGTGCAGAAACTTCTTTGCAAAGTCAGTCGAGCCTGTGCCCCCAAAATGCAGACTGTAAGTATATTTGTGCTGATCTCATTTTGAAAAGAATTGTCTGGGAAGAAACCTTTCACTTCCCTGGACTACTGTATATACATTTGTTGCATGGGAGGACATTTATTTTTTTTCCTAAATTTTGTTCTCAATTTTTATTTTTTTTTCTATGTGCAGACCTACAAGACACCTGAAATTCTCAGTTTAGCTGTGTATATTGTCAGAGTATGGTAACTTCAGTTAATCATGTTAATAGCCAAGCAGGGTATTGAAGTGATTACAATGGGATGTAAGTAGCACTCCTGCAAAGTTAGACATGCTCCAGCTGAGAGCTGCTCAAGGAGGTATAGAATTTCCTCTTTTGAGAATATCAGTGAAAGTGTTTCTAATTGGAGGTTTGCAACTCAAAGTGCCATTGATTAGTATAAAAGAAGAACAAGAGCGTGCCAGTGGAAAGAATTTTTTAAAAAGTAATATTGAAAGAACAGAATGATCATTAAAACTGTATCAGCAACCTTTTGAGGAATCCTATGGTCTCAACTCTTAGGTAAATGGGAATTTAGGGTGTATGTGATGCATATGTTCTTTACGTTTGTCGGCACAGAGGAAAGAGGTTTGAGCTGCACTGCTGTTGGCAGTATGCTACATTCTGTCCTCCCAAACATAGAGAAAAGATGTCACTGATGGTATTTTGCAGGAAAGGACACGGGGTAGAGAATTGGGGGAAACAAGATTATTTGTATGGACTGTTTTTAAATTGACAAGTTGTAATAACTTGTGAAGTCATCTGAATTGACTGAAGAGCTGTCTAGATCATTAAAGTGGATTGTTAATACTGTATTTACTCAAATTTAAGATGACCCCTCAGTAATTAGATTCTGTATATGGAAAGTTTTAGAAATTTGTTATAATTTTCCAGATATAGAATCTAATTCACAGAAGTTTAGGACTAGGAAGGACCTTGTGAGATCATTGGCTCCAGCCCTCCTGCTCTGGGTAGGAAAGACTGCTGGGGTCAAATAATCCCAGCAATGTGTGTGTCCAGTCTCCTTTTGAAGATCTCCAGGGTAGGTGCCTGCACCACCCCCACAAGGAACCTATTCCAGAGCCTGGTCACACGAACCGGGAAGACGTTTTTCCTTATATTCCTTAAGTATTGTAGTTTTTACTTAAGTTTTTTTTCATTAATTATTGGAGGTTTGCCTTGAATTTGTCAACCTCCCACTGCTAGAGCAGAGAAAATAATTTTGGGGGGTCAGTTAGTTCCTTTGTCCTCTCCGCAGCTAACTATATCCCTCTGCAGCCCCTTCTCCACCCTCCTTACCATCAGATCCTGAACACACAGAAGTGAAGTGCACTGCCAGATCCTTATTGTCACTGAGCACATGGAAGTGAGGGGCAAATTTGAAAATACTGACTCTGAAATAAACAGATAAATAAACCCATAGACTTAGTTCACCCAGAATTGATGCATTTTATCTTTTTTTAAATAGCTGCAAGTTTTAGCACAAGTACTCCATAAACACACTGTTAAGCACTTTTGTATCTACTTATAAATAGTACAAACTATGCATATTAGTCCAAAGGCTAGTTACATTTGACAGGCTGAGAGAGAGGGCAACAGAGGGATTTCTGGGTAACCTGTTTGGGGCCCCATTTGGTGATATTTGCCAGACTTTTAAGGCTAGTGAAGAAACGGGAATCATTGGAAACAGGAAAGGCAAGCACAGCTCGGCTGTGGGAGTGAAGAGGAATTCAAAATGTATTGGATGTAGTGGCTCACTGTGACTCTAAAAAGATCCAGTGTTGAGTGGGACTGAATGCAATTGGTGCTGTCACGTATCTGATTCAAATGAGGTGCACTAACATGTCCTTGTTGGCTACATTTAGGGGAACTGCTATGTATCTGGGTCCGTGAAGGCAGTTTTCCTTAAGCGTTCCCTGGGATAACTGTTCTTCTGGGGTGGTTGAGTACCTGCCCAGGTTTTGGGGCTTAAAGCCCACTTCATGGAAATGGGAGGCTTCTCCCTAGCTTGCTTCTGTGGCCATATGGCTGAGGACAGGTGAAATTTGGGGGCATCCAAGCCAAGCATCCGGGTTTGGGCCTGCACGTAGGATGCCTGCCAAAAGACTTTGGAAATATCTGAAGCTCCTGGTGGGGGTGAAGGATGTTTGCGGGTTATAGGGCCACTTACGGTTCTGGACTGACACAGATTTGGACTTGATTTGGCTTGGAACGTGAAAAATTTCTTTAAAAAAAACAAAAACTACATTTAATCAAAATCATAGTTGGTTTCCTTTATTGAGCATATGCTGCTTTTGATACCAGTTTAGTGATGGGCAGTGTGTTTAATGAGGTTTCCTTGTATATGAATGTAAGATGAGTTTTTTTTCCCCAAGCTGTTTCAGAGGGGAAACCTTGTCTCGTATTTGAAAGATAAAGTGGCTCACAAAGGTAACTTTGATGTAATAAACTTTTGCCGAGCATTTAATATGGCACATAATTTTGATTAAAAACACGGGCAACTGGTGCCTTCTGATCCTGTAGCTCATTGCCAACCCGGGGGGATGCGTCTCCCAGCGACCAATTGCCACCACCAGTGGCAAATCCAGAAGTGCCACTGGTGCTTCTCTCAGCGCCCCCATGTTCTCAGGGGTGGGGGGGGGCCACTGGCTGTTGCCTTCCACTCCCTGGCTGGTCAGGGCCAGTCTCAGGAGGGCATGTGCCTCCCCTACACGTCGCCAATGATTAAAAATTACACTATGAAAAATTAACATGGCTTATGGAACTCAGTAGATATCAGCTAATTGAGCATAATCAATAACTGCAGGTGCCTTGAGCAGAGTTCCTGAAGGTTTGATTCTCAATCACTGTTCAGACTACCATTATTTATATCAAAAGTCTGAAATAATATAAATCTAGTTAGTCTCTGATAAAGCTTGTAGATGGCATACGTTTGTCATATGCTAAATGAGAAGGCCTAGTTATTGATTCAGAGCAATCTGCCTCATTTGGCAAATAACCAGTCACTTGGACCTAGTCAGAGGTATTTAAATATATCCAAATACAAAGTCACACATCTGGAACAGAGACTGTTGGCCTGTTTACAAGATGGGGACCTGCATCCTGGTACAGTGGTTTGGAAAAAGGAATCGGGGTCATAGGAAATCAAATTTCTATGTTGTGGTAAAACACCCTTACATAATCTTTGAAAGAAAAACTAAGGGAATATTGAGCATGAATAAAGACATATTATGTCTGTATGAGACACTGTTGAGATCACTACTAGGAAAGTAGAGGATTCAGAGAAGAGCAACAGAATAACGACCTGCAATCTGGAAAGTACAACTTTATCATGAAAGGCTTAAGGAGCAAAATATATTGCATTTATCAGAAAGAAAATTAAGAAGTGATTTGATTGTGGCTTATACAGCTAAGAAAATATCTGATACTAGAGGGTTTTTAAATCCAGCAGACAAAAGCATAGCAAGATCCAAAGGCTGGAAATTGAAGTTGCAAAAATCCAAATGGGAAATTAGATGATTTTTTTTTTTTTAACAATGAAGATAATTAAACACTGGAAAAACTACCAAGGGATGTAGTAAATTCTCATTCACTTATAGTCTTTAAATAAAGATTATATGTCTTTCTACAAAGAATGCTATT
Source organism: Alligator mississippiensis (assembly GCF_030867095.1). Taxonomy (NCBI): domain Eukaryota; kingdom Metazoa; phylum Chordata; order Crocodylia; family Alligatoridae; genus Alligator; species Alligator mississippiensis. The sequence goes on from NC_081825.1 coordinate 231,070,649, forward strand.
TCAACCACAGTTTTGAGTTAAACACTAGAATCACTGGGTGACTTCCTAGAATCTGTTATACAGCAGGTCAGATTAGATGATCTGTGTAATCAGATTAAATGATACCTGACTTTTAGCCTTGAAGTATTCATGGAGCACATTTTAGCTTGTATATATTAGCATAGTTTAAAAAGACAGTCTAATTTTATACTAATGAAAAATGTGTGTGCAAATCTTCGTTTCAATTTTCAAGCAACTCTGAGAGGTAGGTAGCCATGTTTGAAGTCGAACAGAAGGCAAGGTAGAGATGCACCTTATCGAATAACTAAATCTCTACCCTGCCTTCTGAGTTTAAATTCATCAGGATGTTACTGGAGCTCTGAATTATTGTAGCATAAAATCTAAATTCCATGGATTTTATACACTTTCTTTCTATAGCACCTTTTATCTGAGAACCCCTGAATTATTTTCAAATGTTAATTAAGCCTCCTGTCCAGTACATGGGGAATGTGCAGCATAAAAGAGGATAGGTGATAGGATGGGACTGTGCCTGGGCTTCTAGCAGACTGGCTCAGGTATGGGGATTTTTCACTTCCAAGTTCCCCAGTTCTGGGGCAGGCATGTGAGATTAGCTGGTAATCCCACACTTCTGTCCCAGTTCTGTAATAGCCAGTGATGACAGGGCTTCCAGGATCTCTTCTATTGAGCTGCCAACCTGCAAGCCTTGGCTATAAGTAGAACCACAGACTCTTGGATTCATGGTGGCTGCTCTGAACTCCACATTCTTGATATTCAGCAGTGAACCCGCCAAGCATGCCAATATGAGTTTCTTCGTGTTCCAAGAAACACATTTTGTTTGGGGAACACCTGTGTCAATAGCTCCAAGACAGAATTTCTGTAAAATATGGGCTTTCAGGAAATCTTGAAAATGTTTGTTTTGGTTAAACTTTGACTGAAATCAAATAAAATTCCTGAGAGCCAAGGATCCTTTATTATTTTGGCCTTCTGTGGTCAACAGTGAAGCTGGCGCAAGAACTTGGATCTCCTGACTACCTGTTCTGTGTCATTCCTACTTGTGCAGAAGACTGATCAAAACCTGAAAGCTGAGCATGGCTTTGGTATCAGCCCAGGCTTGTCTAAACAGTTTATGAACCTTAATGAAACTTTCAGTGAACCCAGATGGTTTTGAGTTGCCAGCATAGCTAACCACATTTTTCTTGATTTTTGGGTTTTACTGTGAACATTTTGCACAGCCCAGCTAACCACAGGTATAGCGTTTCCTTTCTCAAAAGTAGTGCTTCTGCAGATCAAAAGCAGCATGTGTTGGATTTGGAGTGGGGAGGGGGTAAAAATCTTTGGAAAGTTATTGTAAAATGTTTTTATGATTTGACATTGTGTTGTGGGAGAAAAGTTCAAAGCTGGAGAGTAAAAACCACAGTTTATACACCAGCATTCTTTAAATCTACTTTGTGGTATTTGGATGCAAGCGTGATGAAGGGCGAGTTGGGAAGAAAGCAGGGAAGGATGAAATGTAGTATAAGACTTGAACAGTGTCCTTATGGGCAAATATTAAATTATTCAAGGTTGCTGGAGAGAAAATGCTAGACATTCCCCTTGCCAGCTGAAAAAAGCAACATTTTTTTCTGGTTGATTTTTTTTTGCTATTGTAGGCTTATGATCTGAAAATGAAAAGGGCTGTTAATCCCTTCTCAGCCTTCTTGTCCACCACCCTGGATAGTTTGGATAAAACCTTGCATGGTGGAGTGGCCTGCGGATCTCTCACTGAGGTAAAATTATTTAGTACTTTTCACTGTGTTAGCACTGCAAAGTCACAACTGGGTGGGGCTCCATTTTATCAGGCACTGTACACATATATGATCAAAGACAGTCTTTGACCATAAGAGTTTAAAATCTACCAAAAAAAAAAAAAATCTGGGGTGACTTGTTCATTTCTGTAGCATGTTTGCTATATTTTACTTCTACTTTGAAAGATCTAGAGGACAGAAAGATTTAAGAGATTTACTTACTTTATTTATTGTTTATTTTTAATTTAATTTAATTTTTTTGCTTTAAAATTTACTGTTTACTTAATTGTTTGTCCTTCATGTGAGCTGATCACATCCAGCGGGGTGGGGAGAAGAGAAATGGGAGAGAAAAAGAGGAAAAAAAGGAAAAAGAAGGAGAGAGAGAGGACGGGGGTAGAGGCTAGGTCGCATGGGTATGTAGGTGACTTATAAGCCCAATATTTGCCTTGAACAATTTGCTGCAGTAGGGGCAGTAAAGTGATGAGGTCTGAGTACAAGAGGTTTTTGTTTTCCTGGCCACATGTTTCTTCATTGCTTTTGCCGTATGTTGCTGTTTGAAGGCCAGTGCTTTTGGATTGATGACCTCCAGGATGGACGGTTGCAAGCAGTTTGCTCTCATGACTCAGGGTCATGCCAGAACTCTTTAGGGACACCTTTAGGGTGTCCGTGTACTGCTTTGGTGCACTGCGAGAGCATACTTACTGCATTTGACAGTTTGCTGTAGAAGATTTTCTTCAGCAGGCGAGTGTTGGGTATTCATGAAAGGTAGCCGGCCCATCTTGGCTGCACCAGTTTCAGTAGAATGTGAATACTGGGGAGAGTTGATCTTCCCAGCACCTCCGTGTCCGGAATCTTGTCCTACCACTTGATATGTAGTATCTTTCGCAGGCAGTACAAGTGGAAGTGGTTTAGTTTCTTGACATGATGCTGGTAGGCAGTCCAGATTTTGCAGGTGTAAAGGAGGGCTGGGAGAATGATGGTGTTGTGCCAGGCACAGGTTGAAACATCATTTTGGTCTTCTTCATGTTAATAGTGAGTCCAAAGTTGTTGCAGGCTGACGAGAATAGGTCCATAGACTGTTGCATGTCAGCCTGTGAGTCTGTGCATAACACAGTTGTCGGCAAAGAGGAAGTCATGAAGCATGCCTATCTGGACTTTGGAGCTCGCTTGGAGCCTGCCAAGGTTGAAGATGTCTCCATCAAAACAGTACCAGATCCCCATATCAAGGTCATTGTTTTGAAAGGCATCCAACAGCAGGCAGAGAATACTGTGCTTAAAAGGGTAGGTATGAGCACAGAGCCCTGCTTGATGTCATTTGTGACTGGAAAGGGGTCAGAGCATTTGCCATTCACAAAGACGTGTACCATCATGCCATTGTGGAACTGTCAAATCATATTGATGAATTTTTCGGGCATCTGTACTTCATGATTTCCCAGAGGCCTTTGCGGTTCATCATGTTGAAGGCTTTTAGTTAGTTCAATGAATGTGAGGAGATGGTCGATGTTCTGTTCCTAGCACTTTCCTTGAAGCTGCTGGGCTGCAAATACCATGTTGGTGGTTCCACGTCCTTTTTTGAAGCTGCATTGGCTCTTGGGCAGTAGGTGGTTTATGTGGTTGGTCAGCTGGTTGAGGAGGACTCTTGCAAGTATCTTGCCAGAGGGAGATGCCCCTGTGGTTGTCACACAGTTGGTGATTTCCTTTCTTCTTGTACAGGTGGATGATGGAGGTATCCTTCAATTCTTGAGGGAATACCTCCTGCGCCCACATAGTGCAGAAGATCTTGGTTAGCTTCTCAATGAGGTCATGACCACCTGATTTATAGATCTCCATTGGAATCGCATCAGCTCCAGGAGCTTTACCGCTAGACATTTGTTGTATGGCCTTTTGGACTCCTCGGTTGTAGGCGGAGCTTCAAGCGAGATGTTGACAGCGATTTGAGGCAGCTTGTGTATGGCATCCATGTTGATGGAAGAGGTCTGATTTAGGACGGCACTCAAGTGTTCAGTCCATCTCTGGAGGATCTGAGCCTTGTCAGTTAGCAGCGTGGTCTAGTCGGCAGACAGCAGAGGTGGGGATCTGAGGACCTGTGGACCACAGACAGCCTTTAGGGCATCAAAGAACTTCTTTGCGTTGTTTTGGTCAGCATAATGCTGGATCTTGTCTGCTTTGTTCTTCAGCCATGTGTCCTGCATTCCTCACAGTTTGTGCTGAATGGTCTTCTGTATCAAGCTATAGGTGTGTTGTGCTGATGCAGACTTACCACAGAGGTAGACTCTGTGAAGGTGTTGTTTCTCTTCCAGCAGTTGTTGTATCTCATCGTCATTTTCATCAAACCAGTCTTGGTGTCTGCAGACACTTGGTCCCAGGGTCTTGAGCTAAAGAGTGTATAGTTTCACAAAGCTGCTTCCAGTTGGCTTCAATGGAGCTGGAATAGAGCGATGTAGTGTGAAGCTTATCTGTGGGTCATTCACTCCCTTGGGCAGGTAGGTCAGCTTCTTGGCGAGGCTGTCTTGTATAGCAAAGCCGACACCTGCTTCCCATTTGGCTTCACTGCCACGACCACTCTAGAAGAATGTGTAACCAGATTTTCCTTCTGTGAGCTGCCCTTTGTCGGGTAGGCAAGTCTTGCTGTGGGCAGCAATCTGGACATTGTGTCTCCCCAGTTCTCTCCCAATGAGGGCAGTTCTCCTTTCAGGTCTGTTGGTGTTTCCGTTGGTCAACATACACACGTTCCACATACCCAGCTTGAGAGGGATTGATTTCTTTCCCTTTTGACTGCTGTAGTGGGACCCCTGCCAGCTTCAGTATGCTGGCCAGGATGAGGTGAAGCAGACAATGTTTGGGGCATCCTTTCTGGCCCCTTCCTCATTCTAGGAGGTGAGCAGTGTGGTTCCGAATAGGGCTGCTCAGTCACTCAGGGGGCTGCCAAGTTCTACTGCTGCTTCTGTCCAGTAGAACGTGACCCAAAGCCCTGAACCGCCTGCGGCCAGGTTTGCAGCTGCACCTTCCAGTGTGTCCACACCTGCTGCTTTGTCGCTTGCCTGTCACCACAGGGCTTGTGCTGGATGTGAGCTGCACAGGATTTAGATTTAAGTGAGAAAGAGTGGTGCAGCGTCGGCCTCGTTCTCTCGTCTGAGCCAATTGGTAACCAGCAGCAGGACTGTGTCAAGATGGCTGGAGATTGGCCCAGATACAGTGGATGATCAGGACACCTTTTGTACCCTGTCCTGCTCTGCGCAATCCATGGCACGGTGCTGTACTGCCATCAGGGCCACTGGACCATACAAGGGTCTCATCCGCCCAGCAGCTGGAATTAGACTTTGCGTGCAGGGATAGGCATGTCCCTATCTCCCCAGAGGTCTAAGACTGACTGGGTACCCTAACCTGATTTGGCCTGCCCTTTGAGGTGCTTTACCAGGGTGCGGCTGCTGTCACATGCAGACAGCTACTTGGAGCCACAGGTGAGAGTTGAGTGCTAGTGAGGACCAACAGAGAAAGAGTCACTCAGGTGAGCATGACGTACTCTTTCCCTGAGGTGCTACCTCTCCCAGACACCCCACTGTTGACTTGCAATTCTCCTAATGACTAAAATCATAAAAGCTTTGTAGTTTATGGAGCACAAATACACCACTGTTATTTTAGAAGTGACAAATCTAATTTTTGTAAACTGTTAGAAGGTGTCTTTGTAACATAATAGAATAGGGCCATCTTCTTGTTTAGTGGTTGGAGTACAAAACTTTTGAATCATGATTCTATTCCTGATCTGACTCACTTTGTGACCTTGGCAAGTCATTAGTTGTCTTAAAGCTACAATGGATGATTTTGCTAAGGAGTGTAAGCATTCAAGGGTAAAAAATATTTTTTCAAGACTGCATGTAGCTAAGGCTATTGGGAAATTATTTAATGTATATTCATTTAAAAAATGTGAAACCATAGTTAAAGGTGGTTCTGTAATTTGTACAAAGTTGAAGTTGAAATTGATATATAAAACTTCAACTTTTTCACTTCTCAGTTGTTGAGTATAATCATGAAGTTTTTAACATGGAATTTCCTAGAGTGAGCTTCATTCTCTGTTACTTAGAAACTGCAGAAATTGACAGTTATTTATACATATCCTGTAACTTGGAAGGGCAGTAGTAGGCTAGACATTCCTGTGAAGCCCATTTTAGGACGTCTTAGTTGCCTCATTTGCAAGTCGGAGAATGTAACTTTCCCATATTGTGGTTCTCTAAAGCTGTGTCTGAGTGCATGACTTACGATATATGAGTTGCAGGGTGATGAGAGCGAAGGGGTGGAGACCCCTTTCCTGGGGGCAGAGCGGCAGTGCGAAAACCATGTGGTACCAGGGAAACAGCCCCAAAAGCCCCGTGACCCAGGACAACTTACCTGGCATAGGCACAGTGGCAAGAAGCAGGGAAGTACAGGCGGAGCTGCCCGCGTGGTTCATTAGTTGCTTATCAGTGCGTCTGGGGGTGGTGCAGGAGGATGATGTCATCAAGCAGCACTGACAGGCAGCTTCAAAAGCTGACTGCCAGGAAGAAGCTGGAGAGGAACAGCTTGGAGGCAGCTGTATGCTCCCAGCTGGCACCCCCGGCCATACCACAAGCCAGGAACGCTGGGTAGAATCCGAAAGAGGAGCCTGTCTCTCTGAGGAGCAACGCCCAGCATTGGACAAGGGAAGGATGCTGAGGGACTAATGCCACAGCAACATGCAGGGATGCGTGAGTAGGGAGGAGAGATCTCTACCTCCCTGATTCTTCTTTTTTGTGGAGATTTTTTTTTTTTAATTACTCATGGGGCCAGACTGAGGCCACATTTAGTGATATTACTCCTGGGGCTGGGGAACCAGGAGCTCTCAGGGACTCCAGGGCAGAAGACTGGATCAGCTGGACCAGCTTGCCCATCTGACCCAAGAAATACAGCTGTAAGGGAGAAGATTGTTATTCCATGTCTGAGCATTTTATAGGCGGAGCATGGCAGGAAGATTGGCTGACCTTTGACCAGCATGCATCTAGACGCAGTATTTACTAAAATCCGTTAGAGGACCAGTTGGGGTGATTCATAGATTCATAGATGTTAGGGATCAGAAGGGACCTCAATAGATCATCAAGTCCGACCCCCTGCATAGGCAGGAAAGAGTTCTGGGTCTAGATGATCCCAGCTAGATGCATATCCAACCTTCTCTTGAAGACCCCCAGGGTAGGGGAGAGCACCCACCTCCCTTGGGAGCCCGTTCCAGACCTTGGCCACTCTGACTGTGAAGAAGTTCTTCCTAATGTCCAATCTAAATCTGCTCTCTGCTAGCTTGTGGCCATTGTTTCTTGTAACCCCCAGGGGTGCCTTGGTGAATAAAACCTCACCAATTCCCTTCTGTGCCCCCGTGATGAACTTATAGGCAGCCACAAGGTCGCCTCTCAACCTTCTCTTGTGGAGGCCGAAAAGGTCCAGGTTCTCTAGTCACACCAGTGTCCAAGAGAGCTCAAGTTATCAACTGTGTGACCTAGACCATCAGGTTGGTGTATGAAAGGTGTAGAGAGGTAGAGCTCCAAGAATGTCTGCATGCAACACCTCCAAGCACAGACAGGAGCCTGTCTCATCTGAGCTTAATAGCAAGACGTGGCAGGTGAGTATTGGGGGTTTCCCTTAGGAGCTGGTGCATAGCAAGCACAAGTGCTGGAGAAAGACCAAGCCCGAGCCAGGATTGCTCAGCCTTGAACCACTCTGGAGTAGTTGCTCGAACTTAAGCAGGCTTAGTATGTAGGATATCTTTTTAGACCTTTTGCCCAATAGTGGAGGTGTAAATAGCAGGGTATGTACCCCGGGCAAACTCTGCTAGAGAATGGGTAAAGCGGGTAGGGGGTGCTGCTGAGTGTGGGAGAGGTGAGTTGTGGGAGGGCAGGGTGTTATAGTGCTGGAGCCTTACCTGCTCCAGGGACTCAAAAAATTCTCTGGTTAATGCTGCTGTGGCATAGTTTGTCCACCCCAGTTGTTGCTATTATAGAAGTAGCACGCTGCCTTTAAACCTGACTGCTGCTGAGATGTGGATTCTGTGTGGGGTTTGCCATTCTGGAACCTCCACTAAGTTGTCACCAGGAGCTGGTGCCCCTGCTTACCCTCCTCAAATTACGCTACTGCTTATAGATGGGCACATGGCCCTCCCTTAAACTTTTTGAACACTTTAGGTTGTTCAGGGGCTCAGGTAAGAGATTCTACAGAGGCCTTGACTAAGCTGATGCTTACTTTAAATAGATGGCTTTTAAACAAATTGTAGTCTGTGTTCTTATGCTGAGCCCATCACTGTGGTATCCAAATGGCTACTCCCTTCAACTCCTGCACACCTTTCAAAGTGTGTAAGAGCCCTCTTCTTTAATAAGTCTTTCTAAGCTGCAGAGATGTTGAGGGGAAGCCTTTTAAGTACTTTCAGGAACTTGCATAGGAATTTGCAACACCTTTGACAGATTTTCACTGTGCAGCTAAGTGTATTGACACGTAACAATCTTAGTTATAACAAAGAATGTTGATACAAGCTGTTACAATGCAACTCTTACATCCTCAGATTCCTTAGCAATACCGGTGTAGCAAGCTGTTCCATCCATAACCTTGCTTCATTCATGGGGATTTAGTCAACTTGTATCACTACATTTAGATCATAACTGCTGATACACCCTCCTGAGCAGCAGCTTGGCATTCCCTTTTGAAGTGGTTAGAAAGCAGGTATGTCCATATTCTATCTAGAGTTATATATTTAAAACAAATGGAAAAATCTACTTATATTCAGTATGTGACTTGCAGTTGCTCAGAATTCAGTAAAATTCAGTGAAACCAATTTTCTATGGAACACTCAAATGCATTACTACTCAGTAGGGGCTATTATCATGCCAAATTTCAACTTTCACCTTGGCCATTGTTACTGTAGAGAAATACAAGCAAGAAGACTGCAAAACTGTATAATGAGGAAAATACATACTTTTCCCACTCCTGAGAAATAAACAGGGATGATCTGCTTTTTCTCAACAAGAAATAACCTTTGAAGCATGAAAGGGGAGTGATTTAAAATGGGTTAGAATGAAAACAGTATTGTGGTTTAAATTGTTCTGGTTTCTGCTTTAGTAACCTCTTGTATAACATAAGGGCATGGCCTTAAAAAATACAAGAGTTTTTGTAGACTTGGTATACAGGGATGCACATCCACCCTCCACAGAGTTAGATAACAAGTTAAGTTGTGAATTTACTTTGTTCCTTCCTCAGTGACGGGTTTTTCTGGCATGGATTTCAATATCCACTTTAATAATTGGTCATGGAGAGGTCTGTTGGCTATGAGGTGAAGTTGCACTGTTTCAAGCTCAAGGGGATTTGCACTGTAGCTTATTTTGACTTTTTTGGGGAAAGGACTAGAATCAGAATCAAAGAAAGGTACGGTTTGAAGGGACCTCTGGAGGTCATTTAATCCAACACCTACCTCGGGGATCTTCCCTTTCCAGCCATCCCAGATAAATCGTTGTCTAACCTGTTACTAAAACTACATAGTCTCATGACTACAAGCCATGGCACCTCTACTTGCCATAGGTAAAGCAGGGGGGCAGTAGTGGTCTAGCTAATCTCTGGCTTGTTGAGATGAAAGAGCTGCTCTTTAGGCAGCCAGGACCAGCACTAAGTCAAATGGGATCTTAACATTGTGGGATACCTATCCTTTCAGAGAGTGGTTGCACTGAGTGGAAGGTGAGGACATAATTCCTGGACATGCTTCTCATTGCCTAACAATTACTATAGTAGCTCACCTGGATGGACCTTAAACTACTTTTCCTCCAGGTTCCAGTTTCTTTTAGACATTGGGACAGTTGGTGGGAACAAAGCACTGTGTGCGTCTGAGGAAGGGATTACAGAGTTGAGTTTTATCTCTTAATTGAAGGAACAATGGATTGACATAATTCACATGAGAGGTGGCAGGAGTGAGTTGTGGCATTTGTGTAAGTATGTTCTGCAGAGGGGAAAATACTTATTTTGGCTCTAAGTTTATATAAATGAAATAAGATAAAACTAATTATGACTATACAGGGTTCCCTTGATTTATATGGTACATGTGTTCCCAGAGAACGGCGCACAAATCGAATTTGCACAAAGTGAACCCACTTTATAATGTAACAAATAGGGATACGTTTCCATGGTGGTGAGGGAAGGAGGGAGTGAGGCTGGGACTAGGGAAGGGGTGGGGGGAGGGGTGCAACACAGCCTGTCGGCAGTTCCCGGGGCTGCAGCAGGCAGCAAAGTGGTGGGAATTGTGAGTGGGTGTGGAGCAGGGGGGCGCAACTCTTGCTGCTACACACACACCCTGAGAGGGCTGTGGGTTGGGGGGCTGCACCAGGTTCTTCCCAAAGGGGCACAGGCCCCTGGATTTGCATGCAGGACTACAGCAGGCTACTGCTGCAGGCTGGGGCCAGCAGTGGCACTGGGCTCTCCCCAGCACATGACATGCTGGTTGGGAGGGCTACAGCGAATTTTGGGGTGGCAACAGACTCCCTCCCAGTGCCACTGCCCGCCTGGAGTGCCGGGAAGAGCCCGGTGCTGCTGCTGGCCCCAGCCTGTAGTGGCAGCCTGTGGTCATCCTGTGCGCAAATCCAGGGCCACATGTTCCCCTGGGAAGAGCTGGGCGCAGCCCCCCCATCCTGCAGCCCTCCTGGGGGGTATGTAGCAGCAAGAGTCATGCCTCCCACGCTCTGCACCCATTCACAGTTCCCGCCGCCTTGCTGCCTGCTGCAGCTTCTCCCCTCTCACCCCAGTCCCTGCTGCAGTGGCCACAGGAGCAGCCAACACCAGCTGCCTGTAGCTGCTGGGCTGCACCGTGCCCTGAACCTCCTGGGACTCCACTTCTCCCCACTCACCCCAGCTGCTGCAGCAGACCCAAGAGCAGCTGATACCACCTGTCTGCACCACAGCACAGTGCAACCCAGGGCCTGGGGTGAGTGGGGACAAGTGGAGCCCCAATCACATAAGAGTGAATTTACCTCACATATAAATAATTTTGGGTAGAAAAAGGGTGGTTGCATAAGAGCAAATTCATAGATGCTAGGGTTGGAAGGGACCTCAATAGATCATCGAGTCCAACCCCCTGCATAGGCAGGAAAGAGTGCTGGGTTCAGATGACCCCAGCTAGATGCTTATCTAACCTCCTCTTGAAGACCCCCAGGGTAGGGGAGAGCACCACCTCCCTTGGGAGCCCATTCCAGACCTTGGTCACTCTAACTGTGAAGAAGTTCTTCCTAATGTCTTGTCGAAATCTGCTCTCTGCTAGTTTGTGGCCATTATTTCTTGTAACCCCCGGGGGCGCCTTGGTGAATACAACCTCACCAATTCCCTTCTGTGCCCCCGTGATGAACTTATAGGCAGCCACAAGGTCACCTCTCAACCTTCTCTTGCAGAGGCTGAAGAGGTTCAGGTGCCCCGGTCTCTCCTCATAGGGCTTGGCCTGCAAGCCCTTAACCATACGAGTGGCCCTTCTCTGGACCCTCTCCAGGTTATCCACATATCTCTTGAAGTGTGGTGCCCAAAACTGCATGCAGTATTCCAACTGTGGTCTGACCAGTGCCCAATAGAGGGGAAGTATCACCTCTTGGATCTGTTCGTCATGCATCTGCTGGTGCACGATAAAGTGCCATTGGCTTTTCTGATGGCTTCGTCACACTGCCAACTCATGTTCATCTTGGAGTCCACTAGGACTCCAAGATCCCTTTCCGCTTCCTTTCCACCAAGCAGGTCATTTCCTAGGCAGTAGGTATGCTGGACATTTTTCCTCCCCAGGTGCAGCACTTTGCATTTCTCCTTGTTGAATTGCATTCTGTTGTTTTCCGCCCATATGTCCGACCTGTCCAGGTCCGCTTGTAGTTGTTCCCTGCCCTCTGGCGTTTCCACTACTCCCCATAGTTTTGTGTCATCCGCAAACTTGGACAGAGTACATTTCACTCCCTTGTCCAAGTCGCTGATGAAGATATTGAAGAGTATCGGTCCAAGTACCGAGCCCTGCGGGACCCCACTGCCCACACCCTTCCAGGTCGATACCGACCCATCCACTATGATTCTCTGGGTGCGACCCTCTAGCCAATTCGCCACCCACCGGACTGTGTAGTCATCCAAGTCACAGCTTCTTAACTTGTTTACCGTTATGGTGTGGGATACCGTATCGAAGGCCTTCCTGAAGTCTAAGTATACGACATCAACCCCTACTCCTGCGTCCAGGCGTTTTGTAACCTGGTCCAGGCGTTTTGTAACCTGGACAAAATGCATATTCCATTCGCATATATGGAACCCATATAAATTGAGGGAAACGTGTATACCCTATGGAGATCCTGTAGATGGTTCTGAAGATCCACGTGATCAGCACACAAAAAATTGGTAGATTTAATAACATTATGGTGCATATTTTGTCTTTTCTTCATGATCACAAAGTGACTTTCATTCAGCTTGGGCAGTACTTTATGCATGTCATGTCCCTGCGTGGAGCTGGATAGGAGGTATTGGTAGAGATTGTTTCATTGCGATTGGCTGGCCACTGTCTTTTAAGGCCTTGCTCAAGAAGAAGGAAGGAAATGAGTGCATATGTTTAACTTATAAGACCTCTGCAGCTTGTAGACTTCAAAGGCCCCCCTTCTAGCAGGGTTAATTATTATAGTGCTTTCTGACCTATGGCAGATACTAACAATACTTCAGTATGATCATACTGAAAAAAATGCCTGTATTGAAGTAAGTCTGCAGGAGCCATCTACTGGCTGAGCCTGGAATGGCACTTTTTCTCCGTCTGCAGCACGGGTCACAAAATCTCAAATCAGGTTGGGACCCACACCTCTGGTGGTAGGGCAGTAGCATTAATGTCAGCAGGTACCTGAGATGCTGTTGGTTCTGGGAACTGCCTGGGCTTAACACTGCTGTTGATTGTCTTGCCACTGCCAAAACAAAGGGGATCTATACACACGATTTTGGGAGCAGGGTGAGCACTGTGAACCATGCAGGCCTCACCACTAAAATCCCAGCCCTTTCGGGAGCTCTGCAAACTGGATGACATAGTTCTATGGGTTGGTTCTGGCCTGTGGCCTGGATGTTTGACACTCTAGTGCTACAAGAATAGGTTAACCTTGGCTGCATTGTCATGTCCATGTAATAATTAAGCTATATTGTCAGTGTTAAAAAATCATGAGTTAAACCTCCAAATCCACCAGATGAAAAAAATACCCCAATTCCAAAAGTCACAAGCTTTGCAGTGAAATTGGAAAACAATGCAACTCTACTTCATTTACTATTAATAGAACTAGGGTAAAAGCCCATCAAAAATGATGGACAAAAATAGGCTACTTGTTATAGGGTACCATTTTTTTGTTAGCCACTGAATCGTTACCAACTTGAGCTGTTCTGCCTGGTCTTCTATACAGTGGGTATCCATCAACATTTCCAAGCGTCTCCTCTCTAGACTCTTTCAGATATTCCTTCAGACATTTGATGATTTTCCATGCATGGTGCATTTGGAGTCTCCTCCACATCCTCCACATGGTCTGTGAATCATACATCTCGTCACAATGATCTTTGCTCAACAGGAAATGCACTGTTGCACAATTGAATGTTTGTTTTAAAGTTGAGGTAATGCTCGTTGTCATCAAATCATAGGAAACGGCCTTCTTGGAGGCAGAATCATTTTGCCCTTATGACAACAACTCTGGAATTGGCCATCTGACAGTCTTTCAGCTTGGAAGTTTAAAGAGTTACAAAATTGGCACACCACGTTCATCAATCCACAGCTGTGTTTCTCAATCTCATCTTCAGTGAATCTTTTGTTGTCTACTCTTTTAGCCTGTCTTCTGTTGCCTCTGCAAACCCTTTGCCTTTCCATTGCATCTCTTTTACAATGTCCTCTTTGCTCGTCTGTTACATTTTGTCTTACTCTTCCCATTCTTTCTGCATTCAATTGCCATCTATTCTCTGCTTTACCTTGGTATGGGTTAAGGTTAAAGTAAGGGTGTTAAGGGACAATTTTTGCTTGGATACTGAGAGTACACCATAACTGATTGAAATCAGTCACTAAAAGTCCAGAAAAGTGAGCGCAAATATGTTTTTTGAGCATGACAGAATGACAGACACAAATGAAGCAAATTATTATAGAGGATTTTTGGTATGAGGCACAGGTGTCAAAAATATGGCCTATGCAGGGCTGCATCATTGAGATTGAAAGCCAGTGGGAAAAGGTCAAACGGGAATGCAGCATGAGGGATGTCATGGTGGGCATCTGTTACACACTTCCAAACCAAGAGGAGAAGGTGGATGAGGCCTTCTTTTAACAAGTAATGGAAGCTTCCAAATCATAGGACTTGTTTTTTGTGGGGGACTTCAATTATTGGGGCTTCTGCTGAGAGGGAGAGACAGCAGTGCAACAGCAGTCCAGCATGTTCCTGGAGTGTGTTGGGAATAACTTTGATTCAGATGGTAGAGAGGCCAGAGGGGGGGTAGCTCTTCTCAACTTGCTGCTCATAAACAAGGAGGAATTGGTTGAGAATGTGAAGTTGGAAGGTAAGTTGGGTGACAGTGACTACAAAATGACAGAGTTCAAGATCCTAAGGGAGGGAGGAAGAAAGAGTACCAGAATGACACTGGACTTCAGAAAAGCCAACTTTAACAAACTCAAGGACCTCGTGGGTAGGATCCCTTTGGAATCAACTCTGAGGGGAAAAGGAGTCTTGAAGAGCTGGATGCACTTTAAGGAGATTCTCTTAAGGGCACAGGAGTTAAACTGTCCTGATGTGTTGGAAGAATGGGAAGTGTAACAGGAGACCAGTCTGGCTAGACAGTGATCTCTTCAAGAAGTTGAAACTCACAAAAGAATCCTATAAAAAGTGGAAACTTGGTCATAGTACTAGGAAGAATACAAGAGTATCACACAGGCATGCAAGGAAACCAAGGTACAAAATGAGATGTAGTTGGCAAGGGATATAAAAGGCAATAAAAAGGGATTCTATAGATATGCCAAAAGTAAGAGGAAGATCAGAGATTCCATAGGTCCCTTACAGAATGTGGAAGACAATCTGGTCATAGATGATGGAGAGAAGGCTGAAGTAGTTAATGCTTTTTTTTACTTCAGTTTTCACAAATAGGGGCAGGTACCAGATGATGAGTGCAATTGGCAGCCAAGGTAGGGAAGGAGACAAGCATTCTAGAGCAGATGTTCCCAACCTTTTTAGATCAAGGACTGGCAAACCATGGACCGGAAGTGACTGCAGACCAGCAGACTGAGGACTGGCAAACTGCAGTCCAGAAGTGACTGGCATACTGTGGAGTGGCAGTCAGCCTTTTTTAATACTGTTTGCCGGTCTGCAGTCACAGTGGGTTGACTGCCAGTCTGCAGTATGCTGGTCACTTTCAGACTTCCAGTACAGCAGCCAACCTTTCTGCAGACCAGCAGCCAACCCATTGTGGCCCAGCACTGGGCTGCAGCCTGGGGGTCGGGAATCTCTGGTCTAGAGTAATGGAAGACCAGTTTAGGGATTACTTAAGCTAAGTGCTTTCAAGTTGGCAGGGCCAGATGGGATGTACCAAAGGCTACTAAAGGAATTGGCTGAGGTGATTTTGGAGCCATTAGCCATTTTTTTTTTCATAATTCGTGGAGGTTGGGTATGGTCGCAGATGATTGCAGAAGGGAAAATATAATACTCATCTTTAAGAAGGGGAAGAAGGAGCATCTGGGGAATTGCAGACTAGTCAGCCTGACCTCTATACCTAGGCAGATCAGGGAGCTGTTCCTCAAGGGATCCATTATGAGAGGAGAACAGGGTGAGCAGGAACGGCATGGACTCACCAAGAGCAAGTCATACCTGACCAATATGATTTCCTTCTGTGATAAAATGACAGGCTTTGTGGATGAAGGGAGAGCATTGGGCATGGTGTACCTTGACTTTAGCAAGGCTTTTGACACTGTCTGTCATGGCATTGTCATTTCAAGCTAAGGAAATGCAGTACTTTCATCTAGTTTGTAAGGTGGATACAGGACTGATTGGATCATCATACTCAACAACTAGTCCTCTGTGGCTCAATGTCTGGCTGGAAGGAGGAATCAATTGGAGTTCCCCACAAGTCTGTGGGCCTGGTATTGTTCAACATCTTGATGATTTGGATGATGGGATCTAGTGCACACTTAGTAAGTATATTTGTGGATGACGCCAAGTTGGGTGGAATTGCAGACACTCTGGAGGGCTGGGCTAGGATCCAGAATGACTTGAATAGACTGGAGAAATTGTCTGCAGTCAGTCAGATAAGATTCAACAAGGGAACGTGCGAAGTCCTGCGCTTGAAATGGAATAACTGCATGCACGATTGCAGACTTGGGAATGACTGGCTAAGCTTCAGTACTGCAGAGAAAGACCCTGGGGGTTACAGTGGACCAGAAGCTGAATATAAGTCAACAGTGTGCTCTTTTGCAAAAAAATCCAGCAGTAATAGTGGGTTGTATTAACAACAGTGTCACTTGCAAATCAAAGGAAGTGATTCCTCCACTCACTGGTGAGGCATCCCCTGGAGTAATGTGTCCAGTTTTGGGCCCCACACATCAAGAAGGATGTGGATAGCTTGGAAAGAGGCCAGCGTAGGGCAACAAAAATGATCAGGGGCCTGGGTTATGAGACTTTTAAGGAAAGGCTGAAAGAACTAGGGTTATTTAGCCTGAAAAAGAGAAGGCTGATAGCAGTCTTCAAATACCTGAAGGGTGACTGTAGAGATGATGAAGATGAGCTTTTCTCTGTGGTTTTAGGGGACAGGCATAGGAGCAATGACCTCAAGCTGCAGCAGTGAAAATTTCTGTTGAAGATTAGGAGGAACTTTTTGACTATGTGGGTGGTCAGGCATTGGAACAGGCTACCTAGAGAAGCTGAGGAATCTCCATCCATGGAAACTTTCAGAAGCAGGTTAGCCAGACACTTGGCCTGGAAGGTTTAGATGGGGATGGTCCTGCCTTGGGCAGGGGGCTGGACTAGATGATCAGGTCCACTTTAGTCCTACTTTCCTATAGTCCTGTGAACTGCAGTACTGCCTTTGAGTCTCAGATGGGCCCGAGTGCTGCGTGCAGCACACATCAGCCCCAGTCTTGCTCACTTCATGTGGCATGTGGAGCTAGTTTGTTGCGTGCTGCATGCAGTGCATGGGGCTAGACACTGCATGTGTGCTGCATGTAGAGCACAGGTCTGGTCTGGGCTGTGCACTGGCTTTGGCATGCAGGGTTGGTTCATGGATCTGATTTGACTTGCAGCCTAACCCTGCAGTCCTCATCTGGTCTGTAGGGCCAGGTAAGTTTGATACCCCTGCTATAAGGCAATCAAGTGTCCCATGCATTTTCAAAATGGCTGTATAGCGTGCAGAGAGTACAGATCTTAGATGCTATGCCTCCTCTTGGTCATAAGTAGTCCTGGTGTCTGCGGTCTGTGATCTGTATTGCTGTCTTCATAGACAACATTACTGTGGGCCACATAATAGAACTAACTGGGCCATTATTGATCTGCTGACCACACTTTGGGTATTTTGTTATTAGATGGTTGTTTTAACCTGGGAGAAGTCTTGAAAAACTATGTATCTGGGAGCATTCACTTCTCAGTTGATGTGGCTTATCCTTTTGCTGTTTCTTTCTCCTTCCTCCTATTTTACCCAGCAGAGAGGGTGTTTGGAAACTTGGATTTTGAATACATGAGCCATGAGGGTAAGGTTTTTAGTGGTATCTTCTAAAGCTAAATCTTGTGCTTGCTTTTTGAGAGCTAGAGGCAAATGAGTTGCACTATACTGGTTCCAGCCATTTTCCCCCAAACCGCTATTGGAGTTTAAATTGGAAATTGAATCGTAACTGAAATGTTGTGGTCAAATGTCAGGACTCTTGGCCAAATCATCTGAACAAAACTGAAGTAATGAGTTCCCAGATATTTAGGAGTTATTAATCTCCCGGGTAACTGAAGAATTAACTCTTCAAGATTTAATTCAACAAATAAACTATTCAGATGTGCCAGAGAAAATAACGTACAACTTATTGAAAAAGAAAAAAAATGCATTTTAATAGGCAAAAATAAATTAAATGTTCTTTTAGTTTTGAAGGGCGGACTCTTGATTTCAAAACCAAACTTGAACTAAGACAGATGTAACCAACTGTCTGCAGATTTTGGATTTGAATTATATTAGGAGAATTTTAGCTCTTTTTTTCTTTAAAAAACCCAGACAAACCCTACAGTATTCTGTTCTTTCTCAGAGCTGATTGGGCTGAAACCTTTTAAAAGAGTACTGGGTTGAATAAAAATATTATATCAGTTTTAAATTCTCCAGTGTGCATACTTTTAAATCACGATTACATATCTATTAAGTGGATTAGGCTCTGCTGAAATGTGAATAAGTTTTTTATTGATCCATAGGACAGATACAGTATAAAAGGATTAGCAGTGCAAGCTTTCCTACACTTCTCTAAATTGCCTTGGCAGCGATGCCAGATGGACCAGCTTTAGGGGTGAGAAAATTCTGTCTCCAGAGTCTATTCATTCGTTAGCAGCTCTGTTTCAGTTGCTGTTGTAGTGATGCTGACTGTGAGGTACAAAACTGCTTACTTAGGAACTGGATTGAAACTAGCCAGTTTATAACATGGATGCCTTCAAATGTCAATTAGATAGCAGTCCCTTTTTTTTCTTACTACTTATCTGTTCTAGACTGAAAGCATGGAAGATGGTATCTGAATGCAAAACTAAGTTACTCGGTCCTCAGTTTTAAATCACAGGCTATATAATAATCATCGCCATCATCATCAGAACTTTACTCCAGAATAATGGGGTTTTTTTGTTTGTTTGTTTTGCTTTTAAACGCTTTAAATATTACAGGCATGTCTGCAGGTATTTACCTCCTTTCTCCTTGATCACCTTACAGCACCTGAAGAAATAAATGATGTCCATTCCTATGCACCTCCCAGGCAGCACTTAAACTACAGATGCTTTCATGAGGGTTCCTTTCCTTTCTGTCTTGCCAGGATTGACCAAACACTGTAATTTAACAAGAGGATTGATGTCTTCCTCCTTCATCCATTTCCAGCCTAGTTCCTAGCCAGAAACTGCTGGCGTGGTTACTTGGCTGTCTTGGTCTGGAGGATGTGCAGTAGTTTTAAACAATGTTTTTTTCACTTAAAAATATGACAACTCCTGGCCAATGTGATCAATGACAATTTACATGCAATAGGGACTGCTACTTGCATTGATATACGTCTAACTTTCTCATCCCTAATTCAATTGATACAGAGCATATACCTGAACAAGAGATGGTCAGAATGTCTTCAAGTCGAGACTTAAAGGGGTAATTTTGCTTGGTTTGCAGACCCAGTAAAAAAAAAAAAAAAGCGTACTGTGTTGGTTAGTATTTTCCTCAGTAAACAGACAGGGAGCTTAGCATTAGCTAGCTCTTTCTCTGGGTGGTTTCTAACCCTTGTCCAGTTCTGTTCAAGTTATCATGCTCATTAGAATGATGCTGTAGGGTATGTAGGTGCCAAGTGTACGTTTCTAGACAATAATTTAAATATAATCTTGTTTATATGTTTATTTTAGGAATCTGTCTTGGTTTTAACGTCTTGGCATTTGTCAGTGGTGGGGGAATCATGTTTGACTTGTGCCATGTCTTTGGACCTACCTCCAGCTATGCTTTTAATAGGGTTAATACAGACCCACAGCTCTCTATTGTAGCAAACCTGGATCATTTCACATGAGCATTTATTCTACTTTAGCACTCTGGTATTAAAACTACTTTTTTGTCATTTTCCAAGAAACCTATGGCAGTGAAACTTGCATTTAAACAACATTGTATTACAAAACTGACTACAATTTCATTATCCATCCATAAGACACAAAACTTCTTTGTGATCTCTGAGGTCTGCTGCAGGCAAAGTGCAACCTATTGCCAAACAGTATTCAGTTTGAAGACTTATACTCCCAGGGCGCCTGCACATGTGACAAAAAATTCCCTTTCTGTGGCTTAATGGCGTCATACATTATACATATGAGAGTTTTGGGGTTTTAAATGAGTTTGCATCATTGCAAACTTAACTACATCTTGATATAGTTTAGTTTGCAATGTTACAACGTGAAACATTGCAGCCATTAGTCAGCTTGGCCCCCAGCTGCAGGAGAGGTGGACAGGCTCCTCAGAAAAAAAGGATTGGGCCCCTCACTGCTTGTGCTTTCAGCAGGTTTCTGAGGCTGGTAGGATACATGGGACCACCCCCGAACGGGCTAGCTTACCCCTGGGGCATTGTGGGGAGGTGGTAGGAGGGTGGCTGGGTGTGCTGGCAGCCAGAGAAGGTGGCAAGGATGGTGCACAAGGTACAGGGCCGCCCAGGCAGGCTGCTAGCTCCTCCGAGCCCTCCCAGGCTTCCAGTGTCCTGTGCGCTGTCCCCACTGCCTTATCCAGCTGCCACCACAAGCAGCCACCCTCCTCCCACCTACCCTCGCTGCCCCAGGGGCAAGCCAGCCCCTTCCCAGGCGGCCCATGTGTCCTGCCAGCCGCAGTAACCTGACAAAGGCAGAAGCAGCAAGAGGCCCAATTGTTTTTTTTTCTGCAGAGCCTGCCCACCTCTCCCACGGCCAGGGGGCAAGCTGAAGATTAATGGCACAGATTAATGGCCTCCGGGCTGCAGAAGAGGTGGACAGGCTCCACTGGAGGGAAAAAAAAAAAGGATCGGGCTTCCTGCCACTTCTGCCTTTAGCAGGTGTCTGTGGCCTCCAGGACACTAACATATATACAGGAGTGACGGAAAAATAGAACCCACTATTTCAATTAAAATCACCATTTCAATTTAGGGGGCATAGAATGCAACCCTAAGGATTAAAACTCCATCACGTGTACTAGTGCCCCCAGAGACCCGCGTCTGCTGCTGTTTAATCCCTGTGGCTTTTCTCCCAGATCAAATTGTAGTTCAATATGCTAGAGCCATTTCATGCAATTTAGGTGTATTCTTTAGGATCCTGGCTAATTAACAATCAACCTTGATTGAATATAGTCCATACCTTAAAGCTGTCAAACTGCTCTGGCTTTTTGAAATGCTACTGATACAGGATCTTGGCTATAATGGGATCAGAAATACAGTGCAAACTGAACAAGTTCAGAGTACAATTCAAGCTATAATTCTTTGTGAGTGTAACTGCATCAGTGCCTCTCTAGGCCTTCCTACATATTCAAATTAAAGCTGGATAGAAACCAGCTATGGAGTTATTAAACATTTTCAAGCATTAACTTTTTAGCTGGTTGACTTTCTTTATATCTGGATAGTCATTTATGGCATGATAATTACTTTGCACGTATGGCTGGTCTAAATTTATTGTGTGATTAACTAGTTAATTGTGTAATATATGTAACATATAGCAGGGGCCTCTGAAACACGCATGTACTTCTTGGCTCCCTAGATAATCTCACTGGAATGGGAGTTCTGCAGCCCAATTATGACTCTTCGGTATCAAAAGTAATTATTTTAACATTGATCCATTTTAGCAGATGGAGTTGGGAAAGGGAGGGAAAAGAAATAGGAGTTGTAGGGAAGGCAGTGTGGAGGGGAGATTTTTCAAAGGTAGGGAAGAATGAGATGGACAGAGAAAGGAGGGTGAGGAAGGAAGATGACTAAAGGGTTGGGCCATAGGTGATGTGTAGGTAGTGCACCCCCCAAGAGAAGCACCAGTGGTGCCTGCAGGTACCACCCTGCTTCACTCCTCCCATTGTCGGCACTACCAGCGGCGTCTGCGGGCAGTCCCCAATTGCTGCTGTCGGCGGTGTCTGTGGGTGATCACTGACTGCTGGTTGGCGTTCACCACCCCCCTGACACTGCTGTGACTGTCTGCGGGAACTCCCCTGCTCGGCCTGCCCCCACAGGTTGGGCTATGGCTAGTTCTAAAGGGAAGTAGATTTTTTTTTTTTCACCAAGTGATACTGAAGATAAGGCATCAAACAAAAAAGTAACGAAAAGTATAGTTGCCACCAAAAAGCCTTATTTTACCCTAACTTTTGTGTCGGCCTCTGACTGATACCAGTAGGATCTGGGTGGTGGGTCAAAGGATAGAGAGCATGAAGTCCTCACTGCACATTTTAGGTGATGAACATTTATTAAAAATTGAATTAGACCTTTTCCATGAAGGGAGTGTGATACCACTACTTCATACTGATACTTACTTTTTTTTAGGTGACTGGCCCACCAGGTTGTGGCAAAACTCAGTTCTGTATTATGATGAGCGTGCTGGCTACTTTGCCTACCAGCCTGGGAGGACTAGATGGGGCTGTCATATACATTGACACAGAGTCTGCATTTAGTGCTGAAAGGTAAGGAGTATATATTTAAAAATGCTGATGTATATATTTACAAAGCTTTTGAAGTGGTAGTTAAGCACCACAACATATCTGTGAGGGAAGACAGCCATTTTAAGAGATGGGGAAGCTAAGGTGCAGAGTTTGTGTTCGTAAAATCTTTGGCATCCTGATTTCTAGTCCTGATGCGATCACTAGAAACTGTGTTCCTGTATAGATAATTAAACTTGCAACTGAAAAATTGCATGTCCAGTATATCTTTCTTTTGCATCTTAGTTTCTGGAGTTAGGGAAATTTTGGGGGAAGCAGAAGTTCAGTAAGTCAACATATTGAATACAGGCAAAATAAAAATGATTGCTTATCAACTGTATAAGAGATTTCAGACACTTGGCCTGTTGACTGGATGTGGCCCAGCTGATGGATTTATGTGGCTGGAATCTGCAGTGTCTGTATGTATGTATTTATGTGGCTTTAGCATCTGGAGTAATCATATAAGAAAAAAGTAAATTTCTAGCCTTTGTGGTTGTGAAGTTAATCTTGCAAATGTTTTAAGTTAGTTTAAACAGAGAAAGTGTTGTAGGTTTAGGAGGGAAGAAAGCCTGAAATGCTAACTAAAGGTATATTCCTTTGCCTGTATTAATGTTATTGAAGTCAATACTTTGTGATGTTGATTCTTTGAAATATCAGCTTTGTGTGAAGCCCAGTGGGAGAATTAGAAGTTGATACAAGGATGCAAATGCAGAAGTAAGAGACACAAACATAGAAGTGGGAAGTAAACAGGAGGGTCGTGAAGGGAGAGAAAAAAGTCAGAAATGTCACTGTTCCTAAAGATGAGAATTTTTTCCCACTGAACTATGCTAAATGTGACTTAACAGATGCTAGTGATAGTTGAAAGTGTTGTTACTACAACCAGACCATACCCTACCTTTCATTTTTGTTCAAACTTCCCATTGCCCTGTGTGGGGAATCCTGCAGTGGACTGAGGGCTATATGTAGTTCAAAATGTATGATACACTATGATTAAAAGTGGAATTCAGCCCTGTCCAAAATCTAAATATTTTTTTCTAAATACTAACAAATGGAATAAAGCAAATATTGAGAGTATTTATCTGTTAGTAATTTATTTAAAATAGATGAGCAGTGAAAGCCTTACTTAGGATTGTTTTTACCTAGAGAGAAAATCACTGAATCAGAGAAGCCCAATAGTAGGCAGTTCATGGACCCACTGTATTTCCAGATCCCTGCAGCAGGGATCTCAGTATTTTGAAACCTCCTGACAACAACAGGAGATAGAAAAGTGGGAGCAGCAGAAACAGCATGTCATGGACCGAATCAAGAATCCAGCACCACCAGCCCCATACAGAAACACATGCCCGAGCTACGGTAGAGTCTGTTGATCCTGGGTAGGCATCATTAGCTATCTTCAGATGCACAGATAAGATGATCAGCCTAGACTGCAAGGGATTGCTGAAGAAGAGAAGTATTTCCAGAATTAGAAAAATGGAAGTAGTTGCCATGGCACTGGCTTTTCTCTATACTTTCAGTAGAAAGATGCATCCATTTGAATCTATATTTTAGTCTTTCATTAAGTTTGTGACTGGGTAAGAATCACTGGAAATTAAAGGCCAGAGATTTACCACACTGTCTTGGTCTTGACCTCTTGGGAAAGCTATTACACTCCATTTGGTCTTTTGGCCTCTGCTAATAGTAACAAGTAACATTTAGCATTTGCTGAATGGTGCACTTGTATGGAATTATGCAAACCATTGATGGTCTGGGAGGGTTTTAGTTAAGGTTGTCTGGGCCAATTTAGGAACTGTATATCCTGCATCGAGGCAAAAGGTTGGATTAGATGACTAATGAGGTCCTTTCTATCCCTACAATTCTATGCCAAATATTTGTCTTGGTGTGGACACCTGTCTATGACAAGGTGGATTGAAGTCTCAGAAGTATTGTACACCAACTACAGAACAGCTTTCAGATGATAACTGCAGTCTTTGGAGAGAGCGTTGGAGACTAGGAAAATAGCAATCTCTGAAAACATGTTAGCTGGTAATATTTTAGGTATCATTAGCACTTTCTGTGAAATAGTAGGACATCACTGAAATGTGCAAGCTAACAAGTTTAAAAAAGACTTGTGCTTTTTTTCCTAGTCTAGACAGAACCTTGGGATAGTAACATGTCTTATTTAGCACTGAAACTATGTGGGGATGCCTTCTCTGCTGGTGTTGAGCAGGGATCCAGGTTTTCTGCTCGCCATGGTAACCTGGATTTTCTCCTTTTAAGGAGAAAAGTGTGGGGAATGGTGAGTTTACCCTTGCAGGCTGGCGGGAACAGGAGGAGGGCAGTCAGTAGGGCTATGCAAAGCTTTGGTCGCTGATTCGATTTGGTGGAATCTGAATTGAATCAGGAGACCCTTTAATTTCTCCAAATCTAATCGGAACTCTCTGAATCAATTCAGAGAGGTTTGGAAAGATTCAGACATAAATACAGCTTTAAATGTTTTTTCTACATACCCCAAGGTACCAGGCGGCTCGTCAATGCTGGGACAGATGGAGCGTCCCACAGGAGCTCCCCAGCACACTCAGCAGCAGACCTGGAAGTGGACCAGAAGCATTTCTGGTCCATTTCTGGGTCTGCCGGGGAATGCGCTGAGGGGCCCCTCTGGCTTGGCAACTGGTGCCTCCTGGGTCTGGGGGGGCACCCAGGGTCCCCCCCCACGGCCAATTGCTGAGTGGGGAGGGTGCGGGGAGGGGTCCCCCCGACGGAAGTACTCAGTCCACTGGGTACTGTGGGCCATGTGCTTCTGTGGGCCCCAGCATTGCAACGTTCACGAGTAGTGCCTGGTACCTTGAGGTATATAGAAAAAACATTTTAAAGCTGTCTATGGCCAAATTTCTGATTTTTCCCAATCAGCATCGAATCCTCAGATTTGGATTTGACTGAATTGAATTGGGGATGGTGATCCAAATCAACTAATTAAATTACTGTCCCTGATTTGTGCCGAATCCAAATCAAATGGGGCCTGTTTTGCACACCCCTAGCAGTCAGCCAGGGGATGCATGTGTATGTGCGCATGTACACATGCATGTGGCTACCAGGCAGCCTGGAGAGCAGCTCTGTGCAGGTAAGTCTGGCGGGGGGGGGGAGGGAAATTGAGGTCCCCATAGTGAGAGAGGTAGGGAGTTGGGTGGGGCTGGGGCTGCTGCATGCGGCTTGGGACTGGGGCCAGAATGTGTGGTTGCAGGGCCCCAGGAAGGAATCAGGACAGAGCCACGGGTGGCTCTTTTGAGGTGGTGGGGTGGGGCTGGCTTCCCGCTGCTACGCAAACTCCTGGGGAGGGCATGGGGGACTCATACCCCCCAGATTTGTCTGTGGGATGCAGGCCAGCTACCCACCGTGGGCTCGGGGCTCCCTGACCTGCTGCCCTCCCAGTGGGCAGGACCTGGCATGGCAGGGCAGAGTGAAGTGGGGCGGGGAAGCTCAATGCCTCTGCCATGAGCCCCACACTGCCATAGCAAGGCACCCCCTGCCTGCCCAGCAGCAGCAGGGATGGTGGTGCAGAGGACACCTTGGCATGGGGTTTTCGGCAGCAGCGTCTGACCCTGCTGGGTCCACCCACTGGACACCAGGGTGGGGAGCCCTAAGACCGCAGCCTACATGCACCCTGCCCACAAATCAGTGGGGGGGGATATGTGTCCCCCATTCCCCTCCTGGGAGTGTGTGCAGCAGCAGGGATCTGGTGCCCCTGTGCCCACAGCAAGCAGCCTGCATCTCCTCCTCCACATGGGCTCTGTTCTGGCCATGCTATTTGTGGGGGTGGGGGAGCTGGGCTCTGCGCTCCACTCCATTACAGCAGCCACCATTTCCCGTGGGCGGCAGCTGGGGCTTGGATGCTGCTGTGGGGAGTAGGGAGCTGCAAACCCGGGTCCCTGGCCCTGTAGCCCTTGCAGTTAGGGTCTTCCTCTGGCAGGGCTGGAGGGGCTTGGGGGCTTTGGCTGGGGAGTGAGGGGCACCAGCAGGGCCCAGTGGCTTTGGCTGGGGAGTGAGGGACACTAGCAGGGCTGGGGGGCTCTGGTTGGTGAATGAGGGGTGCCAGCAGGGCTGAGGGGCTCTGGTTGAGGAGTGAGGGGCACTGACAGGGCCCGGGGGGCTGTGGGTGTGGAGTGAGGAGCAATGGCATGGGCAGGGCACCAACATATTAGGCCTGCTCAGCACCACAAAGCAGGGGAGTTGGGGGAGAGCTGCAGCTGGACCTGCATCCTGGTGAGCTAAGGGGGCAGGGGGAGCTTTGATTTTCCATGATAAAAAACCCAAAATCAAATGCCAAAATTTATACATACTTAGAATTTATTGTATTATAGTGACTGAGGCACAGATAAGCTTCCAAATTGCTTTAAAATTGTTAATATATCAATAAAACATTGTATTCAACTGATACCTCTCTCTCTCTCTGTGCGTGTGTGTATGTATGTATGTATAGTGGTGTTTAATTTTAATAATGGAAAAACATGGATTTGGGGGTTTTAAATCAGAGAATTTGCATTCTCCCCCCCCCCCGAGCCCCCCGATTATTAGAGAATTTACGATTTTTAAACGGAGAACACCAGGATTCCTGGTGATGAGGCCAGGGTCCCAACTAATCGCATGAAGCTGTCTCCTTTTAACCAGCTTCCCTTTGGTTTTCTCTGAGTTGCAGTTGAGTCAACTGCTTTTAGTCCAGGTGTTGATCTCCTGTTGTCACTGTGACATCCTTGCAATAGTTGTATTTATTAACACAAGGACCTTCTATGCTGTATCTTACAACTTCCCATTGTGTTTCCATGCTAGTTGCCCCGTGACACTCAGCATACATCAGTTTGAAGGTTAGTTGCCATGCAAAATATGTTGGTTATTTAGACAGCCCCTGGAATATGCCTGCTGTGTAATTTACTATGCCATGAGCAATTTGCACTGAAATTTTAGCTGCAATTGAAAGAATACTAAGTAGTAGGAGGAAAGAAATGAGAAAGTTACAACAATAAGGTTTTATGGCTTTAGGATAGGCATGTTAATGCTCAATCTAGTGTTTCATGTTTGGTTTTTTGAACTAAGCCAAAGTGCTGAAAAGTAACTCACTTTAGATGCTTATAGTTGTAATGATGTTGTGAGGTTTTTGTAAAACATATGAGGAATCCTTTTACTTACACCATTAGTTTTATTTCAGAATTGCAATGTTTTGGGAAAAAAATCTTACCCACCAGATGTCACTCTCTTCACACATATAGTGAGTAGAGTGAGCATATTGCACTCAGGAACTTAAGCATTTTCTTACCCTTGTCCTAAAAAGGAACAATTTAGAACATTACAGTGGCCCCAAGGGCTAACATTTTTTAAATGTAAAAAGTTAGGCTTCTGAATTGATAAAAATGGTTTCTTTTCAAAGGTGTTGAGTCCGTACAGCTCCCTCCACCTAAGTGGAATCTATGGGTTTTAACACCATGCCAGGTTATTACTTACAGATTGAGTACTTGTAGGGACTAAAATTGAAAAATATTGGTCTGCTGTTACAAGTCTTTATATCTGTAGTGGGTTTTCTCCCTTGCATCTTCCTTGTTCAGTGGATTTTGCAATAAGGTCATGATACTGTTTTTATGATGGAACTTTTTGTTAAAGACTCTTTTTTCATAAGTTCTACTTTATGATCTCACTATAGTATTAAAATGGAAGACGAGATGGTGTGGCATGAACAATACTCTTGTTTAAATACATTTATTTCTGATAAATTTCCCTTGCTGCAACTTGATTTAGTTATTAGGAAAAACTTTCTCACTAGGACGGTAGTATAGCACTGAAACAAGTAACCCAGAGAGATTGTGGACTCTCCAACCTTGGAGGTTTTTAAAACCCAGCTAGACAAAGCCTTAGCTGGGATGTTCTAGTTAAGGATGATCCTGCTTTGAGCAGGGGGTTGGACTAGATGACCTCCTGAGGACCCTCTCAACCCTAATTTTCTGTGATCCTATGATTTTCTATGATTCTATGAATCAGAAATATAATACCATTGGGCACTCTAATAGGGCCTTTTGTATCCAAATCTTGAAATCTTTACCTTTTATACCATTTCACAAGTTGGTGACGCAGAGGTTTTGTTACTTCTAACGAAGTAGGCTTGTTCCACTTCAATAGTTACTCAGTGGCATGGTTCAGAGTGGAATCTTAATCTTCTGTCTTCTAGTGTTGCCACTGGAATGTGCTTCCTTGTTAGAAAAGGAAGTCAGATATTGCTAACTTCCTGTCTGTATCTCCTTACCCTTCTCAGATTTATTTAATCTTGTATCTCTTTGTCTCCTTTGATATTGTGGGCAGTTTGGGGGAAATAACAATGGAAGACTGTCTTGTTATACCAGATTTCTGTTGCCTTTTCAGTGACATACCTCTTGGTTTTTGGCAGGTTGGTTCAGATAGCAGAACATCGGCTCCCTAATTATTTTGTCACAGAAGAAAAATTGGTTTCAATGACCCGTAGCATCCATCTATATCGGGAGCTCACCTGTGAGAGTGTACTGAAAAGGTATTGTTGCTTGTCAAAACAAACAAGAAGCCCATCTTTGCTGGACTGACTCTTTTACAAATGTTGTTACATCCCAAGGCTTATGTGTAGAAGTTTATTTCTTTGGGTGTTTACATTACAGCGTCTAACAAGTTCGAATAGGAAAACTTACTGCAAAAAGAATTTGTGCCATAATGCATATATTTAATCTTACATTATCTTCATACTGAAGCTTTCTGAAATGTTTTCAGGCATCTCATTTAGTGGATCGTTGGTGATTATTAAAGTTCTGAATTTTGTAATACAGTATACCTTGATGCACAGCCAACAGTGCAGAAACTACACAAAATCTGTTCATAATTTTTATTAAGGGTGTTTTGAATTTACTGTTGTGTTTGTTGGGAGAAGGGGAGGAGTTAGATGTACTTTTCTGGGAGGGAAGGGGGTGAAAGTAGAAATCGAGGTTTTCTTGTATCTGGATGTGAATGGCGGTTGGGAGGTATGGTTTGGATTGGTTTGCTTGTGTGGGGGGGGTTGGGCAGAGAGGCAGTTGGGGAAGGCGGAATTGGAGTATTTAGATTTTGGGGTGTTGTTTGGGTGACCTGTGCGTTGCTTATTTATTGTAAGCTAATCTGAGCCTTTTGGATACGGTAGGATATAAATCTAAATAAATAATTAAATCCTACCCCTAGTTCTTATGGGATCTGTGCAGCTAAAGGGCACTGGGTTTGCTCTGGGTCAGTCTTTGGTAGAGTGAGTAAAAGTGGTTCCCTGTTCTTCCATGAATGTCTTCTTACAACTTTTTTTTCCCCACCCCATCAGCAATGAAGAAAAGGAGATCTTTGGATCTTGTTGCAACAGTATTAGGGGTTGGACTAGATGACCTCTGGAGGTCCCTTCCAGCCCTACATTTTATGATTCTAGGAGAGGAGGAGTCCTCTCTCAACTATCAGCCAGAAAGGCCATTATGTGAGCTTGTGCTTTCATGTTGTTATTTTGGGTCAACATGTGAAGATACATTATCATGAAAACAGGTTATGCCATGCTGCTTGTGTTAATGGCAGAGTACCCAATCTGTGTAATAGATGCAGCCCTGTGAGAGTGTATGCATATTTGAAAGCTATTTGGCCATTTTTGTTAACTTCATAAGTATATAGAGCAGAACCATGTCCTGGGTTTCTACAGGGCTCCCTGCTAGAAATGGGATGCTTCTGTTGTGAGTGAGGTAGAATTGCACCACATTTGTACATACAGTGCTTCTCCATACAGGGGTTACACAGGATAGACTTGGGACTTGAAAATACACATTTTGTGGATCCTCCAGGCCCCACTCTGGAAGGGGCACTTTGTATTACAGGGCTGACTGCAGTATCCTTGTTGCTTCTACATCATCCTACCCATCCAGTGATAACAGCTTGCAGTTAGAAGTTTGGCCCTAACAAATATTTATTTTTGATTAGCTTCAGGCCTGTAAAATATTCCTCTTAGGGGTTTTTTAAGTGTTAACTAACATTATTCTGTTTAATGGTATTGTTTCAGCTAAGTTTTGTTTTGTTTTCTTTTTTTGAAGGATTGAGTCTTTGGAAGAAGAAATTATTTCGAAGAAAGTTAAACTTGTAATAATTGATTCTGTTGCCTCAGTAGTCAGAAAGGAGTTCGATACCAAACTTCAAGGCAACCTGACAGAGAGAAGCAACTTTTTAGCTCGAGAAGCATCAATGTTAAAGTACTTGGCTGAGGAATTTTCAATACCAGTAAGTTGTTTGTTTGTTCTTCCTCCTCCCATTTTTGAAAGTCTGATCAATTGTACTAAGTCATAAAATCAGAAAAGCATTAAAAAAGATGTTTTAATGGGCCTGTGCCAGCCAGTTAAGATTAGTAAATTCATGTAAAAAATGAGTACTAGTTTATTTGGTTAGTATAGTATGGGGTGGGCAAAATACGGCCCACGGGCCAGATTTGGCCCACAAGGCCATTCTATCTGGCCCGCAGGGCCCCTAAAAAATGTAGAAAATTAATATTTCTCTGCCCTTGGTTCCTGTCAAAAATGACAGGAACCAAGGGCAGTCGGACCCAGGGGAAGCCCACTGGGCTCCAACAACAGCGGGGCCGCTCCTCCAGCCGGAAGCCCCAGCTGGGGCTTCTGGACTGGGAGCACATGGCTGCCCCATGCCGGAACTGCAGGTAAGTGGGGGAGGGGGAACCCCAGGCAGGGAAGGAGAGTGGGGGAGAAGCGGCCCCTCTCTGCCCCATAGCCAGCACCCCATGCTGCAGCCGCTTGCAGCCCACATGGGGCTGCCTGTGCCCACTCTGGACAGCCCTGTGTGGGCTGCAAGTGGCTGCAGCAGGGAGTGCCGGCCCTGGGGCAGGGGAGGGGCTGCTTTTCTACCTGTGCTCAGCTTTTCCCTGGGTTCCTTCCCTGTGCGGAGAAAAGTGGCCCCTCCCGCGCCCCATGGCGGGTGCTCCCTGCTGCAGGTGCTCGCAACCCACGCGGGGCTGTCTGGAGCAGGCACAGGCAGCCCCTGGCGGGCTGCGAGCAGCTGCAGCATGGGGCACCAGGCATGAGGCGGGGAGGGGCTGCCTCCCCCTCCCCCGCACTCAGCACCACCTTGTCACCCAGCCTCACTGTCAGGCTGGCAGCAGGGCAGGTTACAAGCTGATGCTGAGCACAGGGAAGAGCGGCCCCTTGCTCATCATGTGGCCGGTGCCCTGCGCTGCAGCCACTCACAGCCCGCCTGGGACTGCCTGTGCCTGCTCCAGACAGGTCTGCATAGGCTGGGAGCACCTGCAGCAGGGAGCACTGGCATTGGGGTGGGTGAGAGGCTGCTCTTCCCTGCTGGTAAGCAGAGGGTCGGGGCTGTGCTCTGCCCCCCACTTGTACCACGGGGCTGGGTGGCACTGGGCGTGAGTGGGCAGAGAGCCAGTGGGAGCACGGGGCCTGCACTGGTGTCCCAGTGCCAGTGGGGCCCAGAGCAGGGTGGCGGGAGTGCAGGGTCCCAGCTGGCAGGGGCTCTGTGGAGCTGGGCCAGCTTCCCCCTCTCCCTGCTGGTGCAGCCCAGTCCAGCTCCGTGTACCCCTGGCAGCCTGTGCCCCACTTTGGGCCCCACCAGTGCTGGCCCTGGGACATTGGTCCCAGTACATTGCAACATTGGTCCCAAGATGGTGACCAGGGGCAGGGCACCTGTCAAAGGGTGGGGCACCTGTCAAGGGGCAGGGCTACCCATGCGGCCCTCAGCTGCCTGCCAAAACTGAGTAAGCGGCCCTCCGCCTGAAATAATTGCCGGCCCCTGCTATAGTAGGTGACTTTTTACTGTTTTTTCTTTAATATGTATTTTCAGTTTTACAGGGGGCCTTACAACATTTTCTGCTATTTTCTTTTCAGCAATTCATTTACTGTAGTTTTTTTTTGTAAGGCTGATTTCAATGTTTCATTTGATTGAATGTGGTTCACTTCTAGCTTCTTTCTGACACGGTTATCTAACATGATGCTGTTTTGTTAGCCTA
Organism: Alligator mississippiensis; assembly: GCF_030867095.1. Classification (NCBI taxonomy): domain Eukaryota; kingdom Metazoa; phylum Chordata; order Crocodylia; family Alligatoridae; genus Alligator; species Alligator mississippiensis. The sequence goes on from NC_081825.1 coordinate 231,102,791, forward strand.
TCCAGATGATGATCTGGGCTCTTTCAGCCATAGTTTTACCATCCTTTAAGTTTGTGGAGTTTAGAATGGAGCTTGAGCTCTTGCAGATCGTAGTGCTATGATTGTGAGGTTAAGGTCCAGAGGTCCGTTTCTTTTTTGCTCACAGTTTTAAAAGTCTGTTTCTTTTTTTTTGTGACTTAAAGGACTTACTAATTAATTGGAGATGGGCAGTGAGTGACACTGCATCAGGCCCCAACATAGAATCATCAATAAGATAGGGAGGAAAGGGCTTAATATACCACTCATAAAAACCTTCAGTACCAGGACTATGTGAAGTTGACCAAAGTGGCATGACAAGATGTAATCTTTTTAAATAAAAGGAAGGAAAGTTTTTAGATTCGAGAAAAAACTTCCTAATAGTGAGATCAACTTAAGAACAGAAACAGCAGCAAAGAGGTGTCAGCAAGGTTCTGCCAGTAGAAATATACAAAGCATAGATAACAGGCTCTTCAATGAACTGTAAAGAAACAAACTGCAGTAAGGATTGGAGTTAGGTCTTCTCCTTCTATAATTTCAATGATTTGTGGAACTGTCATTTCAGAGTTACACATGTGCTGGGGAGAATTGACCCTTTTAGGTTCTGAGGAATTGGAACCCTTTTGCTATGTAAAACAGAAAGACCTTTGATGGATGATTTGTGAACATTTTAAAAAATCCTACATCTTTGCCTTTAAAACTGTGAGCAAATGTAGTGTCCTAAATTACCGCACCCAGTTATATTTATAGAGCTAAAAAGGAGCCAGGAAAAAATTGAAGTTTTCAAGGAAGTGTGTATTTAATGACACTTTTTATTCATATTTAGGGAAAATATGATGCAGTTCCTTGGCAAAGTAAAAGATTGTAAAGTTTATGCTGGAAAATGTTCATTTTCTAAAAATTGATTGTAGTTGATTAAAATTGTAAATTTGAGTAGGCTGTGAGCCATTGAGACCATGCCCATGGTTCATCAAACTTTTAATGTTATACAGAGACACTGAGAAAATGAAAAAAATTAAAGGTTGTATGCTTGTGCTGTTAATCTATCCATAGATTTCTTTAACTCCAGGTAAATTGTCTTCAGTTGTTTAAAAGTAAGCAATGACACGGTATTTAAGTCTGCTGGAGCTACTGCATAGCATTTTGAAGTATGTGTGTATTTTCTCTGGTATCTTCTGGCCACTTGTACTGCTTAGGGTTCTGTCATTCTTTCCATTATAAATCCTTTGGTACAGAGGGTTGGAACACTGACCAATATATTTCTGTTTCTGATTGAAACTTGGCATTTTTAATTTGGTTCACAAGATAATTTTTTTGTTTGAAATTGTAATATTAAACTGTACATAGTAATTTTTTTAAATCTTAGAACGAATAAAAAAGTATCGGAAGTTTACTAAGCTTTTTTTAACCAACAGTATAATTCAAAACTAGTGTTGATGACTCAGTAGCTAGTTTGCAACGATGTCTACTTGTATTAGATAGATTGTAAAGTTATCAATTAATTATTTGGCAGCTTGTAAAGTTATTGTTTCCAGTGACTGATGCATTTAATTTTACAAAAGGCTTAAGCTTTCCAGGCAGAAAATACATTGTAATTGTTTTTATTCCTGTTACTATAAGAACATGAGAAATGGCATGCTGGGTCAGACCAATAGACTGTCTAGCTCAGTAGTCTGGCCTCAACAGTGGCAGGAGTGGATGCTTTAGAAGGAGAGCATGCAAGCAGGTAATATCTAAGATGGTTTATCTCCTATCATACCCTTCCTGGCACCCATCATCATTGGTTTAGAGATGTATCTAAAGTTCTTAATGGATTTGTCATCCATGAATTTGATTAGGCCCTTTTCTGAACCTGGCTATACTATCTGCCTCTACAACCTCCTGTGTAATTAGTTCTACAACTGTGCGCTGCATAAAAATGTACTTTCTCTTGTTAGTTTTAAACGTACCTTCTGCTAATTTCATTGGGTGCCTCGTAGTTCTAGTAATTTGGGATTTGGTGAAGAACTTTGTCTGCACGCTTCATGAATTTATATACCTTGATCATATACCTTTTCAGCCCTCTCTTTTCCGAACTGAAGAATCCTAGTCTTTAGTCTGTCCTGGTATGGCCATGGCCCCATACCTCTGATCATTTTGGTTGCCCTTCTCCATACCTCTTCTAATTCTGCTACAGCCTTTTTGAGATGTGGAGACCAAAACTACACACAGTATTCAAGATGTGGGTACACCATGGATTTGTGTAGTGGCATGATGGTATTTGTTTTGTTTTCATTTCCTCTCTTGATGATGCCCAAAATTTTATTGGCTTTTTTGGTTGCTGCTGGACATTGAGTTGATGTTTTTAGAGAACTATTTCTAATGACACCAAGGTCTCCTTCCCAAGTCGTAACAGCTAGTTCATAACCCAGCATTGTGTATATATAATTGAGGTTATTTTTCCTTATGTGCATTACCTTGAATTTGTCAACATTTGAAGTTCATCTGCCACTTTTTTGCCCCCCAAGTTTGGTGAGATCTTTCTGCAGCTCCTCTCTGTCAGCTTCAGATTTGATTATCTGGCTCAATTTAGTATCATCTGCAAATTTTGAGATTTTACTATGCTTCCCTATTTCTAGATAATTGATAAAAATGTTGAACAAATCTGGACCTACGTCAATCTACCATGTTATTGGTTAGTTTCCATATATTTATATAGAGGAGTGCAACTGTCCTTTTATTTTCCATATGTGTGTGGTATGCGCAAGGACTTGCATGGATATTTTAAAAATTGTTTAAATTTAATTTTGCACAACAGACTGTAGTGACTCCTGTAAAATAATGTTTTGGAAAGACCTTGTTTTTAAGACCTTCTTGAAAAGGATACATACTTAACAGGCCTGTGCGAAGCGGCTAGTATTTGCTTTGGATTCAGATTCGGCTGATCTGGGGGACAGTGTTTTGATTTGGGACAGTGATTTGAATCGCCAAATTGATTCATTCAAATCTGATTCAGAGATTTGGCTGCTGCCAAATCTCCAAATCAAACAGGCCTCATCCCCTGAACACTTTCCCCACCTGGCCCAGCATCCCGGCTCTTGGAGAGAGAGAAAAAAAAAAAAGCCCCGCACTCACCGGTTGCTGCCAGGTTGGTGGGGGGGCAATCCCCACTGGCCCATGCTGCGTGGGGGGCTCTGCTGCAAGCCCCTAGAAGCCCCAATGGCCGTTGCAGCAGCCAGTGAGTGCAGAGCTTTTCTTTTCTTTTCTTTTCTTTTTTTTTTTTTTTAAGAGCTGGAATGCTGGGGCTGGGCAGGGCAGCCATAGATGGGGCTGGGAGAGTGGGTGGGGGGTTCTCAGGGAGGGCTGGAGGTGCAGGGGATGGGGCCTGGTGGCGATCCCTCCGTGGTCCCCGCCCCCCTCCACCTCCTATTTACTGGCACGGAACCTGGGTCCATCTCCCTGCAGCAGCGAGTGGGGACTGCCCGAATCGCCAAATCTCCAAATCTTTCTCTGAATCTTTTCTGAATTGATTTGAAGGCTTTGAATTGATTCGGACCTTTTTATTGGTCTCCCTCTTGAATTTTGATTCAGAGATTTGACCGCTGAATCAGGCTGAATGTCCTCCAAATTGAATCAGCACCCAAAGCTTTGCATAGCCCTAATACTTAAGAACACAAGGGCAGGCACTCTAGATGTCGAGGAACGAAGCATAGGAGATCCAGCAACAGACTGGTCTGGCTAAACTCTGAGCTCTTCAATGAATTGAAACTTAGAAAGGAACCTTACAAAAAATGTAAACTGGGCCATATTAGTAGGATTGAGCATAAGAGGTATAGCAAGGGCATGCAGGGAGAAAAATAAGGAAGACCAAACATAAATGAAGATACAGATAGCAAGGGACATAAAAGGCAATAAGAAAGGAACTTGCAAAATGCTTGCTGAATTGGGACGGCAATTTAGGAAAGACTGATGCAAGGAAGGCTGAAGTATTTAATGCCATTTTAACTTCAATCTTTATGAATAAGGTCAGCAATCAGATGATGAGCACAGTTGGTAGCAAGAGAAGGGGAGGAGGTAATCGGCCTAGAACAGGGAAAGAACAGATTAGAGATTATTTAGGGAATTTTTTTTTTCAAGTTAGGAGGGCCAGCGGAGATTTATACTGGAGTCCTCAAGGATTTTTCTGAGATAACTGCATAGCCATTGGCTTTTATCTTGGAGAACTCATGGAGGTCAAGTGAGGCCCCATAAAACTGGAAAAAGGCAGAGTTAGTGGTTTTGTTTTTGTTCGTTTTTTTTTTTAAAGGAAAATCTGGGGAATTATATACCAGTCAGTCCTCAAGATGCAGAAAGATTTATGGATCATGCTATCAAGAAATGTATTTCTGAGCATCTAGAGCAGTGATTCTCAATCAGGGGGCCACAGTGGATCTAAAGTTTCCTACCTCTTAATGGTCTAAATTAGGGCTTTGCAACTGATGGCCCATGTATTACATGTGGCTTGTGAGGGGTTAAGTTGTGCTCCCTTCTCCCCCACCTACCCAGACTACTGCCTGACTGCCACTCCCCCTAATGCTTCCACTGCTTCTGAAGCTGGAGACTCCCGTTTCCTCCTCCAGCTTCCATATTCCATGCCCGCCCCAGGGGCAGTGCAGCACAGCATAGCACTGGGAGCTCAGAGAAAGGCTGCCCTCATTGCCCCTCTTCAGCTACATCACTTCAGAACAGGAGTTCAAGAGCATACAGTGAATAAATCCATGGTTAATATACTGAACAGTGAGGGCAAAACAAAATACTGAACAGTTGCTCATTAAGTGAGCATTCTTCATCCTGTGCACTGAGTGGGTCATTAAAAAGAAGAAGAGTTATTTCTTTCAATTTTTTTGTGTAAAATATTAAAAAGATTATTGTCCTGGTGTGTGTGTGGCATACATTGAAGAAGTAAGGTAATATTACATCATAAATAAAAAACCATTTAATTAACAGCACACTGCATTTGTGGACATGTGGATCCAAATTAATACACCAGTAATAAACTCTTCAATAAATTAGTATATTGATTTATTGTTCACCAGTTTAGAAGTGTGTTTATCTTTTGCATACCAAAGTGTTTAAACAACAAAGACCAAAGTGCTTCAGTTTCTTTGCCAGTAAGCCACAACTTTTTTTCAACTTGCTTGAGGGAAGTAGAAGCTAAAACACACTCTGGATTTATACTTTGGTGAACTCTGTATGTGTACATCTCCTACATGCCATGCCAATATGTTGTGCCAGGGATTTGAGAGATTACTGAATCACCTAAGAGAAAATGTTCATTTTTGGATTACATGCTTTCTGAGTAGTTTCCCCAGGAAGAGGGTGGAGTAATACAGTTTGGAGTAATTTTATTTGTAAGAGTCTTATAATAGTTCATAAGAAAGTGCATCTGTTAAATAATATATTGATCAACTGGTAGTGTCAAGTAAAAGGTAGCAAAATAATGTGGGGTTTTTTTTCTCTCACTTTTAAAGAGAACTGATGCCTCTTCCAGTTGATAGATCTAAACCAGGGATGTCAAATGTATGGCCCATGGGCCAAATTCAGCCCATGGGGATCCAAAAGGGGCCAGGAATTCAGGGTCACCTTGCCAAAATCACACATATTAGCAGTGGAACAAGCAACATCTGTGTTAACCCCTGTCCTACACAAGCTTTTGTGGGCTGAACCTCCCTTCATCAGATGCTATTGGCCATCTGTGTTTTTATAATCTTATTTAGTCACTCTATATAAGTGCATATCTATTCTGCCTTCTAACCATCCTCTGTACCATTTTTTAAATGGTGATACTAAATCAAACTGCAGAAATCATTCATAAAAATGACTGAGTGAGGTTAAGGTGAAATTCACCCTTGTGCAATTCCACTGATTTCAGTGAATTTACAGCACACTTTATCCTAGGCTGTCCCAAAGGTTCATGCACATTTGTCAAGAAAACCTGTTGTGCTTATTAAGGACAACAATCAACATTGCTAGAAAAAACTAGCTTTTTGTGATTTCTAATTGTTCTCTCTCGTCCTACCCCCACAGTTACACACTTGTGATTTTCTTGTATGAGCCATATTTCCATGGGAAATGGAAGTGAGGTATTTTGAGATTGTGTTCTAACACTTGTATCTACTATTTGATTTTGAGAGTTAAAGAAACATTGGTTTAAAAACTCATTTTTTCACAAATACATCTAATTTCTTTTGATGTTGACACCTTAGCTTGTTCAACTGTAAGTGTTAAAATGCAGTTTGTGCTAATATTGACATTGCTGGTTTACATTTTCATTTCCCTTATATCATGAGAGTAATCTCATCAGCTTCAATTTCAGGTTGTTATGTATTAGTGCAAAGTTTTGTGTTTGGTTTATGAACCCTGGAAGGTTTAAATGCAGTATGCTGTTGTTATAATTTCAGAAAAGAAATTTTCAGTGGGAAATTTTCTATTTACTTTATACTTTTGTAAACACTTAGTGTTGATAACTAACTAAGCTGTACACATCATGTGATGTCTGCAATGACTCTCCGTTGTGCAACCAAAAAATTCTTACTGATGACTGTCTTCAAGACGCAAGCATTTCTGTTGGGCAAAAGGATCATCTTCAAACTGAACTCTGTCTTCTCTTTCCTTCTACTTCAGCCTTTCTACTTGTCAGTAACTTTGGTACTCTCTGTGATCCTGTGCTTTCATTCTCCTATGTTTACAGTTTTGTTTTGAACTCTCCAGCCTCAGAACAAATCATAGTAGTGTGGGGAACGCCTAAATAAAACCTGAAATGGAAAGAGTTTGAGAAGAAGCCAGAGGAAAAACAGATTACACTGATTTTTTGCATATGAATATGCATAAAACTTCTAATTTTTCTCTTGCCCATTCATCTGGTTGCTGTAAGATGATGTTCCCTGATACTGTATCTCTAGTCCAACCTCTGTTGTTTTTAGTTCTTTCTGATAAACAGCTCTTTTATTGCTGCTGCCTGTAGCTTCTTAAGGAGCGGCAATATGAAATCCGCATGATTTGTGACCCTTTCATTAGAAGTTTCTGAATAGCATCTGCAGATGATTTTTATTAACTTTACTCTTCTGGTTCTTGAAAAAGCTGAGGCACAGTAATAGAAGAAATGGAGTTGTTTTTTCTATGCACACAAGAAAATGTGCAGATGCTGTTACTTTACCATAATCACATTTGGAAGTTTATCTTTGGAATCACAGGGGACTGAAACTTAATGTTTATAAATGAAAGTCTAGGTTCTGAAGAATGTGCTTACTGTTTTGTTTTATGTGAACTAAAAGTATTTTTCAGTTACTCATGTTCTGTATGTACATTTTTATTTCTACTTTTATATATGCTGTATGGAAGAGAAGGATGCAATTAAGGTAGAGGAGTTAGAACATTACCTTTTATTTCCAGCTCTTCTGATTGCTTTCATTGAAGCCTTGGAAAAGTCATTTAAGTTTTACCCCTCTTTTCCTACTGTAAAATAGGATGCTTTGCTGTCTTATAGTTGTATCCTAAGGCTAAATCAATTTCAAAGGCCCAGAGATTCTCCGGTAGATGGATGAAATTCAAAATAAATAGACGTTTATGAAAACACTCTGTTTTCGTTCTGTGAAAAGGCTAATGCTGTACAAAATTAAACAATTAAGAAACATCACACCCAAATGTGACTAATGAAAAAGTAACACCAACCATACATGGATCAGTGGAAAAATAATGTAAATTTGTTTTCTAAATTTGTTGAGCAGTTTTAAAATAACCTTCAATCTGATTAAAAGAAAAAACCTACCATTTTTCTCATAAAGCCCCTTCTCTCACTTCACCAAAGCTTGGAACACAATTTGGCCATGTCCTCACTTAACCAGTGAACCAAACTGTTGGAAAACAGTTCAACAGGAGCTGGATTAGAACGTTTTCTAAATGGTTCTTTTAAACACATTTTCCTTTTGATGTAGACCAGCCTTTTATCTAAGCCCCTTCAGTAGACTTCATCAGTTAGAGTAACAATTATTTGATAAAAGTATGTAAAGCATTTTATGTTCAACTTCGTGAACTTTTCATCTGTCTTATATGCTTTCTAGAAGTGCTTTCGTTCATGTACCTGAGCTTATAGATTTGTTTCTGATTAAATATTTGTCATGTACACGGATAGCCAGTGTTCAACGTTTTTTAGTGTTTATTGCAGCAACTTGTAAAAATATAATTTAAATGAAAACATCTTACTTCTATACAGGCTTCCCTCTTTGAAAAAAAAATTCTGTTCTTGGCAACAGCTTTGAATTGCATTATTGTATACAGCAGGGGCGGGCAAATATTTCGGCTGGAGAGCCACTTTACCGAGTTTTGGCAAGCTGTCGAGGGCCACGTGGACAGCCCCACCCCTTGACAGGTGGCCCACCCCTTGATTGCCATCTTGTGACTGGAAGTCCTGCCCCCCAACCCCTTACCTTTGCCACCAGAAGTCCCTCCCCTTGCCCCAAAAAGTACTCCTTTTGGCAAGGGGTTTTGCCATCTCAGAACCAGAAAAATACCAAATTATATTCTAAAAAGCAAACATCTACAGCATTCATTAATTTGATTTCAAAGAATATTTTTGTCCTGATTTACATACATTTGCATAGTGTACATAGAGGTGATTACACAATAGCTTAAAATGAGGTCTTACTTTTGTATATTGTGCAGGGGTGGGGGTATGGGGGGTGGGTATTGGTTTGTGGGCAGCTATGGGGGTGTGGGTGTGTCTGTGGGGGTGGATAGAAAGGGTATACAAAATGGCCCGTATTGGATTCGGATTCAGATTTGGCCCAAATCGGGGACAGTGATTCAATTCGTTGATTCAGATCACTGTCCCCAGTTCAGATTTGACTGAATCCGAATCTGAAGATTTGATGCTGATTCGGAGAATCAGCGATTTGGCCATAGACATAGCTTTAAATGTTTTTTCTATATACCTTGTACCAGGCGCAGCTTGTGAATGCTGCGATGCTGGGGCGGATGGAGCATCATCCCACAGGAGCACGATGGGGCCCCAGTGCTCAGCAGTGAACCTGGAAGTGGACTGGAAGTGCTTCTTCCCCCCTCCCCCCCCGCAACTCCTGTGGGACACTCGATCCGCCCCAGCATCTCAGCATTCATGAGCCGCCTGGTACCTTGAGGTATGTATAAAAAACATTTAAAGCCGTGTCTATGTCCGAATCTTTCTGAATTGATTCGGAGAGATTAAAAGGTCGTCTCAGCTTGGAGCGGGTCCAGAGGAGGGCCACTCACATGATCAGGGGGCAGCAGGGCAGGCCCTACGAGGAGAGGCTAAGGGACCTGAATCTGTTCAGCCTCCACAAGAGAAGGCTGAGGGGGGATCTAGTGGCCTGTTACAAACTAGTCGGAGGGGACCAGCAGGCACTGGGGGAGTCCCTGTTCCCCTGAGCACTAGCAGGAGTGACTAGAAATAACGGTCACAAGCTGGCAGAGGGTAGATTCAGACTAGACATCAGGAGGTGCTACTTCACAGTCAGGGTGGCTAGGATCTGGAACCAACTTCCAAGTGAGGTGGTGCTGGCTCCTATCCTGGGGGTCTTTAAGAGGAGGTTAGACAAACACCTCCTGGGGTCGTTTGACCCCAGTACTTTTTCCTGCCATGGCAGTGGGTCAGACTTGATGATCTGCTCAGGTCCCTTCCAACCCTACCAACTATGAAACTATGATTTGATTTGGATTCGGAGATTCGGCCACTGAATCGGGCCGAATCTCCACCAAATCAATTCGGGGACCAAAGCTTCGCATAGCCCTAGTGGATAGGCATGGGGTGAGGAAGCATATTTGTTTTCTGTGGGGATATGTGGGGTGTGGGTGTGTATGGGTTTTGTGGGGGCTGTGGGGGGGGCGGAGAGTGATTGGGGTGTGTGAGGGGGTGTGGGGGTCTGGCAGTGTAAGGGGGGTGTAGGTGCATGTGTATGGTGGGGTGTTTGTGTGGGATTCACCACAGAGACACAGGCACTCCTCCTGTTCCTGGCCCTGGGGTACTGGTGTGGGCCCTGTGCTCCTGCGGTCTGGGGATGTAACTGGGAACCACATGGTACTGGAGCAGTGAGCATACAGGAAAGTAGGTAAATGGCTGTGGGTGGGGTAGAGCTGGCTTGCTTGGTCCTGCTGCTGGCTCCCCTTGGGTCCTACTGCCTCTGGCTTCTGTCATCTCTGACAGGCAGCCAGGAGCAGATAAATATTAATTTTCTAAATATTTTAGGGGCCCTGCAGGCCGGATAGAATGGCTTGGTAGGCCAGATGTGGCCTGAGGGCCTCATTTTGCCTGCCCCTGCTATTCTGTAATAAAAGCTAAGAGCGTGAGGGGAAACTATAGGGTAGTGTTCTTGATTTTTTTCCTAGATTAGGTTTTTGTTGTTGTTAGCAGCTTGTTGTTTGAACTGTGTCCTTGCACTCCATCAATGTGCAAAACATTTTTAATAAAGGGAAAGTAGCTTGGTTAACTGCTAGATGTGTTATAACAGTGGGAAATTGAGATGCTTTTGCTCTCTGACATTGTTGTTAACAGTTATTCTCAGAAGGAACAACTTCTAGTTGAAAAATGACTGTTTAGAATGTAATGGTAATTAGTTTCAGTACTGCTGTCATCTGCATGCATTATAATAAGACCCTGGAGAACATATGTTTATGCAGTTTATGGATCAACACTGTGTTCTTTTTGGAATATCTGTGCCCATAAAATGTAATCCTGTTACTAAAAAGAAATTAAAAATGCTAGAATAGCCCTTCCTGTTATCATGTGTGATGAAGTATAGAAAAGATAGTGGTTTAAAGCTGAAGTTATCTCTTTGCTTTTAAAATCCACAACCCCCATTTTTTTTCCCCATTTTACAGTGCAAATGACCTTGTTGAAAAAGAACATTCTGCACAAATACAGGCACAGAAATCTTAAAGAGGGGAGGAAGTAGTTGGCCCTTTGGATAAAGGTACAGGATTGGAATGTAGGAAAACCAGGATTCTGTTCCCAGTTCTGCCAGTGTCTCTCTGTGAAATTTTGGACAAATCATTTATTCTATGAGTGTCTTAGTGTCTTCACGTGAGGGCTCAGAAGCTGCCTTCATTATAGTAGCTAATAGCACTGCTTATAACTAAGAAGACCTGAGAGTTCTTATGATCAAACCCTGTTTCTTGTAAGTTTGCCAGACTCTACCTGTCCACACTGAAATTTTCCATGCTGGATGGCTGCCTCGGGCTGAGTACTTGGAAAATTTCTGTAAAAATAATTCAGCAATTTCTGAGGACAAGATTTGAAGAAAACATGTTGTTCTGTCCAAGTGGTTTAAAAAAAAAAGTTCTTGCAGCAATTCTACTGAGAGGTTCAATTGCCTCGATGCTTTGGAGCAGGAGCTTGGAATGTACATAAAGCACACCTGGTATCAAGGACGAGCCTTTTCCTGTTCCTATGGTAAACTGTCCAAATTAGGATTAGAAACCCACTGATGTGTCTGCAGGTTTTGGTTTTGCTGGCTAGCTTTTGCGGCCAAACAAATTTTATTATCTGATTTGTTTCTTGTTCTCTTTTGTATGCCTGTATCCATCCACTGTCTTTTGCTTTATGCTTTAAATCAGAACAGTCCAGCTTCCTAAGGACTGGGGGCTGCAGGCCCTGCAGCCACGTATGACATGGGCTGCATGCTGCACCATGCAAGCCCTCCTCACTGCATGGCATGGCCCCAATGTGCCACATAAACCCGCTTTCCCCATACACTATGCAGGCTCTAGATGTGCCATGTGAGATCTTCCCTCTCCCACTACACCATGTGAGCCCTGAGAGCACTCCATATCCCTGTGTGGATGTCCTGCACCACACAGAGCCCTTGCATGTGTAGATGCAACATGTAATGCTATCCCCCACGTGTGACCCCTCTTTGCCATGTGGCTAGCAACTACGCTGCACCGCAGTGTGCATATGCTGCTCAGGGTCCCCCTGAGCCCTTTGGTCAAGGGCTCTCTGAGTCCCACAGGCTGGACTGCTCTGTACCATACCCAGGGGTTGGAGCAGGGAGTGGAAGCTGGAGGAGGGACATGAAGCCTGTGGACCCTGGCTCCAGCAAGAGCGCAAAGGAGGGAACAGGGCCCAGACCAGGAGCCCAAGGAATACATTTCAACCCCTTGTTGGCCACATATGGCCCATGGGCTTCCTGGGCTGCCAGTTGGATAGTCCTGCTATAATTGTAGGCAGTCTGTGATAGGTAAAGTCTCTTTGTTCTGTGTGTATGATCCCTAGTATCTAGTATATGATCAGTGCTTCTTAAATGGTAGGGTAGTAAAAATATTAAATAATTACAAATGTTATGCTCAGTAAGTGTTTGTTAGCCACTGGTGTTTAGTAGCATTTACCTCCTTGCAGCATTCCTCCCTTCCACCCTGCCAGGGTCTGAGGGGTTGAGCAGGATTTTCCTTTCAACAGCTGTGAGGCCAGGTATCAGAACTTATACATCACAGTGTAAGGTACAACGATATTAGTAGAAACGTAACTGAGGCAGAATATGTCACTGCTGTGGATGTGGGGACAAGCAGATTTGCAGATGGGACTGTATCTTCCCAGTGATGGATGCTTATTTGGAAATTAGTTCCTATTTTCTTTTACCAGTGTTTAATTTTCTCCTCTTTTGTGAGAACTCTGATGTTGTAGGGATTTGGAGTCACTAGGAGACAGTTGTTCACTTAAGTACAATCTTCTGGCAGCCCCATAGGGAAGCCTTATCCAGAAGGCAGCGCTAACCTGACAATCTCTGAGGAAGAGAATGTTGTGTCCTCTTTCATACACCCACATCAGAGGTGTTGGGTGGAATTGATAGACTGTTGAGGCACAAGTTAGAGTGCTTGAGGGAGCTGTACTGACACTAGGATGGGAAGACCTGATAGCAGCACAAATGTCCTTATGGTCTGAGTTTCTTGTATGCTCTTGAACATCATCTACATTTGAAAAGCTGTTAGTTCCACTCTATCTGTGGCTTTCCAGACTCAGACTTGTGATGGGGTAATGAGTTGGGAGCTCGGAATTGAAACGGATGGAGTTTCCTGAGTAATTGCATCAACTTTTTCTCTACTGGAATGTTTGATTTGGCGCACTGGCTTATCTATGCCACTGTTTGCTTTAATGCAGGGATGTCAAATATACAGCTTGTGGAGCTGCTCCATCTGGCCTGCAGGGCTATCAGTGGGCCATGGAATTTGGGGGTGTGGCTAGCAATGGGCATGGCCTGCCACAGAATCTAGGAGCACATGGCCCATATGACAGGGGGCAAACAAGGGCTGTGTAATGCAGCCTCGCTCAGCCTGCCACCACTTGCCCCATTCTTTGCTGCTGCTACCCTATGCCCTGGGCTGGATCTGGTTTGCAAGAAGCTTTGCCATTTGGATCTCACCCTGGGCACACGGTGAGTTTGACATGCCTGCTTTAATATGATAGTTTCCCTCTCAGTCAAAAATTGCAGTAAAAATATTGTTTGCTAAGGCAGCCATAACATTAAATATTTTAATACTTCTAGCAAAATAATGCATAATAAACACCGGTCACATTATATATGTGCACTCTTCCTTATGCATCCATTTGATTTTAATTCTCTTCTAAAATATTGGTTGTATTGCCTCTAGGTTATATGTATAGCATTTTCCTATGTGAGAATCTAGCATACTGTGGTAATACTCGGGGGAGAGAAAAATTTGACAGATTTGGAGCTTTTATTGAAGGGAGCCTAGCAAAAGTTTGCCGTGTGTCTTAATTAGAATGTAATGAATGCCCAACCTGTCTTTGAAATGTTGGTAACAGGAAAGAATCTAAGTTTTCACTTTAGACAAAATTCTTCTGACACTTTGCTGAATGTTCTTGTGATATCTTTGAATATATGCATTCATATGATCTGCATTGCCCATCAGACACATTAATTACTTGTTCATTTAATTTAATTCATGTGCTATTATTTTAACTGTTTCATTTTATTCCTATCACATTTTAATCTTTTGCCTGAGGGTATGTAGGCAAAGTGTCCATGTTTCATGCTTTATTGGTATCTGAGGTCTCAACTAGCTTCTTGGCAGACTGCAGCATTTTTGTTTCCATTCTGTATTGGTTAGTTAAATTGCCCTTAATATGTGAACCAAGCCTTATTTTTTCATTAAAAATAAGACTCTTAATATGCAAAGAAAACACAAAAAGGACTCAACAAAATATAAGTGCCTACTGCTCAGACTCTTCCTGCTGTGCTATACATAAATTTGGTTAAGGCTGCAGTCATGCATCACTGAGTTGAGTGCATGTTATTTCTGAAGAACATTTAGCTCTAAAACAAATACATTTACAAATGTTGGAGACCTAAGAAATGTTGAGCTGAAGTTCTATTTCTCAGGCAGGGCACATGATCCTTCACTTAATATGCCACCTTTAGATTGTAAACTCTTCAGTGTAGAGGCCATGTTTGCCTCAGGGCTTTCTAGCTTGCAAGGAAAACAAGGATCATTTAAGTTAGGAGTGACCAACCTGCAGCATAAGGGCACAGGCAGCCTGTGTGTGTGGCACCCAGCATCAGGGACAGGGTATGCAGCACAGCAGCGCAAGTGATCAGGCAGGGAGCACAAGGCAGGAAACAGAAAGCACAGCTGGAGATTGGGTAGGGTGTACAGAGTAGGGAGCAGAAAGCATAGCGACAAATTGGGCAGAGGAAGGGGACCAGAATGACACTCGGGGAGGTTGCAGTAGCCATAACTTGTAATATGCCTGCCAGAAAGGTTGGTCCCTACTGGTCTAAGGTCTCATGGGTATTCCCATTCCAGTAGACCTCAGAATCTCCAAAGAAAGGTGGACAATCAGTTGCTTTTCCTTCCTGAATACCTCAGCTTCACAGACCTCCTAAGGCAATGGACACCAACCAGTGGAACTCGATCCACCGGTAGATCTTGGAGGCTCTTGTGGTACATCTTGGAACCTCTTGGAGTCAATCCAAGGCTGGGTTGGGGGGCTGAGTGCCCACGTGCGTGCAAATGCGCTCCAGCGCAGCAGGTCCGTCCGTGGGGGAGGGAAGGGGTGGGACCTAGATTGAGTCCCCTGTAGTGAGGGACAGTGCTGCAGAGGCAGGAGCAGGGGTAAGTTGAGTGGGGCCCCAGCTGGGTGGGACTTACCTGCTGTGGAGGTGTGCCCCCAAATAATTTTTTTCTCCCTACCTTGATCTACCTCCCCGCCTTCCCTCCCCACAGACTTACCTACTGGGTGGGAGGTGGGGGTGGCAGTGCACAGTAGATCGTGGGTTGCTTTTAAATGCCAATGGTGATCTCCTACTTAAAAAGGTTGCAGAACACTGTCCTAAGGTCTGCTGTAATGTGCTCAGTTTTGGGAAACATCTCCTAAGGTCTTGCAACAAACAAGCCTGGCAGGACATCAGAGATGCATACTTTCCTCACCCACACTGATGGATTGTTTAAAGTTGCTGGAGGAGATAACACCTGGGGAGGCTCATGTACTCACTTCATTCACCTGTTGGTAGGAAAGCTGCAACAAGGGAAATTTAGGTTGGAGATTAGGAGGAAATTTTTGACTCTGAGGGTGGTCAAGCATTGGAACAGATGGCCCAGAGAATTTCTGGAATCTCCATCCTTGGAATATTTTAAGAGCAGGCTGGACAGACCTTTGGCTGGCTTGGTTTAGTCAGGGATGATCCTGCCTTCAGCAGGAGGCTGGGTTAGATGAACTTGTGAGGTTCCTTCCAACCCTACTTGACTGTGATCTTAAGCATGTGGATGAAATTATATTCTCTGCTAAAGTCTCTCTCTTGTCTCACAAGCCTTGAGAGCCTATAACCATTTTAACTAAAGCCTTCCATCTCTTTCTGTCTTATGCAAACTTTGCCTATCCCTTCCAGATCAAATTTTGTATTACCATATTTACTTAAATACAAGATGACCTTGAATATATGAGGACACCCCAGTAATTAGATTCTATATATGGAAAATTTATATATTTGTGTACTTGTTATAATTTTCCAGGTATAGAATCTAATTATTGGAGGTTTGCCTTGAATTTGTCAACCTCCCACTGCTACAACAGGGAAAATAAATCTGAGGGGTCAGGTAGATCCCTTGCCCTCTGCCCCCACAACTTCTTCCCCCTATACTCCCTTCCTCCCTGCTTACTGTCAGATCCTGTTCTCCCTGAACACATGGAAATGAAGGGCAAACTTAAAAAGGCTGACCTTGAAGTAAACATATAAATAAATGCATGGACTTATTTCACCCAGAACTGACACATTTTACCTTTTATGAAACTACTGAAAGTTTTAGCATGGGTACTCCATAAATACACTTTTAAGCAGCACTCTTATGTAGTACAAAAAAAGTTGTTGCTACAGTGCCATGCTTAGTACTTTCAAAAAGAAGTACTAAAAGCACGGTGCAGTAACCACCCATACTGCACTGTCTACGTGGTGCACGGTTAGATTTTGCTGCTGTGTCACAGTAGTGGCCCACTAAAAGTGGGGAGTGTGCCGCTACAGCAAAGTAGCTGCCGATCATGTGTAGGACCCACATGATTGCTATGTTGCCATAGTGTGCTGTATGGTGATGTAGCGCGTCTCCATAGGGTGACATGTAGATGCACCCACTGCATGATATTAGTCCAAAGTCAAAAGGCTCATGATTTACTATATAGTTCATTGGGCTGGACCCCAGCAGTCAGTGATGTTTCAAGCCATGGTGACCCCACAGCTCAGCACACGGTATGTGTATGTACCCCCCCCCCACACACACACGCAATGAATCCACGTGCTAATTAGCCTCCCACTCATGACTAGAACTGGGTGTTCTTGTAAAAAAATCTTGCGATTCTCCAAAAATGTATATGCAGATGAGGTGGAAGGCAACCTGATTTGGTTCCACCTTATGGAGGGTGGGGCCACACTAATATGCAACAGGCTGTGAGAAGGAGCAACAGAGAGATTCTGAGTGACCTGTTTGGGGCCCTATTAGCTCAGAGAGCCACTCTAATTAAAGTGCCTGGAGCGTCTCATGTATCAGCATCCCCGCGCTTAGAAAGGTGGTAGGGGCACTTTAATTAAAGCTTGTCAAATGAGCTTTGACAATCTTTAGTTAAAGTACCCTGCCACCTTTTTAAAGTACTGGAATGCTGATATACGAGATGCTAGAGGCTGCTGGAGCATGGTAATTACCGTGCTCCAGAAGACTTGATTAATTGAATTTGCTCCAACGTGCTGTAATTACAGTGCGTCGGAGTAGCCTCGCTGCTCGTGTATAAGCGCCTTTTGTTTTCAAACACTTCAGCCTTTTTCCATCTGCCTATGTCAGGGTCCAGGATTTATATCTGTATAAAAGGACAGATTGACCAACTTTGTTCTGTAAAGCATGATTTTTAGGTTTCTTGAGATTTTCCTTGCCATTATTTTATCCAGGCTTAACAGGCAAATATTAGTACTGTAAATACTCGTCATGATTTATACACTTACTTGATTGTTTTCAGTATTGTTTTCAGTAGTTTTTGTTACTCTTCCTAGATATTTAAATTTCTCTACCTTTTCCACATTGTCATTCCCTACCCTTATCTTCCTATGATCTTGCAGTTTATTTCTGGATGTGATCATGTATTTAATCCTACTGACATTAATAGCAAAATTCTTTAGCGTTTGACTGTATGATCTTTCTCTTCTCTTGTACTATTTTGTCTCCTCCTATTCATATATCATAGGCATACTCAGTATATACACTGAAGTTATTGAACAAAATATTAATGGTTTTTGTAACGTGTCTTTAACTACTGTATTTCATGATGTATAAATTGAGGTTTGAAGCCCAATTTTTAACTCTTAAAATTCAACCTCGACTTATACACTGTATACTTATCACTGTCCCCTGCAAGTGGTGCTGGGCTTGGTGCTTGGCTGGTGCAGCCCAGGCAGTGCCACTTGCAGGGGATGGGGCCGCACCAGCCCAGCGCCAAGCCCAGTGCTGCTCACAGGGGACAGGGATGGAGACAGGGTTGAGCTCGGTGCTTGGCTGGCACGGCCCCATTTCCTATGAGCACCACTGCCTGGGCCACACCAGTCGAGCGCCAAGCCCAGCACTGTTATCAGGGGATGGGGCCGTACCAGCTGAATGCCGAGCCCAGCCCCATCCCCTGTGAACAGTGGTGGAGTTAGCGCTCAGCTGGCGGGGCCGAACTCAGCTCTTGGCAGTGCCAGTCACAGGAGACAGGGCCAGGCTCAGTGCTTGGCTGGGATGGGGATGAGCACAGGCCCAGTGCTTGGCTGGCATGGCCCCATCCCCTGCAAATGGCACTGCTTGGGCCACACCAGCCAAACGCTGAGCCCAGCCCTGTCTGCTGCAAGCAGTGCTGACGAGCACTGAGCCCATATCCCTGTAAGTGGTGCCAGGCTCACAGAGGATGGAGCTGCACCAGCCAAGCGCCAAGCCTGGCCTTGTCTGCTGTGAGCGGCACTGCCAAGTGCTGAAGCTGGTACTACTCACAGGGGACGAGGCAGCGCCACTCACAGCGGATGAGGCTGAGCTTGGTACTTGGCTGGTGCGGCCCAGGCAGTGCTACTCACAGGGGATCTGGCCGTGCCAGCTGAGCACCGAGTCTGGCTCCGCCTCTGTCCCTGTTCCCTGTGAGTGGCACTGGGCTTGGTGCTCGACTGGTGCAGCCCCATCCTCTGCAAGTGGTGCTGCCTGAGCCTGAATAAAATGTGGGTTGATTTATTCATCGTACCTGTGAAAACCCTAACTTTTTGCATCAGAAAACGGGGGTTACTGTATTCACTGTGTTGACCAATACACCATGACATATGGTACATTTTGGTCCTGGACATTAGATCTGTACCAGAAGAAACTGCCTTAGCCTTGTGGACCAGCCTGCCTCTGGTTTGTTTCAAAATAATAAATAAATAAGGATAGGGCCCAGTTTGTTTTGACTAATGGAAAGCTCAGTCTCTGGAAAATAAGCATCGAGTAGCAAATGTTATCATTTTGGTTGGTTGTACATAAGCAAGATGCAGTTTTAATGTTGAATCAGCAGTGCCCTTTTTCGGTGGGGGGAGGGATAACAAAGCATTGTCTTTTCAACATTGAAATCCAGTGAACTCTTTTGAGTTGCACCTGCAACATTCACAAATGTAATCCCTATCCTTTTAAGCATCAGAGTGTTTGGTAGGTATTTATTTTTAGGATGTATTACCAGGAACTCTGATGGACCAAGAATTGAGAGTGATGCAGCCCTCAAGGCTTGGTTTTGTCAACAGCTGTGTTCCAAGAGGAAATTTTTAATGCAGAAGACCTTTGGACATGTATCACAGGATTTCTTTTGGTATAATACAAATGCTTCAAGGTGACAACTGGTTAGTCTTGTATGGGTGGTTAGAAGATCCCTAAGTGTTTTGCATACGTTAAGCCTCACAACCCCAATGATGAGAGAGAAATAAATGATTCTTTCTTTTTACAGTTTCAGCAATGCACACAGAAGGATTAGTGAGATTCCCAATGTTTAAGAATGGGCCAGGATCAGAATTTGGATGAAGACATCAAGGTTTTTTTTCTCAGCTTGATTACTTTTACTTTTCAGCTGAGTAAAACCCTTGGTATAACTGAGAATATATCCAAGGTATTATTCAGTTCAAAAGGGCAAAAGAATCCAACTAGGCAACACAAAATCTTTTGGGAATTTTATAAAAAAATCAATTACATGCATTTATTATGCTGCTTTGTGCTTTGACAAGAGACAGTAACATCCTTAGCTGGTAGCGTCTTTCCCTGCATTTCAAAGGGTTTTCTTGTACCACAAGTATAGTGAGTCTAATAACTGTAACTCACATTTGATA